>NC_134691.1:293416002-293730447 GCF_050947455.1 Rhinoderma darwinii | reverse complement strand
CCACTTGGTCATTTAGTAAAACACGCCCAGTTGTCCATTGAGAAAGTCATTAGCATAAAGCTAATATAGGTCATAACTCCGGCAAAAATGATCATTTTTCTAAATAAAAAACGCTGTTACCTACATTACAGCACCGATCACATTATGTACAAGATAGGGCATTTATAATGCGGTGACAGAGCCTCTTTAAGCTGTTTTTCTTTCTGTGTATGGAGTACCTTACATGTTTTACCGCACATAAAAAGGCATATTATGTAACATTGCAAAACATCTGCCCATTGGGTGACTTCGACCATATTCATGTGCATCTGCTTCCAGAGCAGCCCTTTTGTGTATCGTGCACAAGATTTTATGGTAAAGAAAGATAACCGTTATATGCCATAGATATGTAATGGTCCAGGGCCTCACTTATGGCTCACAAGCACAGTTGGCTGTTTCCTTAAATCCCATAGACTTTGCTGCAGAGAGGCACACACGTGTGCCTTCATTTTCTCCCCTCCTAATGTGCGGCCGCCGCCAGCTACCTTGGCATGAGTACTGTACAGTGGAGCTGGTACCTAAATGCATAGTATGCTGCAAGTGTTTTCTATGCAAGCTCAGGAATAAAATGTTTTGTCTTTAATGATTTCTAGGCCTTGATCTGTGTATCTTTATCATGGGGTACTCACGATATCACAATTTGGACTTAAATACCGATACTTTGTGTAGTATTGCGACACTCGATACCAAAATGATACTTTGCCAACAATAAAAAGCTGTGTCCTTCCGCTGTCTGGTGTGAGGCGCAGGGTGTTATCAATGTTGAACCTCCATGTGCCTCACATTAATTGTAATTAACCCTATTATGTACCTCACACATTAACCCAATGTTGCCCATTATGACTGTAAGCGAGGAACTTGATGAGATCGCTTACTATGATGGGGTTAATTAATATTAGGCCTTATTCACATGGCAGTGTTTGGTTCGTGATATACAGACCGTATGTCGCCCGCACTTCCTGGACTGAACACCATTCAGGAAGCCGGGCTCCTAGCGTCAGTTATGTATGATGCTAGGAGTCCCTGCCTCCTAGTGGGAATACTGTCCTGCACGATTATCATGCTTTCAGTACGGGACCGTTTTCCCGGGGGGGGAGGCAGTGACTCCTAGCATCATACATAACTGATGCTAGGAGCCCGGCTTCCTGAATTGTGTTCGGTCCACGAAATGCCAGCGGCATACAGTCCGTATGTCATGGACCAAACACCGCCATGTGAATAAGGCCTAATAGTAATTAACCCCATCATTTCCCTCAGATTAACCCAATGTTGCCCATTATAGTAAGAGATCCCATCAAGAACCTCGCTCAGTCATAAGGGACGATATTGGGTTAATGTGTGAGGTACATGATGGGGTTAATTACTATTAAAGTGAGGCACATGGAGGTACAAAATTCATAACACCTTGTGCCTCACATAAATAATTGACCATTTCCCTCACATAATGGCAACATTGGTGTTAATGCGGGTCACATTATCCCCAATGTACATCAATGCTGGCTACAAAAAAATACTGGTGCCTAGTCTGGTGCCTAGTCTGGTGCCTAGTCTGGTGCCTAGTCTGGTGCCTAGTCTGGTGCCTAGTCTGGTGCCTAGTCTGGTGCCTAGTCTGGTGCCTAGTCTGGTGCCTAGTCTGGTGCCTAGTCTGGTGCCTAGTCTGGTGCCTAGTCTGGTGCCTAGTCTGGTGCCTAGTCTGGTGCCTACTCTGGTGCCTACTCTGGTGCCTAGTCTGGTGCCTACTCTGGTGCCTACTCTGGTGCCTAGTCTGGTGCCTTTATTTCAAGCTTTTGCTCTGTTCCAACTAATACCTGTCCGTGGCTGGTCTGTCACTACACTGCAGCGCAGTCCTGATTCCACACTAGTGCCGCTCGCAACATTGCCCACTCCCCCTTCTCACATACCCCAATTTCTAATTATTGGCAGTAGAGAAAGGAGGGAGGAGCGTTCCTCCCTCCTAATGAGACACGGCCGGCACTAATGTCCGGGGGCGGTAATTGAAGGAAGGAAACATTGCGGGCACGCCTTGTTCTCCTTTTATTTCAATACCAAACTGCGGCCGCACAGCTTAGTATCGAAATATATAAATTGACAATACTGAACAGTCCCGTCCCGTCCCCGCACAGCATCAAAATGGTATTGAAGTTTTCAATGCATCGTGCGTCCCTACTTTATCTTATAATTTAGTGTCTATATGACCTATATGGCTAATTTTATAGTTTTATCTGATTTCTAAACTAAAGGGATTTCCGTTACTTTCTTTTTCTGGAAACAATTCATAATCGCTGTATAAATGAAAAGTTCTACAACCTTCTAATATACTTTGTTAATTAATTACTCACCGTTTTCAGGATACTTGTTTGCTGCCAGTGAATGATAACACTGTTGTTTATATTCACTGGCTGCAAGCTACTACATAGCTAGTCCTGCTCTCCGCTAAGAAGTGTATACAATTGTATCCCGTCTAGGCAATCCTCTGCAAGCTATATACCGATCAGCGGCTGCTGCACCAATCTCTCTGGTAGTTTCTCTCAGCGTTGGGTTCTGTTAGACCTTACCATTGGAGGAACCCACGAATGGACAGACAAACGGAAACCATAGCTTCTGTTTTCATTACCATTGATTTCAATGGTAATACTTTCATTGCAAATGGTTTCCGTTTGTCTTCATTCCGCAAGGTTTCCGTTTTTTTTTTTAGCTGATACATTAGCCTAATCGACTTCTACTTCTCAGCTAGGAGCAGGGCTAGGTATGTCGGGGTTTGTAAACCACTGAATGTGAACGGGAAGGTTCTCACTCACTGACAGCAAGCAAAGATCTTGAAAATGCTGAGGTATTGAAACACATGTGGGAGATGTATCAATGCTGCTGCAAAGTAAAACTGGAGTAGTTACCAATGGCAACCAATTAGGTGACTTCTTTCGTCTTCCAAAGGGCATTGAAAAATAATTAAAGGCATCTAATTTGGTGCCATGGGCAACTCCTCCACATTTCCTCTGCACAAGCTTTGATATTCTGGATCTACCCCAAAGTATATTAGAAAGTTGTAGAACTTTTCATTTGTACAAGTTTATTTACATAAAACCCCAAAATGTCCTGCTTTGTATATGATCTAGCGCACATTTGTCACCCAGTAATGTGACATATGATTTATTTTCTTTCTTGACGTTTTAGGTTTATGACATCATGTTGCGGGATGAACGTTTTTATCCCTCTTTTCGCCACAACGCTCTCTATATACGGATGCTAGCGGAGCTGGACATGCTGAAAGAACCCAGCTTTAAAGGATCTGATGATGGAGATGGAGGTAATGGGCCGCTTACTCCGTGAAGGAGCCTGCACTATTTCTAGGTAGCCACGTGCCATATACTCCTCGATAACAGAGCACTGCCTTCAGATTTATTCCGAAATTATTTATTATTCATAACTCTATTAACGTTGCTGTATTGATCGTCAGGCATCATGTTCCAGTAAGAATTATTCTGTTATCGCAGGTCTTGAATGCATTCTTATGTGGGGCATCTTACATTCCTGGACATTAGTATCTTGTTTAATATCCTGATGAGAATCAAATATAGAAAACCTATTTTAGAAAATGATTAATGACTTCTAGCTGTGTGTGGCCTAAAATAGCAACTAGGCCGTCCACAGCTCACCTTTTACATACACGGCACATGACCGCAGTGGCCAGTGGAGGTCATGTTCGGTATAGAGCGCAGCGTGGCACCATCAGAGCTGGGTATGTAAAAGGGGAGTGTGCCCATTTTTTCTTTTTACCAGCCATAAGATTTAATTTTTCTTGGTGTAAAAAAAAAATAAAAAAGTCTGAAAAAGCCCTTCAAGATGGTCATATACTTGAGATTAAATAGGCCGACAGATGCATGTCTTATGGGTGGCCTGCCAGTACTCTCCTCATTGGTGGGTGACGTGACCTATTAATGGCCGGCAATATAAAAAAAAACTGTCAGAGTTGTTTGTTTCAGCCAAAAATCATCTCGTGCCTATGACCGTCAGTACTAGATTCAATACTGAAGGACCTCAAATTAACATTTTCTCATATCTGGGTATATTAGTTCAAGGATAAGTTCCTGCCCAGGTCTGAAAGCCAGTGTGGAAGAAGGGTCTTGTGATAGTATTCCCCATTCACAGGACCGTAGATTTCGTCTGTGATTACGGACTCATTCATTTCTATGGCCAACGGACACCTTCCCGTGAATTTACGGGAAGGTGTCCGTGCTGTAGAAACCTGTAAAAAATAGGACATGTCCTATTTTTTTTATTTTACGGACCATGCTCTCATACTTTTATAATGGGAGCACGGCCCGCAAATGCGGGTGACTGGCTGTCCATGCCCATAATCACGCACTGTGATTACGGGCACGGTCGTGTGCATGGGGCCTAAGTAACGAAGTGCAGTGATTCATTGTAACTGTAAAATGTTTGACTTTTCTGTATAGGTTGAACATGACACCTGCCTTGTGTTATATTGCCCTCTAGTGGCCAACCTTTGCCTATTGAAATTGCTAAGAGTATGGAAAGTCAAAAGCTGTAACTACCCTCAGAATACCCTCAATAATGTTTATTAGGTTTTCAGGTATATAACGCAGAACAGAGTCGGTTACCCTTTATGGCACTGATAATAGAGTAGTGTGACACATTGTGCACGTAAACAAAGTAGATGAATGTCAATCACAAATCTGCAGCATACATGGCAAAGATCGTAAAGCATGGATGATCAAACAAGAATCCGTTAGGGAACTCTGACAATTTTAATGAGCTTTGGAATGTTTATATCCTTTGACAGCAAGCAGAGATCCAGAAAATGTTAAATAATTCAAAGTACATTAGAACGTTGGATTTCATTATACAATAATTTAATTGTCAGTCCAGTTATACTCTCCTGTGGAGAAATGGCCATGCACGCTGCGCGGTCCAGTTGCCATGGGAACCGATCGGCACTCAGAGTATGGTGTACAGGGTCCACGGCAACTGTACCGCCCAGCGTGCATGAGCGTCTTTCCACGGCCTGATGTTGGTATGGACAGTAAAGTATAACTGGAATAACCAGGAAACACCTTTATGTGTTATGGACTCCTTTTGGTTTCTTATGTACTTTTTTTTTTTTTTAGATATAATTTTTTTTAACCTCTTCCCACATCATCGTGTGTGTGTATATATTGTTTAAATCATTGGGGGCACCACATCATGGATCTTGGCCCTTGCCACTAGGAGACTGACGATAGGCAGTCGTGACCCTTCCCACAGACACTAACTTAATAAGTTTTATCTTCGTGTCGTAGGATTCAGACTTGACCTGATTCTAAGGTCTACTGCTATTTTTTTATTTATTTATATGTTTTCTCTCCCTAGCTGCAGGTTGGCTGTTACCCTGCTCAGCAGCCCAGTCAACCAAGTAGTTTTCTGCACTGAATTTCCCTCCCCACCGGTCCCCTTACCTCATTCTCTGCATCCGCTGGCAGTGTGTCAGTAACTCCACTATAAGGGTATGTTCACACAGGGTGGATACGCTGCGTAAAAGCACACAGTGTATCCGACCTTGCACCGCAGGGAATCCCAGCCGAAAAACCGCACCAAATTGTGGTGCAGTTTTTCGGCCAGAATGTCCTCTGCGGAGAACTGCACACAAAAAAAAATTCTTTCATACTTGCATAGCCATGGCGACGCGTCCCTCTTCTGTCCTGCAGCCCGGCATCCTGGGTTGAAGTTTAATCCCATGTGACCACCACAGCCTGTGAGTGGCTGCGGCGGTCACATGGGATGAAAGATCCCAGGAGGCCGGCCTGGACAAAGGTGCACAGAATTCTGGGATATAAGAAAAAAAAATTCTCTTGAGTTGTGATTTTGTTCCGGTGGAATCGCAGCTTTTCTGCTGCAAAAATCGGAACATCTGCTATTTGTTGCGGATTTTACCCCCCCCATTGAATTCAATGGAAAAAAACCTGCAACAAATAAGCAGCGATTACACAAATACAATTGACCGGTTGCAGATTAAAAAATGCCCCGCAGGTCAATTTCTGAGCGTTTTTTCCACTTATTTACGCAGCGCGTGAATGAGATTTGTTCAAATATCATCCGCTCTGCTGCTACTGTATCCTGCTGTGCGTTTTACGTAATGAAATCCGTTGGTAAAATCCATGGTATTTACGCTACGTGTGAACTTGCCCTAAGTGCAAGGTTAGTAAAGAGTTGAGAGTGAAGAGTTGACCCTCCACACGCCTGAAGACTGTTGAGGGCGAGCATGAAAATCTTCCCCCTAATACCACCCCCCCTCCACTATTTGGATAGGGGAAGGCAAAGGGGAACGAACGCTGAACTTATGACCTTCACTGCTCTGGGGACATTTTTTAAGCCAGTGTGTATGGGAAGGGTATGGCCTGCCTGGGCAAAGCCAAGACTTTTCCCACCTAGTCTCCGCTTCCTAGTGACAGGGGCCTAAACCCATGGTGCTGTGCCCCCTATTGACTAAAACGAGAAAAAGATTTTACGGTGAGTATAAAAAATATATATATTTAAGGCCCCACAGAGCTGGGCTAAAACGTTGCATATGGGTGAATAAAGACCTTCACTTTATCGTCGTTGGAGTGCTGCCTCGTCTTTGAACTAACTGTGTGTGTGTGTATATGAATGTGTGTATATATATATATATATATATATATATACCGTTAATCCTTTGAGGGGTTATTACCATCTTGGACATTTATGTGTATCTACAGGATATGCCATAAATGTACGATAGATGCGTGTCCCACCTACAGGGCTCATACCTAATTCTGGAATGGGGCCCTTTGACACCCGTCCTACCTTTTCTTGCTCTGTGGCCACTGACAGACCAGGTGGTCAGGAGTCTGGAAACAGCAGAGTCTTGGCTGTTCCCGTAACTCCTATAGAATTGAATGGGAGCTATGGAAACAGCGTGCTGTGCTGTTTCTAGAGCTTTCGAGATCCAGAAACTGCGTAGCTCACTACACTACGCTGTTTCCGTTACACCGTTTACGTAACTCACATAAGTGAATGAGAGTAACTCAGCAGGCTCGACTGTTTCCATACTCCTGACCACCTCGTCCGTCAGCGGCCAGAGAGCAGCAACAGAAAAAAAAAAAAAGGGAAGACGAATCAGGGGGCACTGTTCTAGAAATAAGTTTATGTCCCAGAGGTGGGACCCATATCTATTGGACATTTATGGCATATCCTGGAAATATCCAAACATGTCCAAGATGGAAAAGCCCCTTTAAAGCCAAAATTGACTTTGTCCATACGAGGTTAAATAAATCACTAAGTGCAGAACCTAAAAGACACGGAGTTACATGACACAGCCCATTGAGATGTGATCTACTGATCGCTGTTGCTGTGACCTGTTCCTCACTTGTTGCAGGTGCACATGTGTCTGTTTATGTTGAAGACCTATAGGGGATTGTGAGCTCGGGTGTGTGCCGTCAACTGCTCTGTTTTGTATTTTAACTGATGGGATTTTTTTTTTTAGGTCACAGATGTTTATACCTCTATATATAATATTTTTTTTTATTTTTTTTCATTATCTATAGAGTCTTTTAATGGATCACCAACAGGCAGCTTTAATTTGGTATGTAATTCTTACAAAAATATTTGAATTACTTGAAAATTGGTCTTGTACATCGTATTTGCATTTTTAAAATGTGTTTTGTTTTTTTTCCATTAATAACCTATTATCCATTATTAACAAAGCACCAACCTGTTCTGGAGCCGAGTACAAGAATAAATTCACTCACATCAGACATAGAAGTGAATACAGGTTACGGAAACAGTCGTGCACCCCCTGTTCTGGAGATGCGGAAAGGTGGGACCCGCATATATGACATCATTATGGCATATCCTATGGATATGCTTTAAATGTGTATAATGGGAATACCACTTTAAATCCTCCGCGTCTACTCTCCTGGCACAATCCGCAGAATACAGGCTTGTCTACCACACCTGCACCTCCCTACCATTAACTCAATAGAGCGGATATCTTAACGGTTACCTTAGAAAAAGATTACAAGCTGTACATTTTATACATAATGGTGAATGGACTGTTAGTTCGTAGCCTGCTGCTAAGAAGACCACAAGTAGGCAAATAGCATGCAGCAAATCACTGATGCTACACTTTAAGGCTATGTTCATACAGGGCGCATACGCTGCATAAAGGGACACCAGGACGAGGTGGTCAGGAGTATGGAAACAGTCGAGCCTGCTGATTTACACCGTTTACGTAACTCAAATAAGTGAATGAGGGTAACGGAAACAGCGTAGTGTGGTGAGCAACGCAGTTTCTGGATCTCGAAAGCTCTAGAAACAGCACAGCATGCTGTTTCCATAACTCCCATTCAATTCTATAGGAGTTAGGGGAACAGCCAAGACTCTGCTGTTTCCAGACTCCTGACCATCTGTTCTGTCAGTGGCCACAGAGCAAGAAAAGGTAGGAAGGAGGTCAAGGGGCCCCATTCCAGAAATAGGTATGAGCGCTGTACGTGGGACACGCATCTATCGTACAATTATGGCATATCCTGTAGATACACATAAATGTCCAAGATGGTAATAACCCCTCAAAGGATTAACGGTGTATATATATATATATATATATATATATATATATATATATATACACACATTCATATACACACACATTTATTTAGTTCAAAGACGAGGCAGCACTCCAACGACGATAAAGTGAAGGTCTTTATTCACACATATGCAACGTTTTAGCCCAGCTCTATGAGGCCTTAAATATATATTATATATATTTTTTAGGATTTTTGTTATACTCCCCGTAAAATCTTTTTCTCGTTTTATTAATTGGGGGGCACAGCACCATGGGTATAGGCCCCTGTCACTAGGAAGCGGAGACTAGGTGGGAAAAGTCTTGGCTTTGCCCAGGCAGGCCATACCCTTCCCATACACACTGGCTTAAAAAAATGTCCCCAGAGCAGTGAAGGTCATAAGTTCAGCGTTGGTTTCCCATTGCCTTCCCCTATCCAAATAGGGGGGGGGAATAGTATTAGGGGAAGATTTTCATGCTCGCCCTCAACAGTCTTCAGGCGTGTGGAGGGTCAACTCTTCACTAACCTTGCACTTAGGGTAAGTTCACACGTAGCGTAAATACCATGGATTTTACCAACGGATTTAGTTGCGTAAAACGCACAGCAGGATACAGTAGCAGCAGAGCGGATGATATTTGAACAAATCTCATTCACACGCTGCGTAAATAAGTGGCTGCAGGGCATTTTTTCATCTGCAGCCGGTCAATTGTATTTGTGTAATCGCTGTTTATTTGTTGCAGGTTTTTTTCCATTGAATTCAATGAGGGGGGGGGGTAAAACCCGCAACAAGTGGCAGCAAAATTGCAACTCAGAGAATTTTTTTTTCTTATATCCCCGAATTCTGTGCATCTTCGTCCAGGCCGGCCACCTGGGATGAGGTTTCATCCCATGTGACCGCTGCAGCCAATCACAGGCTGTGGTGGTCACGTGGGATTAAACTTCATCCCAGGATGCCGGGATGCAGGACGGAAGAGGAAGCGTCGCTATGTAAGAATGAAAGAATTTTTTTTGTGTGCAGTTCTCCGCAGCGGACATTCTGGCCGAAAAACTGCACCACAATTTGGTGCGGTTTTTTGGCTGGAATTCCCTGCGGTTCAAGGTCTGATAGACTGTGCTTTTACGCAGCGTATCCACCCCGTGTGAACATGCCCTTATAGTGGAGTTACTGACGCTCCGCCTGCGGATGCAGAGAATGAGGTAAGGGGACCGGTGGGGAGGAAAATTCACTGCAGAAAACTACCTGGTGTCCCTTTATGCAGCGTATGTGCCCTGTATGAACATAGCCTTAAAGTGTAGCATCAGTGATTTGCTGCATGCTATTTGCTTGCTATTTGCTTGCTATTTGCCTACTTGTGGTCTTCTTAGCAGCAGGCTACGAACTAACAGTCCATTCACCATTATGTATAAAATGTACAGCTTGTAATCTTTAACTAAGGTAACTGTTAAGATATCTGCTCTATTGAGTTAATGGTAGGGACAAGTCCTCAATTCACAGGCAGAGCGCAGGTGTGGTAGACAAGCCTGTATTCTGCTGGTTGGGCCAGAAGAGCAGACGCAGAGGCTTTAAAGTGGTATTCCCATTATACACATTTAAAGCATATCCATAGGATATGCCATAATGATCTCATATATGCAGGTCCCACCTTTCCGCATCTCCAGAACAGGGGTGCTCGACGGTTTCCATAACCTGTATTCACTTCTATGGGAGTTATTCCATAATTACCGACCACCTCTCCATTCATCCTCTGTCTGGATGCAGTGACCAGCGGCCACCTCGTTAGGAGGAAAGGGGTTTTGGGGGGACACGTTCTGGAGATAGGTATGGGTTCCAGCATCTTTTAGTCATTTATGTATGTTTAAGGAATAACGCTTTAACTTCACCTCTGCTGTTCTATGTTCACTAAAGGCGGAGTATATGCAATTACTTAGCATATAGTTTAAAATGGTTCCAAAGGTTCAAGTTCACTTACGTTTTCCTATCTCCCTACTTTTGCGTGAGTATTTCATGGATAATAACTACATGCTACTTTATTCATATAATGACTTTGTGTGGGAGCCTTATATTTCGTACCAAATCAGAATCGAAACCAATCAATTTCCATCAGGGGAAAGCAGGACCTTTCCCTATTAACAACAAGAAATCAAAACGCGTTTTTCTCCTTTCTGGATCTGAATCCTTTTGGACACTAAGTGAGTGGCCTGCAGATGGCGCTGTAATAAAGTGTTGTTTGATGGCCAATTGTGGAATGGGAAGAACATTGTTTTTTACTGAATTGCAAGTTGATCAAATGAATAATTGCAAAGTTCTTCCAATTTCACATTGCTATCTTCTGACACCCTGATGGTTATCTCGGAGTACCAATGAAACCTTAATATGAATGAATGTTGTGTTTTTTTTAGTGTGGACCTGTAAATTTTAGTCAAGTAGATATGACTTGGGCTCTTCATAAAAGCTGAACATCCAGCACTTGCTCTGTGTATGACGTGCTGTGTAAAAAAGCTCTGTTTTTAGTAGGCCGATCTGTTGACCATAATAAACTATATCCATCACTCATGTTGTTACTGACCTCTCTGGTGAAGGAAAGTGTCCGCTTGCTCCAGTGAATGGCATTCTTGTGTTATTAATGTTGAAAGGAACGTTTCACTGAGTGAGAAGGAAACATTGGTGTTGGTATGAGGTCCGGGAAACAATAGTGTGTATATGAAGGAATCTCTTACTTTCCTCTCCGTGTGTAATGTTTAGTGCTATTCTGGGACTGCCGTGCTTTTGCAGGTGTTTGAACACTAGCAGATTAGTTGTTTCTGGCCTGACTCCATGTCTGGAGTGAATGCCTACTCCAATAATACAGCTCCCCTGTGTCACTCCGTTACAATAAACAGAACAGGCAATGAATTGGGGGGAAAGGTCATTCTGAAGGTCATTGCGGTGCCAAATTTTCAGCACTTTTTAAAGGGAGAGGGAAAGTATGAATAAATGCCTATTTTACACTCCTCAACATTGAAATTGCAACACCAAGAATGAAACGTTTTGGAATTATGAAAATCACAGGATTGATAGACATGTTAATGATATTCAAATGATAAAAAATGGAAATAAAATATTTCAAACATCTTGATTTATTCAGTATAGAATATGAGCACCACACAGAATTACACGCCTTGGCATCGTATCAATGAGGTTATTAATGGTTGTCTGAGGAATGTTATGCCACGCTGAATGCGCTTGGTCACGCAAATCATCAAGATTGGCTGCTGGCAGCTCCCTTTGCAATTGCCGACCAATGATGTCCCAGATGTGCTCAATGGGAGACTAGTCCAGAGACTGCGCAGGCCACGGTAGCACGTTTAGGCCACGCAGGCTGCTCACCGTAGCACAAGCAACATGTGGCCTGGCGTTGTCCTGTTAAAAAATGGCTACTGGGACACTTTGGAATAATGGCCATACCACTGGTTCCACAACCAAATCTAGAGGGGTCTGGCTACCGTACATTATGCCACACCACACCATAATCCCAAGAGTAAGACTGGTGTAACTTTCCCTTGTGAAGGACTCTTCATGGTGTTGCCTAGGTGGTCTTCAGACCAATCTCCGGCTATCATTGCATTCAAAACAAAAGCGGGACTCCTCACTGAAGAGGCTAGACCTCCATTCCAGCCTTCGTTGAGGTATTGCTGTACACCATGATAGCCTTTGAGAGCGGTGGCGTGTGGTCAATGGAACACCTGTAGCTGGACATCTGGCTCGTAGCCCAATGTGTTGCCACCGCCTTCTGATGGTTTGTGTCGAAACTGGTTACTGCCCTAGGCTTGGGATGTGATGTCCGATTTCACTTGCAGTACAGAAGAGATCACTACGCGCCATTCTTCCAATCAGATGATCCGTCTGTGCAGAGGTCTGCCTCTGCACACCTCTTGCTGTCATTCCCGTTTATTGTTCTCCCAACCTCCGGGACACGCATCGTTAAACAGAGCTGACATCTCAGCCTAGGCGCGTAGCGATCTGCTGGAGTGGTAAACCAAAATCTCTCAGTTTTAAGGATTCTCTCCCTCTCATTTTGTGGCGATAACTGGCACGACGACTGACAGGAGGCATCACAATCATCCCACGCCACTTGACCTGATTTCTGTGGATTCTTGTGGCTAAAAACGTTGCTTTCAATCTGCCTTTTATGCCCCCAACCCCCCCCCACACATGCCACAGATTCGAAGTAGGTGCTTGAAAATTTGATAATTTCCACATCTTAGCGACACCGGCTGCTTCCTCGATTTGCATAACCCTACGGCTTGTCCTACTTGGTGTTGCAATTTTAATGTTGAGGAGTGTATATACAAAATGTATCACGTGAATGTTTATTTTTATTTAAATTTTTATTTCTATTTTTGATCACCCAACAATTCAAACTGCTCGTAGTATTATTTATTCGATTTATAATGGAATGTAAAAAATTTTTTTTAAAATGTTTGTTTGTTTTTTAGTCTCTGGATGACCTGTCAAACATCACCACTGAGGAGCTGGTACTAATCCATGCTTATATATCTGACACTGGTGAGAGATTGTACTTTCCTCTATCATTTTCCCCTCACATGTTTGTCACTTCATGAATGTATTTATTTTTCGGTCTATTTCTTTTATGTGTGCACACATCTGTCATCCTTTGACAATAGATGCCTAATATTAGAGATAGATCTTTGGTTTTCCCTCCATGTAAAAACTGTTGTCTACCCCAAATGGTATCTTTTTTTTTTTTTTCTATCCTTCATTGCAGTTAATGAGAGAGAGAAGGAGGGAGAGAGTAGGAGCGAGAGAGAGAGAGAACTTGCTCTCTTACCCAAACAGGGAATTACAATATGTCTGTGTGATTGTAGAGGGAGCTTGGAGCTGTCACTAGGGGGGTAAAAATGACAATATACTGCAATACATTAGTCTTGTACCAGTGATCTAACGATCGCGGGTTCAAGTCCTAGGGGACTAATAAAATGTGTAAAATAAAACTTGAATCAAGTTTAGTAGTGAAAAAATAATAACATTTAAAAGATTTAAAAAAATGGGAAAGTTTTTTTTTTTTTTTTTTTTTACACTAAAGAAATGTTTAAAAAAAAAATAAAAGTTAACGTAACTGGTATCGCCGCATCCATAAAATCCTGAACTATTACAATATAGCGTTATTTAACCTTCTCGGTGAATGCTGTAAAAAAATATATATTTTTAAAACGCCCAAATTTCTGTTCTTTGGTCGCCTTAACTCCCCAAAAAAAATAGAATAAAAAGTTATCAAAAAGACGCATGTACCCCAAAATGGTACCAATGAAAACTACAGCTCACCCTGCAAAAAATAAGCCCTTACATTGCGTCATTTTTTAATGTAGATTGAGCAATCTGTTTTTTGCCCATTTCACCCCACACATATATTTTTTTTTTTCAGTTTCCCAGTACAGTTTATAATACATTAAATGGTACCATGAAAAACGACAACTTGTGCCGCAAAAAACAAGCCCTCATACGGCTATGTCGACTAATAAATAAAAAAAAATATGGCTTTTAGAAGGAGGGGGAGAAAAAAACGAATTGAAAAACCGAAAAAATTGTCCGTGTCCTTAAGGGGTTAATAATACAATCCTGTGATCACAGCAGCATCAGCACGGATTCAAACAGTCTCTTCAAATAAAGTAGCAATCACGGATACAGATATTTTTCATCGTTTACATTCCACTGAAAACACAAAAGTCGGCAAGTTAAGGGACTGACCTAGTGAAAGTTGTTGTTTCACTGAAACTATTCGTAGCCACATCCTAGTAAGGTGACTACACTATTGTTGTTTAGTGTTTTGTTGTCGCATTATACATCACTAGTTAACGTTTATGTATTTTAACCCTAAGACGTTACTGTGGCCAATTGAGATAAATGCTAAGATCTAGTTTCAGCACATGCAGTAATTCCACACAATTTCTTGCCATTTCTTCCCCTGAATGGATATCCAGGTTCTGCTGGACAGTATCAGAAGCGCACTTAGTCTCCGTACATTAGGATTACTTGACAGTGCTAAATGTTCTCCTGAACTATAAATCTTTTAATAGGCGAGTCACATACCATATGAAAGAGGATACCAGCCGCTTGACATGAAGTATGTGTTCACTGTCCGAGCACATGAAAAGCCCACACATTCTTCAAGTGCTTTTAAACTTTTCTCACTTTATCTTATATTTGGGAAAAAAATTCCTAATGCCGCTCTGCTACTAACGTTATTATATTAATAGGTGATATATGTTCTAAGAAGCGATGTAGTATAATTCTACTAAATAGACTTTTGCAGGACCAGTTTTAAGGTATAAATGAGGTTGTCCTAAACCGTATTCGCTCACATCAACATACATAGACCCCAAATAAGGAGCACATCAGTGTTCACCTAATAAGAAAAAGACAGCGCTTGAATATCCGGTCACCATCCACTTGCACTTAAGGGGCTTTTTGGCCTCCACCACGAACTACTTGTTCTTTTATTTGTGACCCTATATATCTATGGGCAGCTTTCCCAGTTTCACTAACCAGGTCAATCAGGCTCTGTTTACATTGGCATCATAGTATCCATTCATTAACTTATAGTGGGGTCCGCCGTCATGTTCATTTTGTAAAAAATAAAAAAAAAATGTAACTTTTTTTGTAAAAAGAACAAAAACCCAATAAAAGGGGAATAACACTAAAGGTGCATTATAATAGGCTAATATATTTCCTCGGTAACATCCATGAAATCAATAGCTGAGGCACATAATACACTCCTCTACGTCCTTTTGATTTAATATTCTGGTTCTACTTATAAGCTGTTTTTACATTATTGCTCATTATTGGGATGACCCACAAAATATCCACCTCTTCTTTGTATAGACCACAGGTATTCTGAAGCCTAGGACATAGGATTGTCTGCTTTGATTTCATTTTCTGTTCATTTCATACTCTTTCTTCTATCCCTTTTTGTATGTGCATTTGTCTTTGTACATTTTAAACTACCAGTTCATGTTGACTGTGACCCATATGCTGTGGCAGGAGTTTGTAATGAACATGGGAAAACCTATGCACTGTATGCCATCACTGTCCAGCGGCGAGGCTTAGATGGCATTGAAGATATATGGAAAACCTATCGCCGTTACAGTGACTTCCATGACTTCCACATGCGGATCACTGAACAGGTATGGAACTAGGCTTTGAAATCGCATATCGGGAACCCATATACATTGTGAGTGTGTTCACTATGGGTAGAATCTGAGAAGTCTTATTTCCTTAAAGTATTTTTTCCACTGCAAAACATTTATGGCATATCGATAAGATCTTTGGAAGTTTAACCGACCCCATGAATAGGTCTGCCCAGTCTCCTGTTTTGGCAGATCAATGGCCATGTATGCAGTGTCACTATCCCTTAGACTGGGTTCATGCTGTGCTTTTCAGTTGTGTTTTTTAGCATTTTTTTTTTGTTTTGGTTGTTAAACTCATGGGAGTTCATAGGTCAACACAAAAAACACTTGTTATAGATGCAACAAAAACACATAGTGTAAACCCAGCCTTGGAGTGAATGGGAAGCATGGGCGCAGCTAAATGAATGCTTTGCTGTTTCTGGATCTCCCATTCACTATAGTGGTGAGTGACTAGACATGCTTGCCCACGTCTCTACTAGGAATAGGGAACTGGACCCTGTTCTTGGTATTGGTTGGACCCCAATCCGATCAGACATTTATGGCATATTTAATCGATATGTTAAAAAATATCTTTTGTGGGAAATTCTTTTGGAGATTCGGATTTTTCTTAAATTCCTCTGTTTTCTAAAGTTTCTAGGGACCTCTAATTCAGAGAGAGCATGTTTTTATGTTATAAAAAGAATTGCATACACTATATTTTACGAGTGTGTGTATAAATGTACAAGTAGTCGCACAAGCTTACAATCTAATGGAACTGGAGATGGACCAGAAGCTTTCTGTTACTCACATGGAAGAGCTGGTGTGATCAATCAGTCCCACTGAAAAACAAGGATCGGTTCCTTTGCAGTGGGTTCCTACCAATTTCAGTCTTGCGAAAAAATTTAACCTGCTTCGGAGATGTCAGCAGTGCTGGAGTGGAGAGGTGTTGGTCAATGATCACACTGCCTACAATTATCAGATCCTCCGTATCCACCTGGTCCGTCAGAACCAAAAGTAACTGCCAACAGTAAAACAAGAAAACCTTCTCCTACAGGTCTGCAAGGGTGAGTCTCCATCTGATCTGGGCCTGTTCACATCAGTGTTGGGCTTCCGTTTGGCTTTCCGTTCATCTGTTCCGTCAGAGGGACAGACGAACGGAAAGTATTGTTTATGGTATTTTTTTTTTTTTGTCAGTTTGCCTAAGTTTCCGTCTTTTTCACGGAAACAATAGCACAGTACACTACGCTGCCGCGAGTAAAAATGGAAATCTAGCGTAACGGAGGCAAACTGAAACCAAAAAAAATACCATTGCAATTAGTTTGTATTTCCGTTTGTCTGTTCCTCCGACGCAATAATGAACGGAAAGCAAGACGCACGCTGATGTGAACAGGCCCTTACTGAACTGGAGCAGGAATATTCTACAGATTTGAAGAAGTGGATATCAATATTTTATCCTTTTCACTGTCTTGTGTATTTGGCAGTAATGTATACCACCGCTCCGTTCTGAAGCACAATCCTATTTATATTGTAACCAGATCATTTCTGGACTAATGCTGAGAAGCGCAGAAGAATGGCGGTGGAACAGTGGCACACATAATTTGTTGTATTGGTCACACGGCTTAGGAAGGAAAAAAACGGAGCTTGGGAATTGAGTGTATGGGCTTTGGTTGACAGCTCATGGGTCTGTGGGGTCTGAGCTGAGACAGCTGGAGGCTTTTCTTTGTGCCACCAGAAATATGCCTTTTATTGGCTCACATTTATTGTTCTATTAACTTGTAAACTGAGGTAAGGACTTGTCTTTGGAAATGCTTTCTACTATTGGATCATGTATTTTATAGTGTTAACCTCCCGCTAGCCGCTATGGGAGACAATGACTTGTCTCTGCCTCAAATATCATTTTGCCCCCTTCTGGGGGAACTTTTTTAGTTTTGTTTTTTTTCTATTCTGTGCACAAAGCTGTTTGGGTTTTTTTTTTTGGGTGTTTAATTGACGTGAATGAAATGAAGTGACTTAAGTGTCAAATCTCAAGAAACGTGTTTTGAACCTAAAGTGACCTCTCCAGATTCATTGTTATAGTGGATGAGGCAATGTGAATACAGATCCTACTTCCAGCTGTCCATAAACTCCTGATCTCAAGGCTTAGCAGGGTTTCCCACCCACTGAATTCAGTACTTGTTCAACAACGTAGAAAATCAGCCTAACACTTTATCTCAATTACCTTATAACCTAGCGCGTGACATATTTTACCTGTTGTCATTGGTTTCAAGACCATGAGTAGTGCAGCGGCTGCAGGAGAATACATGAGGTGATATGCTATGTTTCTACACTGGGATAATACATTGTATTTAAGTTTTGCTTTGGGATACAGGTTGTTTTTTTTTTTGTTTTTTTTTGTTTTTTTTTGTTTTTTTTTACCTTTTAATAACTGCTGTGAATTGGAAAGAGAAGAGCTTTGTTTTATTAAAGTGGACCTGCCATCTATGATATGTTGCCCCATCTGAGGGCAGCATATTATTAAGGGGAAGATATGGAACAGGAGCTTTTGTATTTTTGATATTTTCTGTTTCACACGTCCAGCTGCCTCCAACACTGTTTGACAATCAGGGAAGCCAGAAAGTGGGACTCGTTGAGAAACCCAAAGCCAGCGAGTAGTAGAAAAATAAAAAAATTGTCAGTATTCTTCATGATCACTTTTTTAAATCACAAGATTTCTCCACTCCACCGCTTCCCTTTTCGATTCTTCCTGTTTATGGTAAGATTCACTTACGTTCTGAAATATCCATTGGAGACAAATGACCAGCTGTGCTGTTCTGCCCCTTTAAGATGTAAACCAGACAAATATGTCAACAGGGCACTAATTCTGCCCACATTGTCTTCATACAGACTTATGGGAATAAAAGTTTTTTCATTTGTACTTACTTTTTTTTTTTGCTTGGTGTACTTCAGGCCTCATATAAAGCCTAAAAGTGGGGAGTTCAGAGTCCGCGAGCGGATCTACAGCATGGCCCCCTAAAGGATGTACTACTGCCCCTAGCATGATGACCACCACATTACACTGAAATATATGCACAGAAGTTGTGGCTACCTATGGTCCATGCATATCTACTTCTATATAGATATGTAAATACATAAACTGTTAATCTCCCTTCCCCAATTCTGCACTGTAGTACCTTTTAAAAAAAAATAATTTCAATCTCCAATAATTCAGTGTGTGTCATTACTTTGGTAAACACATGTTTACAGGGGTTGTCCACTTCGGATCCATTTTGTGTTAGAATGGTCCCTCAGAAATAAGCTGATTATAGGCTATCCCACTGCTGGGACCGCCAGCTATTAACTATAATCTGTTAACCCATCAGCAAGTGTTCATTTTCCCTGCAGCACCATCACAGGAGTAATTAAGTATTGCACAGTTCCCATTGAAGTCCCAATGCATGGACATATTGGGTCATCCAGAGTGAGACACCTCTTTGTAGCCACTCTAAGCCCTAGCCAATAGCTGAGGATCCTGAACAAGAGACCCCCTTGTATTTTATTCAGAATTCCCAAATAGTATATGTGAAAAAAGCTTTTGCAAACCGGAGAAACCCCTTTTTTAAGTGTGCCTTCCCCAACTTTTTTTTAGAAATAAACAGAGAAAAGATGCTCAGGGAACGACCATGATGACCTAATGTTGTATCAATTCTGGCCATCTTAATAGGTTGGATAGTAGAGCGGTAGCTTCTCGTAGCTGCTCCATTAGCCATTTAAGCTGGGATATCTGTCAACATTTGTCTTGTGTCCATTTATCTATCAATAACGGAGTGTATGAGAGACTTGTTAAGCAAGGCCATATTCACACAACATTAGTAGTGTGTTTTTCTGTTCTACTGCCACCGTGCATAACCAACCCTACAGAATTTCCACTTGTGTCTGAGTGCTTCAATAGTCTTTCTAATCAGTTATCTTTTTTTTTTTAATTAATTTTTTTAGTTTGAAAACCTGGCTGGTCTCCTCAAGCTGCCAGGAAAAAAGACTTTCAATAACATGGATAAAGAATTTTTGGAAAAGAGGAAAGTGGATTTAAATGCGTACTTACAGGTAAAGTGTTGGTCTTCAGCCTGAGCAACAAAGCTATTTGTTTCAAAGCTTTTCTTATGCATCATTACATATTTTAGGACCAGCAGATATATCGATCTTAGGACGCACCCGGATTTAGACAACAGAAAATAGGGGGAAAAAAAATTCTAACTTCACTGGAGGAGTTGATGTCACTAGTTCATATCTTGTTACCTGGCGACCTAGGATAGAAGAGGTGTTACTATTTTATTCTATGATGGTCTTGGATAAAATAAGGGGTTAATACCTGGTCGTCTAGAAGATAGAAGGTGTATTTTTCTTCCCTGGTGATCTAGGGTAAAATAGGGGATTTATACCATTTAGTGCTGGACAGGGACCGGACTGTGCGGATATAAATAACTGCACAGTTCTCGATGATCGGGCAGATCACCCTATAAATTACTATATTTAAGATTTTTATTCTTTTGACAGGTCTGAAATGTTGAGCGTTTATTGTTTGTATTATTTGCTTGTAGTTATTACTAAGTCCTGAGTTGCTGAAGGCCTGTCCTGCTCTTGCTCCTTGTGTATTTGACTTTCTTGAAAACAAAGCCTACAATAAAGGGAAGGGGGACTTTGCACGTAAGGTATGTATTAAGAAAAAAAAAGCCCCTTTCAAAAAGGGTATTTCCCATTCCCATTTTAGGTTTCTAAATATTTTTATATAACTTGCGAAATATGAGTTAATGTAAGGATGCATCAGACTATGTAGAAATAAGGCAAGAGGGAAATATTTAAGTTGACCCCTCAATGTGTTATTGGTTTTGATTTGGACCACAATGCAATTTGGCAGCATCTGGACTGGATGAATCATGTGTAGCATGCAGAGCGCTCTTCCCATTAACTCCTGTGTGTGGGGAAGAAAAAAATGGCAAACCCACTTGGCGCTCCAAAAAAAAAAAGGGACCTGGAGTGGTTGACACAGAATGATGGAGGAAAGGATAGTGGGAATTGTGGTACAGTTAAAAAGCATATTTATCAGACCCGGTAACATGATTAAGGGAAGGAAAGTTCTGTTTAAAGAATTTTAGCTTTGATAAGGCATCCGCTTACAATGGTACAGTATCATTTTAAAAAATTCATGCACTCTATATGTGCAAATATCAAACAAAATGACAATATTAGAAAAGTTGTAGCTGATCAAAGTTGCCTCTATTGTTCCTTGTAGATGGACACGTTTGTAAATCCACTGCGCAATTCAATGAGGAATGTCTCCAATGCGGTGAAATCCATACCAGACAGCTTCGCTGAAGGGATGAATAAGATGTCTGACAACGTGGGCAAAATGTCAGAAAAAATCGGACAAGATCTAAAGCAATCCTTTTTTAAGGTCTGTTCCTTATTTAATACCTATAAATGATATCATATGGTACAAGAAGACTACAGATGCATGGTGCAGATATCCTGTAAATGACACCATGTAGCTACACATTGCTGTTATGGCTGTACATTTTCTAAAAAATCGGAGCCTTCCGTTGTCCTTGCTCAATTCTGCAGTTGGCCATAAATGTAATTATTTTGATTTAAAATGGATAAATAGTATTGTTTGGATCTTATAAGCCCTTATTCACACGACAGGATTTCCCGGCCGGGTGATGGCCGTTCATAAAACGGCCGTCACACGGCTGCAGTAGGAAGAATAGACCCCCTAATGGGGCTATTCACACCGATTTTTTGACGGCCCGGGAAACCCGGCCGTCAAAAAATGGGACATGCCCTATTTTCGGCCGTTCGCCCGGCTCCCATAGAAGACTATGGGGCTGTGTAATACGCGGCCATCACTGGAATGTGTCCCGAGTAACGGCCGTGTCTACCGTCGCTCGCTCTCTCCTCACAGAGCAGAGTGCATGTGAGGAGGAGGAGTTAATGCCATTCGGACGAAGCGCTGTATGCTGCAGGTAAGTTTCTACACTGTCGGGGTGCCCTTATAGAGGGGTACTGCGTGGCAGGGCCGAGGTGTACAGCAGGTGGAAAGGGGTGCTGCGCTGGTTCCCTTCCCCTGCTGGTTTTAAAAGTGCTCTGGCTCGACGACACCTCCCATGGCCGATGGCGCCGCTAGCTGTGGCTGCTACTGCTGTAGCGACGCCACTATAGCAGAGCAGGGAGGTATCTCCCTGCTCTATGTGCTAGCCCCACTTTAGTGTATATGGACAGTGACATCAGGGGCAATGCCTGAAGCGGAATCCCCGAACACTCTGTGACCGGGGATTCCACACCAGGCGAAGCCAGTAACGTTCAGTGTCCATAAATGGACACAGACGACAGGGGCTTTTCCTGAAGTGGAATCACCGGCCACATGGAGATTCCACTTCAGGAGTTGCCCCTGATGTCACTGTCCAGATATGCCCGGCCCGCAACGGAATCGGAACGGATGCATAAACGGCCGATTTTAATCAGCCGACACTCGGACCCTGTCGTGTGAATAAGGCCTTAGGCCCTGTTCACACAAAGTTTTTTTTGCCGCGGCGATAACCGCGGCAAAAAGCGGCCGAACTTTACTCCCATCGATTTCAATGGGAGATGGAAGCATTTTTTTTACCGCGAGCAAAAAAAAAATTGCTCACGGGAAAAAGAAGCGACATGCCCTATCTTGAGGCGTTTTCCGCCTCAAAAACCCCATTGAAATCAATGGGAGACGGAAGTAAACGTTTTTTTGACGCGTTTTCGGCAAAAATAAAGAGATAGCTAAAAAATACTGTGGCATAAAACGCGTGTGGTTCAAAACCACTTAAAAAAAAAAAAGCTGGATCTGATTTCTCTAGGCAGAATTTTCTGCCTGCAAAAAAACTCTGTGTGAACATACCTTAATAATTGGTCATCCTGTAAACAAAGCAATTGATCTAAACAATTTTAAATATCATGAAACATGAGAGGGGCTTGGTTTTTAAATGTTTTCTCTTCTATTTTTTTTTTTATTGTTGGGGCTTTCCATTTTATTTTTTTAAATGTTTTGTTTTAATTTTATTTTTTTTTACAACTGTGTTCTATTACATTTATCCCTCCCAGGGCAGGGGGAAGCTAGGGTAACTGATCTGTGCTCTCTCTGTGCTCTCTCATTCCTCTTTAAAGGGGTATTCCCAGAATTGACAATTATAACCTCTCTACGGGATAGGTGCTAAGTCTATGATCGCTGCTGACCCCACCGCTCTCTTGAACCCGCTGTTCCATCTCACTGCACGACCGCCGTGAGAAGAAGTTTGAATGGAGCTTGCGCGCTGCCACTCAATTCAAAATCTATGGGACTGACGGAGACCGTACCCGTTTATTTTTTTTACACTCTCCCCTTTGCTACTGCAAAACTCCTGGCTAACACCTTTTAAATGATTACATTCTGGTTTCATGCAGCCGCCAACATATTTTTTATTTTATTTTATATTGTCTTCCTTCATTAAGGCTCCAATCCTTGTTCCAAAGACCGATTCAGATCCTGAACATTGCCGAGTGTCTGCGCAACTAGATGACAATGTGAGTACATAATTCTCTTAAAATATCTAGTGAAATTGGTCGCTGTGGGGACACATTCTTATACTATATAAGTACAGGTAAAACCACTTTGTAGAGGTCTTTATTTTCTGACATTCCTCATTCTGTCCTTTTGTGTTTTAGCTCTGTCATAAATCTTCAGACTTTATTGATTTTATCTTTATTTTTTAATGTGATATCAAATTTTATCCAGAGACGAGAGAAGACTATTATTTGGGGCAGAGAGTGACTACAAAGAGGGTCTATGTCCCTGGAGGACCCTGCACATAGGTGCGTTATGTGGACGGCCCATTGATTTTAAATGCTTAATTTCCATTATGATGGCGCTGTAGGGGAATTAAAAACGTAGGGTAAGTTCACACAGGGTGGATACGCAGAGTAAAAGTACACAGCGTGTCCACCCTGGCGGCCGCCGGAGATTCCTGACAAAAAAAGCATCAAATTGTGCTGCAGTTTTTCGATCTGAATGTCCGCTGCGAAAAACAGAAGAGAAAAAATACGCGCATACTTACCCTCTGCCGTCCAGCAGCCTGGCCTCCACGGATGATTTCATCCCATGTGAGCGTTACAGCCTGTGATTGGCTGCAGCAGGCACATGGGATGAAGTGTCATCCCAGGAGCCCTACCTGGGCGAAGAGGCACAGAATTCTGGGTAAGTGTAAGATTTTTTTTTTTTTCCTGAGTTGCGTTTTTTTTTTTTTTTGCAGCTGAATCACAGCTTTTCTACCAAAAGATAAGCATGTCGTCTGCTATTTGTTGCAGGTTTTACCTCCACATTGAATTCAATGGGGAACACCCGCAACGAAAATACAGCGATTCCGCCAATACAATTGGCTGCAAATTAAAAAACTGCAGGTTAATTTCTAAGCGTTTTTTCCGCTTATGAGTTATTTGTTCAAATCTCGTCCACTCTGCTGCTACTATATTATGCTTCAAATTTTCCGCATTGAAATACATTAAGGAAAATCCGCTGTATTTACGCTAAGTGTGAACCTGGCCTTACTGCCGATTCCCCCACAGATTACATCAGATTGCCAGGGATCCCAGCAGCAGGATATCCTTCGATCAGGTCATTTTCAGGGGGACCTGTGTAACAAAAAGGTATTGTGTACAGCAGAAAAACTCCTACTGCTGATTGTACCGAGCTATGCTCAGGCAAGGAGAAAAGGACTTTACTCTTCTTCCTAAGCACAGCTAGGACAGTACTGTTGGTGCAAAGAGCGCTGCTCCGCAGCAGTCTCTTCTCCCATTACACCCTCCCATCTGCACATGCTGAGGGAAAAGCAACTGTAGCTACGTGAGGGGGAGCTGCATGCTGTATGTATCCGCTTTCCCTGACTGTTTCTTAAGGCCCCATGCACACGACAGCAAAAAACCTCCGTTTTTGGGGACCGCAATTGCGGTCCGCAAAAACGGAGCCATTCACTTTCATTGAACACTGACACCTTTCCGTAGCACTACGGAAGGGTGTCAGTGCCGTGGAAATGTTACGGGAATTATGGAACATGTCCGTTCTTTCGCATTTTGCGGGCCGTGCTCCCATACTTTGTATGGGAGCACGGCCCGAAAATGCGGCTGTCAGTCAGCGGCCGGCCGTGCCCGCAATCGCGGGCCGTGATTGCGGGCACGGTCGTGTGCATGGGGCCTAAAGTGAACATGTCACAGACTTTATGCTGCCTTCTCTGAGGGCTGCATAATGCAGTGACAGGCACTATAATTTCAGCAGTCTGTCACTCATGTATGATCGTTTAGTGAATAGGATAACTTACATATTGAATGCGAGGGAGAAGTCTGGCATATTCATGAGCTCCCAAGCCCCCAGCCGCCGATGATTGGCAGCTTTTACTATATACAATAGTGGGTAGCATCAGCGACCAATCAGCGTCATACACTTCTCATTGTTCCAGCCCAGCTTCTTTCACAATCACACTGTAACAATGGGCTGGAACAATGAGAAGTGTATGACACTGATTGGTCAGCGTCACACACTCCTCTGTACAATGCCCAGTTGGTAAAAATTAAAAACACGCCCAGTTGTCTATTAAGAAACTAATTAGCATAAATATAAAATTGCTCATAACTTGCTCAAAAATGATAGTTTTTCAAAATAAAAACCACTGTTATCTACATTACAGCGCCAGTCACATTATGTAGGGCACTTATAATCTGGTGACAGCACCTCTTTAAATGATAAATCTTGATGCCAGTAGCCACCACTAGGGGAGCTTGTAGTATACACCTAGCATTGAGTTCAATGGGAGCTGTAAAAATCCATATGAAGTGAACTCCCCCTAGTGGTGTATAAGTGGTTGCAAGGTTACATAGTACGGTTGAAAAATGACACATGTCCATCAAGTTCAACCAAGGGATGGGAAAATGGAAGGGAAAAATGTCTACACATAGCAGTTAATATTTTTTTTGTTCTAGAAAATTATCTAAGCCTTTTTTAAAGCCATCTACTGTCCCTGCTGTGACCAGCTCCTGCGGTGACTATTCCATAGATTCACAGTTCTCACAGTAAAGAAGGCTTGTCGCCTCTGCAGGTTGAACCTTTTTTTCTCCAGACGGAGGGAGTGCCCCCTTGTTTTTTAGGGGGTTTTACATGGAACAGGATTTCACCATATTTTTTGTATGTACCATTCATATTTTTTTATAAGCTAATCATGTCCCCCCTTAGTCGTCTCTTTTCAAGGCTAAATAGGTTTAATTATTTTAATCTATTAAGGTGGCAAAATAAAAAGGGAAGACGTGTTTTCTTTTGTTTTTTAAATTAAAGAAAACGAAATATGGATAGAAAGTAAACCTCATAACGACCAGGCCTAATTTTAGGCATTGATGACAAAGCATTCTTTTTAGTTTTTTCATAGTCGCATTCCAAGATTCATAACTTTTTTATTTTATTTTGCCGTTGAAATGGCTGTATGAGGGCTTGTTCTTTTCGAAGAAAATGACATCCTTTTTGGGTACATATAATATATTCATTAACTTTTATAAACCTCCTTTGGGGGGGTAAAAAAAAAAAAAAGAACAGCTATTCCACCATTTTTCTTTTTTTGCGTTTTTAATCTTACGCCGTTCACAAAACTAATGTGTTAATTTTTTTTTCTATGGGTCGGTACGATTACAGCGATACCAAATATGTATACATGTTTTACTACTATTGCACAATAAAAACACTTTTAACCCCTTTAGGACGCAGCCTGTTTTGGCCTTGTGGACACAGCCTATTTTTTCAAATCTGACATGTGTCACTTTATGTGGTAATAACTCCGGAATGCTTTTACCTATCCAAGCGATTCTGAGATTGTTTTCTCGTGACATATTGTACTTTATGTTAGTGAAAAAATTTGGTCGATAAATTCAATATTTATTTGTGAAAAACTTCAAATTTTAGCAAAAATTTGCAAAAATTAGCATTTTTCTAAATTTAAATGTATTTGCTTGTGAAACAGATAGTAATACCACACAAAATAGTTACTAGTTAACATCCCCCATATGTCTAATTAATGTTTGCATCATTTTTTTTCACGTACTTTTATTTTTCTAGGACGTTACGAGGCTTAGAACTTTAGCAGCAATTTCTCATATTTTCAATAAAATTTCAAAAGGCTATTTTTTCAGGGACCAGTTCAGTTCTGAAGTGGCTTTGAGGGCCTTATATATTAGAAAGTCCCCATAAATCACCCCATTTTGAAAACTGTACCCCTCAAGGTATTCAAAACCACATTCAGAAAATATTTTAACCCTTTAGGCGTTTCACAGGAATTAAGGCAAAGTAGAGCTGAAATTTACAAATTTCATTTTTTTTGCCGAAATTCATTTGTAATAAAAAAAAATCTGTAACACAGAAGGTTTTACCAGGGAAACGCAACTCAATATTTATTGCCCAGATTCTGCAGATTTTAGAAATATCCAACATGTGGCCCTAGTGTCCTAATGGACTGAAACACAGGCCTCAGAAGCAAAGGAGCAGCTAGTGGATTTCGGGGCCTCCTTTTTTTAGGAATATATTTTAGGCACCATGTCAGGTTTGAGGAGGTCTTGTGGTACCTAAACAGCCGAAACCCCCCCAAAGTGACCCCATTTTGGAAACTACACCCCTCAATGCATTTTTCTAGGGGTATAGTTAGAATTTTGACCCCACAGTTTTTTTGCAGAATTTAGTGGAATTAGTCTGTGAAGATGAAAATCACCTATTTTTCTGTGGAAACATAGAATTTTTTCATTTTTACAAGGAATAAAGGAGAAAAAGCACCCCAAAATTTGTAAAGCAATTTCTCCCGATTACGGCAATACCCCATATGTGGTCGTAAACTGATGTTTGGACCCACAGCAGGGCTCAGAAGGGAGGGAGCGCCTTTTGGATTTTGGAGCGCAGATTTTGCTGGATTGGTTTTCAGTGCCGTGTCGGGTTTGCAACGCCCCGGAGGGACCAAAACAGTGGAAACCCGCCAAAAGTGACCCCATTTTGGAATCTACACCCCTCAAGGAATTTTTCTAGTGGTATAGTGAGCATTTTGGCCCCTCAGGATCTTTTTTAGAGCTAAGGTGACCAAAAAACAGCGATTTTTGGCGCTTTAAATTCTTTATTTATTACAGCGTTCACCGTGCGCAATAAATTACGTTTTAATTTATTCTGCCGGTCGGTACGATTACGCCGATACCATATGTGTATAGTTTTTTTTAAGTTTTGCAGCGTTTGCACAATAAAATTAAGTTTCTATAAAATAATTTATTTTCTGGGACACGCTATTCTGAGCCGTAACTTTTTTATTTTTTCATCAAAAAAGCTGTGGGAGGTCTTGTTTTTTGCGGGACGGGTTGTAGTTTTTATTGGTACCATTTTGGGGTAAATGCGACTTTTTGATCACTTTTTATTCTATATCTTGGGAGGGGTGGTGACCAAAAAATAGTGATGCTGACAGTTTTCCGTTTATTTTGTTTCCGGCGTTCACCGTGCGGAAAAATTAACATTATAGTTTCATAGATTGGGTCGTTACGAACGCGGCGATACCAAATATGTGTACTTTTTTTAACGTTTTCATTTTTTCCCTATAATAAATGACTTATTATAGGAAAACAAAACCTTTTTATTTTTACACTTTTATAAAACATTTTTATTAACTTTTTTTTACTTTTTACACTTTATATTTTTGTTTATGAACTTTTCTTTTACTTTTTACACTTTCTTTTTTTGACCTGCAGCTCTGATCGCTGCTAGAATACATTACACTACCTAGGTAGTGTAATGTATTCCAACTGTCAGTGTGACGTCACAGTCACTCTGACAGTTGGTCTACGAGGATCAGCAGAGGCTGATCCTCATAGGCTGACATACATGGCAGACCTGGGGGCCGTTGTCTGGCCCCCGGGTGCCATCACAAGCATCAGAAGCCCCCACGATTGCATGGAGGCTGCTGATGCGCTACAAACCCGCTACATGCGGAGATCGCAATCGAGCCCCGCATGTAACGGGTTAATTGCCGAAATCAGCGGCGATGAGCCGCTGATCGGCAACACTGGAGAGTGTCAGCTGTCGGGGACAGCTGATCTCCAAGTTCCCGATGCACAGTGTCGCCGACAGTGTGCATCGGGAACGGCACAGTGACTTTCTGTCACTCTGACAGGAAGCCTATCAGGACCAGCCGAAGGTTGGTCCTGATGGGCTTCTGTCCATGGCAGACCCGGAAGCCATTGTTTGGCTTCCGTTTGCCATACTAACATTTACACGAGCGTAATATACGCACGTGCTTTTCACGCGTGTCGTACGCACCTATATTACTCTATGGGGCAGTGCAGACAATGCGTGAATTTTGCGCAGCGCGAGTGCGTTGCGTAAAACGCACGACATGTTCTATTATCGTGCGTTTTTCGCGCATCACGCACCCATTGAAGTCAATGGGTGCGTGAAAAACACGCATGACACACAGAAGCTCCTGCGTTGCATGCGCGAATTTCACGCATCACTTGTTATGTCCTTGAAAAAGAGTTTATAAAGCTGGACAAAGCAAACAAAAAGCAGGAAGTGCTTGCGGTTTCACTGCGAGTGGGCAAGCCTGTTGTCTGAGAAATTTCACTCCACTGAGATCTGCTGCCATGCCGCGTGGGATTGACGTAGAGCACCTCATCACCCTGGTCCAGGGCCATGGGGCTATTTGGGACACTCGCGCGGAGGCGTACCACGACCGCACGGTCAAGGAGGACGCCTGGGAGGACGTAGCAAAGGAGCTTTTTGGAGAGGAATGGGAGAGTGGCCGAACCCGGGACCGCAGTCGGTTGGGTGAGTACCATGTTTTTTCCTGCAATGCAATGTCATCCCTATTGAAGAACTGTGGCCCTGTATGTGTCTTCCGCGCAATTGCCCAATGACCTTTTGTGGAGCAGGCGCATCACTGTGTACCATGTCATTGGCAGGGTAGGGCCCCTCATTTTAGTGAGAGGGCAGAGTTCTTATGGCGTTATATTTGTTTTTCCTCCAACAGTCCAAGATATAAAAACACGGTGGCGGAGCTGCCGTGACCAATTCAGGAGACAAATGGGGGAAAAGGGACGCAGCGGAGATGGGGGCTTGCGTAAGCGCCCCTACATGTATACCAAGCAATTGATGTTCTTCATTGACTAAGTAATAGCAACTGCACACATACCTCAAGGTCACAAGCAGACGTTCCTCTGGCGAAATGCAGCGTCTCATGTTGGTATTCTTGTAGGTGATACCAGAGCGAATCTGCTCAAGCAGAAGGTAAAATGTGCCCACAGACATGCGGCAGAACGCTCTGAATTTTTCAGGATGCCGTCGTAAGTCCTCATACAGGCTATGGAAATGGCCTTTCGTCGTACGTTGGGCCACAATGAACCCAAATGCGACATCTTCCACGCGTCTGGTGCTGCAGCATGGGTTGACGCTCCCCAAAACGACACAAGATCATCCAGGCAAGAAGCACACGTGCCAGCGACTGAGAAGGCATAAGTGTGCCATGCAAAGCCAATTACAACTTCAATGGAGAAACACACACTGGGGTTTCAGCAGAGGCGGAAATTAAGGTGCAAAACCGGCTTTTCCCAGCACGCAGGGGTTGGGCCAGCTGGCTTATTTGTAGGCTGGCCTCGCAATAATCACCTCTGCGTTTTTTACGCGCGTTGCAAACGCTGGTCGTGCGTGCGTTTAAAACGCAACAACGCTGCATATACGCAGCGTTTTTTTCGCGCGCAATAGGCACACGCTCGTGTAAATGAGGCCTAAAACTGACAGGTAGTTTACTCGGGTGTGCCTCTGGCACGGTGTAATAGCTACACAGGCCTGGGGGACTTTGCTAGGCCCCCGGCTGCCATGGCAACTTATCTGTGGCCAACTATCACGTTCATGGGGCCACTGATAGGTGATAGAGGGAGTCCCATCTCTCTGTCAAATCACTTAAATCAAGCGCTCGCTGGTGACCACAGCATTCCTAGCTGTTGCATCGGGAGCACGGCTGTCAGCGCAGGCACAGCTTCTGTTCCCATGTGATAACTATCATGTACATGCACACCGGGATGCGGCATAGGAACCTCTCCGGTGACATAACTGTATGTGAAAATGCAAGAAGATGTTAAAAGCTAAATTAAGTATAAAAAAATTGAAAAAAAATCTCAAAACAAGTTATGCTTGTTAGATTGCAGAGGGGTAAACAATTTTACTGGTCTTTAAGTTACTATGTCATTAAGGGTTAATATGCACTTAAGAGATTAAAATTATGTGGCAACTATGTTTATATTTCAATATCTACAATAAAAAATGGTGTCATTTTTGGGAATTTTATTCATTTTGGCTCCGATATTTCATTGTTTATTCAAATATCCATACAAATACCAATGTACAACATATTATATGGAGATATATGGGTGTTTACAATCTGGTGTTTGACTGGTTAGATTACCAACACTTAAACATATATTCATAGTTTACACCCAAAAGCCCACGTTGCTGTTGATGATGTATTTTTTTCAGAAGATCAAAAAAAATAAAAAAACCTTAAAAGATTTCCTATCCCATTTGGAAAACCTTGATCTTTGACTAGAACTTACAGCACAGAGATTATTGGTAATTATATGGGTATTGGTCATCGTCATAAATCTGCACCTGTCCTCCACTGTGAATTTTTATATGTCACAACAAAGCATTCCACGGTGTCTCCCTGAACATCCCCGTGTTACCATCACATTGATAAATGCCTTTGTATTAAAGTACTTCAGATTGTTCGTCATGGCTGTAAAATGATCAGGTGCTTCGCTTACCATGTTCCCATCTTGTCTTTAAATACTGTTTTTTACCTACAGTTGACTGCCACAATGGTTTGAAATATTTTTAAAAAAATTCTATTAATGTTTTCTCTCCCGGTAGTAGAAAAAAAAAAAATTATCAGAAAATATCCTAATATAAATATGAAATCGCTTAAAAAAAAAAAAAAAAAAAAAACCCTACATGTGCTCGACTCTCATATCAGAGTTGGATCCTTCATTCTGATTTCAGGAACCAAAAAGAACAATAGTGTGACGGCATCCATGCAGGAAAAAAGTGTCGTGTTCTTTTTATCCATCCAATACATGAAAAAAATGTAACGTCTCAACCCATGCAGGGTCCTTGTCAACCCGGAACCAAGGCAGCATATTGGAAAAAACTGTTGCGCATATTTTTCTATTGTCGTTGGATATGTTCCTGGATTGTTTTTATTTCTTTTTGCAATACCACATGCAGCCCATGGACAAGAGTGGAGCTGTTTCTAGGGGAAAAAAACAATCAGAAAACCTATACAGTCTTTGATTTATTGGTTAATTCTTCACTTGATAAACTTTAAACGTGTTTTCACGTGTCATTTCATGTATCCTGGGGCTGGCAATGGACAGTCCGTGTTTGACATCTTAACTGAGAGATCATATAAATCTTGTTTTGTTAGGTTGATGACAATATCCCTCTTCGTGTAATGCTGCTGCTCATGGATGAAGTCTTTGACCTTAAAGAAAGAAATCAATGGCTAAGAAGACAAATCACCAGCCTTCTCCAGCAGCTCATTAGGGCGACATATGGAGACACAATTAATCGGTAACCGCTGACTGTTTACTGTATGGAAAAGGACGACTCCCGAAACAAAAAGGAATGGTTTTTTGGAACTAACAATGAAATTCCTTTTTTTTATCACCAGAAAAATAGTTGATCATGTGGAGTCCATGACCTCTCCTGATCAAGTAGCAGATTATGTCAAGCATTTCAGGTAAGCCGGTAATATATCTGTGATAAGTGTAATAAGAATTCAATAATAAACAGTAATAATATGGGATGGAAGGCAAAAAAATTACGTCATATATATAATTTTATGAACACGTTCTCGCCCTGTACATTATTTAACTTCCCTTAAGAGATAATAATCATGCTACAAAAGTTGTCACCAGAATGTAAAATTTTCCTTACTTTGTAATTCTAAACGTATTTACACCAGATCTAATTTGAAATACTGTTCACTATCGGATATTGCAGAGACTCGTTTTGGCCTAACGGGATATTGGCAGAGACTGCGCCACACAGAGACCGAAGTATACGAATGCGTACAAGAGTTTCTGCAAAAACGAAGCTGCTGGAAGTTATGCCAGGTAATGTAAGCCATGCTTTTTTTTTTTATATGACACATTTAGGCCGGGTTCACACACAGTTTTTTGCAGGAGGAAAATCTGCCTGCATGCCAATTTTCGCTGCGTTTTTCACCCGCGGCCATAAAACGCTGCGAAATACGCTTTCTCTGCCTCCCATTGATGTCAATGGGAGGTCAGAGGCATAAACGCCCGAAGATAGGGCATGTCCCTTTTTCCCGCAAGCCGGTTTTTTCCGCTCGCGGAAAAAAAACGCCTCTGCCTCCCATTGAAATCAATGGGAGGTATTTCAGCCATTTTTTGGCGCGTTATGCGGTGCGGTTTCCGCATCAAAAAACTCAGTGTGAACTCGCCCTTATCGGACTGAAATATTTTCTTATTCAACAGAGCTATGATCAAAAGATTGATTTAGATGCAAAGGAACCCAATTGGGCACATTTATTAACCCCTTCCCACAAAATGAAGTGCATGTATGTCATCAGCAGGATGTAGTTCCCGCAGAATGCTGTGCATATACGTTTTTCCTGATCGGGTGTGGGGGGACAACAGCTGTGCCTGTGCGATAAGGAACGAGATTGTGGCTGTGATTGACAGTCACACTCCTGCTTCAATGGCCGGGATCGAAGAAAAACCTGATCTGGGCCATTTAAAAGGGGTTTTCCCATCCAGGACCTTTATGAAATATCCACAGAATATCCAATAAATGTCAGATAGATGCGAGTCCCACCTCTGGGACCCGCGAGCTTCGCAGTTTCCGTAACTACCATTCAGTACTATGGAACTTACGGAAACCGCGTAGCTCAGCGTTTTCTTCTTCATGGTCGGGATTCACACAAGTCAGCCGGAGCACAGAGAGGTAGAAATACTGCGAAGTAGTTCCCATTAGAAAGGACACCAGAAACATCATACTGTGCATGCGATGAGTAAAGAGCAGGGATGCGCGCGCGTTAAGACAGAGGCCAGGCAGCTGATCACGCTGCCTGGCCCCTGTCGATCAATGTAAGAAGAGAGGGGGGTTGAACCGGGTAGCGATGTAGGAGCCTTTAGGGGCAACGGTGACTCCCTGGTTGCATCTAAATGCTCATTAGCATAAAGTTAATAAAACTGATTTCTCTACAAAGGAGGCAGTAAGCAGAAATTGAAAATAAACATTAGAAACAGGTTAGTCTCCTCTACAATACCCTTTTATTCGTTTAATATGGACATTCTGGTGACTCCCTGGTGACAAACTTTTTGTAAAAAAAAAAAAAGTATCAAATATCAATATTGCAATGCCTAGGGCTTGAACACCTCTGCATCGCAGATCCGGTAAAAAATGCCAGGCAAAATAGCGATATTTTGTCAGGCAAAATAACGGACGCCATGATGAAAACCGAGAGAACCCATTAAAGCCAATGGGTTCCATCCGGCACAGTCGGTGTCAGTTATGCGACGTATCCAGCACTTTCTTATTTTTATTATTCTGCTCCTTTGATGGAGCAGAACAATGGAAAACCGGAACGCAGATGTGAACATTGCAAAATATTATTTTCAAAATAAATACATTTTATTTAATCAACGTTACAAAAACACATCAATTATATATAACCCTACACTCCCCTTGACCCATACTATAAAGTCACGCCCTTTATTATTTTTAACCGTGAACACTATAAAGAAAATAAATTAAGAGACATGTCGGAATTGCCTTTTTTTTTTTCTTATGCATTTCCCTACACTAAAAAATTCCTATAAATTAAAGCTCTTAAATAGCTACGGAACCTTAAAAATAAAAAGATGTATTGCTGACGAAATGCGTTAAAACAAAAACATTCACTTGTTCCTAAAGGCCAAAATACCCGCGTATTTAACCTCTTCCCGCGCTGCGCCGCAACTGTACGTCCTGGAGAGGGTTTGCTTTCCGCACCAGGACATACAGATGCGGAGCGGTTCCCGGCGCATACTGTCTTAATGGACAGTGTCCGGGAACCGGGAGGTCAGCTGTCCCCGACAGCTGACACTCCAGTCTTGCCGGTCAGCGGACCATCGCCGCTGATTTTGGCAATTTACCCCATAAATGCGGCGACCGATTGCGATCGCCACATTTAAGGGGTTTGAAGCACATCGGCAGCCCGCACTAATTGATTGTGGAGGCTGCCGATGCTTGTCGTGCTAATCGGAGGCCCAACAATGGCCTCCGGGTTGCCATGTACGGAAGCCTCGGAGAAGCAGCCTCCGGCTGAGTGGGGCAAGTAAAAAAAAAGGTAATGTTTTAAAAAAAAAAAAAGTGTAAAAATAAAAGTTATAACTTTTATATAAACAAAAATGCTTTTTTTCCTATAAGAAGACTTTCATTATAGGCAAAAAATGAACACGTTAAAAAAAGTACACATATCTGGTATCCCCGCATTCGTAACAACCCAATCTATAAAATTGTAATGTTGTTTTTCCCACACGATGAACACCCCAAAAAATCAATAAAAAAATAAAGTTATGGCTCTCAGAATATGGTGACACAGAAAATAAATTATTTTATAAAAAAAGTGATTTTATTGCGCAAACTCTGCAAAACATAAAGAAACCTATATACATATGGTATCGCAGTAATCATATTGACCTGCAAATAAAGTAAAATTGTCATTTATAGCACATGGTGAACGCCGCAAAAAAAAACTAAAAAACATTGTCAGAATTGCTTGTTTTTGGTCACCCGGCTTGCAAAAAAATGGAATAAAAAGTGATCAAAGAATCGCATATACCCCAAAATGGTACCAATAAAAACTACAGCTCGTCCCGCAAAAAGTAAGACCTCCCACCGCTCAATCAACCGAAAAATAAAAACTTACAGCTCTCAGAATGTAGTGAAACAAACCAATTTTTATTTTAACAATTCGATTTTTCTTGGTAAATGTAGTATAGCACAGCGACAGTTGTAAAAACGAAACCCCCAGAAAATGTAATCAGATTTTTTTCCGATTTCAGCCTGCAAAGAATCTTTTTTTCAGTTTCCCAGTACATTTTATGGCACTTTAAATGGTGTCAATAGAAACTACAACTCCTCCTGCAAGAAATAAGCCCTCACAACACTGACGGGAAAAAAAAAAAAAAGTTATAGCTCTTGGAAGGCGGAGAGTGAAAAACGAAAATAAGAAAGCAAAAAAATTAATCTGTCCTGAAATGGTTAATTTCTAATGAAAAAAATGTATGACCACATGTGGGGTATTTCCGTACTCGGGAAAAATTGCTTTACAAAAATTGTTTGTTTTTTTTTTTCTCCTTTATCCCATGTGAAAATGAGAAAATTCAACATTTTAGTGGAAAAAAATTGTGATATTAATTTTCGCGGCCTAATTCTAATAAATTCTGCAAAAAACCTGTGTGGTCCAAATGCTAACTATATCCCTAGAAAAATTCTTTGAGGTGTGATTCCAAAATGGGGTCACTTTTGGGGGGGGGGGGTTCCACTGTTTTCGTTCCTCCATGGCGTTGCAAACGCGACATGGCACTGAAAACGAATCCAGCAAAATCCATTCTCCAAAATCCAATGATGCTCCTTCCCTTCTGAGCCCTGCCATGGGTCCAATCAGCAGTTTATTACCATATATGGGTTATTGCTGTAATCAGGAGAAATTGCTTTACAAATGTGGTTCTTTTTTTCCTTTATTCCAAGTAAAAATTAAAAATGTCTGGTTTTTCAGAAAAAAAGTAGATTTTCATTTTCACTGTCTAATTTCACTAAATTCTGCAAAAAAACTGTGGTCAAAATTCTAACTAAACCCCTAGATAAATTTCTTGAGAGGTGTAGTTTCCAAAATGTGGTCACTTTTGGGGGGTTTCCACTGCTTTGGTCCCTCCTTGGCGTTGCAAACGCGACATGGCACCGAAAACATTCTAGCAAAATCTGTGCTCCAAAATCCAAATTGCGCTCCTTTCCTTCTTGAGCCCTGCTGTGAGTCCAATTAGCAGTTTATTACAACATGTGGGGTAATGCTGTAATCAGGAGACATTGCTTTACAAATCTTTGGGTGCATTTTCTTCGTTATTCCTTGTAAATATAAAAAATTTCTGTTTTTTTCAGAAAAAAAGTAGATTTTCATTTTTACAGACTAATTCCAATATATTTAGTGAAAAACCTGTGTGGTCAAAGTGCTAACTATACCCTTAGATAAATTCTTTGTGAATGCTGATTCGAATACCTTGAGGGGTGCAGTTTTCAAAATGATTTCTGGGGATTTTCTCATGTATAAGGCCCTCAAAGGCACTTCAGAACTGAACTGGTCCCTGAAAAAATAGCCTTTTGAAATTTTCTTTAAAATATGAGAAATTGCTGCTAAAGTTCTAAGCCTTGTAACGTCCTAGTAAAATAAAAGTACGTTAAAAAAAAACTATGCAAACATATAAAGTAGACATATGGGAAATGTTAATTAGTAACTATTTTGTGTGGTATTGCGATGTGTTTTACAAGCAGATATGTTTAAATTTAGAAAAATGCACATTTTTGCAAATTGTCTCTAAATTTTGGTGTTTTTCAGAAATAAATACAAAATGTATCTACCAAATTTTTTCACTAACATAAAGTACAATCTCAGAATCACTTGGATAGGTAAAAGCATTCCGAAGTTATTACCACATAAAGTGACACGTCAGATTTAAAAAAATCGGCTGTGTCCTGGAGGCCAAAACAGGCTTAGTCCTGAAGGGGTTAAAGGGTTAAAGTGCGCCTCAATGAAATGAAGGGGCAGAAGTGCTATATACTTACTATAATGTGTGGGGGACACCTCCACGGTGGCAGTGTCATAGAGGAATAGAATACTTACTCTGAAAAAGTGGTTTGAAACCGTTAATAAAACAGTCGCTCTATATGCAACTCAAGGGCCATCCCTTTTTAAGAAAGTCTTTATTGCAGAAAGCGGAAATAGTTACATTTATAAATCTCACCCATTGCAACTAGATAGGGCAATAGTGGTGCAAGTTGTCCTCTAGAGGTGGTGTTCTTTTAGATGGAGACGTTATGTGCCAGTATTAAGCTCTCTAAATCTTTTACAATTGTAGCCGGGCAGGTGAGTCAATTTTTAGCCAAATTCTGCAGATTCAGCCTTCAGTCTTCCTTATCCGGATTTCTCAATTTCCCACATGGAAGAAAAGCCGGTGAGGCTCTGTGTAGGTATGCAAACCTTTCTAGTGTCCCCGAGTGGTTACTGCAGTCATTGCTGTGCGCTTTTTTTTTTTTTTTTTTAAAGTTTAGTTTTTTGTCCGCACAAGGACCACAGGCAAAAAAACACCGGGAAAACCGTTTGGAAACGAGTGTCTCTCAGGTTTTTTTTTCTGCCTCCCAATGATTTCAACAAGAGGTCAGAGGCAGAATCTTCGGCAATAAAGGACCTGCTGCTTTTTTTTTCTCGCAAGCAGCCAAAAGCCACCTGGGAGAAAAAAAACGCCTTCTGCGCCTAAATCAGCACCAAAAAAACTCCATGTGAACAGGGCCTTACAGTGTAAAGTTACTCGTGCTTATTGCTGCATAATTCCGCCGTTCTAGCCCAGATGCCGATGGTTTTCACACCACCGCGGTAGAGCTGCAGCAGGAATATTGTGTATTTCTATATCTTTATTATACTGTGATATCTCATGAATAATTTCCTTTTTCCCCCCTCAGATGAACTGAAGCACATCATCGGGGCAGAAACAACTAGAAAGGGAATCCTTCGGGTCTTTGAAATGTTTCAGCACACCCAACTGAACAGGAGACTTGTGTATGTTTTTTTAGAAGGCTTTCTGGAATCCTTATTTTCACAATGCAAATTCCATGAGCTTTTTAACAAACTGCACTCCAGGTCAGAGCGAATGAAGAAATATAGACAAAGACCGCAATCTTCTCATGCCCCTGCCTTACAGAAGAGGTGACACTCTGGTCTGTCAAGTTGTGCCCCAGAAACTCTGCAGTGTTGTATCCAGGAATAGCGGTCTGGACATAATATCCGGGGCTCAAAAATGGCTACTGATGTTTCCACACCCGTCATATCTTGTCATATAGATTATCAATGCATCCATAAGCTGTGCGGCCCTCTCCATCCTACCTGCTGGGCAACCATTCATTGATTGGGATTGTGTATGTCTTAAGTTGGTGCATTCGAGTCACGATGAAGAACCAGGACCTCAGATAGTACCTCCTGGATCCAGACATAGAAGAGCGTGATGAGCTATGCGTTCCAGTGGTGGAATAAGTTCCAGATTGTATTTTTCTACATTAATATCAAGCACAAATACATTGCTACACCGGAGGATCAAGCAGGGTTGTGTTAAAGCTGGGAAATTGTGCAATGGTGGCAATGCGGCAGGAGTCAAGGCTTCATTGGCTAGGAGAAACATTCCTATGTAGCAAATAGTAAGAGCGGGCAATAGATTAAATCCGTATCCGAGGACTTGTGGGTTCACCAGGCCGCTGCCTATAACTTTAATATCATCAATCGTTTCGCAACAGACCTCTTAAGCTCCGTATGTGCAGATCTGTATTACTTTGAGAGGGGGGGGGGGGGGGGTTGGGGTTTTCTTTTTTAAATTTAGATTTTTCTTCTTTCTTAATATGCAATCAGTCTTGATGGTATCTATTTCATTTTTCATTCTTTTTATTATTTTGACTTTTTGATCTTTTTAAAGATGGCGACCAGCTGCTGAAGGTAATATCATAGCTCCGTATCAAACATCCTACGAGCGGGTCATTCTATATAAGCGGAATGAGATTTAACCCTCAAAACGTGTACCCATTGTGTATCTCTAGCATGTATAGTTGCAAGTATATGGCATATAGTCTTTCCCAACAATTTTAATGATGGTGTCATGGCTGCTTTGTGAGCACAATGGCGGTGCCGGTCTTTTCTATTTTGGTCACGGTTGCACTTACTGTGTTATTTTGAAATTATATCTCTATATTGAGATGAAAAATATCACACTCGTCACTTGTAAAGCTGCTTACTTCATTTAGAGATGATCAGCATTTTGTGTTTTTGGGTTTTTTGTTTTTTTTACTGCTACATATCTCAGACTTTCGTTCTTTGATCCGAAAAGAAAATTAGTGTTCAGCTTCTTTTCTCGTTTTTCATATATTATCTGACTCTTACTGGGGCTTCAATGCATTCAAAAATTAACATGTCCCCATAAATAAATAAATGGTTGATCCCTGGGTCACGTGAATGCAGAGAAACTTGGGGGATGGGAGTGTGGTGCGTTTTCTCATTGTCTGCTCTCAACATCCTGACTCCCTCAGGGGTTAATGGAGTGGGGTCCTAATCTCCCCCTTCTATTTATAATTAGATCCTCTTTCTGTTAAATAGTATGGGATCCAGCAGGTTTAGTATTTCAGATAGTACGGTGGCTAAACCTAGGGTCATGGTTTTAAATGTGTCCAGAGCAACACCTGTATGGAGCGTGTATGTACTCCCCGTGCTTGCATGGGGTTTGCCCCGTACTCTGGTTTTGTGTGGGTTGTGTAATTGACCCTAGTGTGTGCCTGAGTTAGGGAAATTAGGTTGTCGGCCCCTTTTGGGGCAATAACTGATATAAGTGTATTATGCTGCAGAATTTGTTGCCACTGTAAAGGCAGATAAATAGAGAATTTGAGACGACTACCAAGGATGTGATTATCAGATAAAAACTGTTGCTTTGCTGGTTTACGCAGGCAGATTTGTGCCCATAATGAGCGCGATCGTTGATCATTACTGGCCGATCAGTGATCGTTTAAAGGCCCTTACAAAGCCAATGTAATACAGTTTACATAATGTCGGCAGCACATCCTTTATTTATATGGGGAGATGTGCAGCTGACAGTGATTATTTTCAGGGCAGCATAAAAGATGAAATCAGACAAAAAAAAAAGTGATTGCCAGTTCATCGGCTGATCGCTGCCCTATTACATAGGGCAATGATTGGGAGCGAGCGTTAGTACAAACACTCACTCCCGATCATTGCCCTAGTAAATGGGCCTTTATGAAGACCACATATTTTTAAATAAAGCCGATGTAGTTTTCCGGCTCCCCACATCTCCGGCAAACAGCGGATTTTGCCAAGGGAAGCTTCTATTGGCTTTACATTTCCCCCCAGTGGTCGCTGCAGGGTAAATGTAGTATTACATGGCAGCCATCTTCTAATTAGAGGTCGCACAGATTTTCATTAATCTTTTAGCTTTAATTAAAAGGATAAATGTGCATATATTAGATTGACCTGCAAAAACGACAGTAAATCCTATCTCGATTTAGATTTTTATAGTTCTTTTCTGCAGACTTTTACCCCAGCAGCACATGTGGTGTTACACTGTAGGCCTTTTTCAGTGGTCTCATGTTATTGCACGTGCTGGGCTGGTGGGGTAATCTGTGTTGCAACATCTATACATTCAATAGTCCTATTAAACTGTGTTTCTTTGTCTTGATCCTGTGTTTACATCATCAAGTTCATATAATTTATATATGGCAGTCGCGAGATTTTCACTCCGTGGAAGGAAAGTCGTTCTGACTGGTTTGTCTGTGACGTGGCCATTGCACATTAATCCGTAGTGTCAGTCTGTGTTTTATATGTGTGAGAAATTCTGGCAGAGTTTTAAGTAAAAGAACATATATTTTTTTAATATTGAATTAGGTTTTTCTCATTAGTCTGTGACTCTGCAGAGCGCCGCTCAATATCTGCTGTATCAGACTGTGAAACAGTTCATAATCTAGTCCTGCCTTTAATCCGTTGTATCCTCATAAAATCCTGCAAATTGATTGTATGATATGGTGTATAAAACCGAGCACTCATGTCTGAGTTCAATGGTCGAGGTTCAGATCGTTGCTGGAATTTATTGTGCCATTGTCCAAAGCAAATGCACTTGTTTTAGCCTTAATATTTTTTTTAAGCAAAATGGCAGTAATAGAGATTCTGTGGCTCCGTGTCAGGAGTTGGGACTAGATATAAACATTTTGTCATGCTGTAAGAAGAATGTGCACCAGGTTTTAAAGTAAGTTTTTAAAAAAAAAAAATGTAGCTTTATTTTTTATTTTTAATATTGTGCAATATATTCAGCTGTCTAACCAGTAAAAATGTCTGGGTACTTGTTAGAAGTTCCTCCTTTAATACCCTGTTCTGACTCCATGTAACAACGTCTAGGGTTAGTCTACATTTAGTGTTCTTCCAAAAATGTAAATGCAACATAAATCCTTTTTTTTTGTGAACTAGCCCTTAAAGGGGTTGTCCACTACCAGACAACTGACGAACTATCCACCGGATAGCTCATCCGTATATGATCTATGGGGGTCCGACACCCGAGCAGATCAGTTGCTCCGGTGGCCTGTGGGAACCGGATGTCATTGCACAGTATGCAATGTACGGAGCTGGAAGCAGTTGGCTCTGTACATTGCATAGTGGCCGTGCTGCAGAACTGCAGCTCTTCTCCTATTCAATTGAAAAGGAGCAGACAGCAGTACTGCAGCTCGGCCGCTATTTCGTGGCCGGAGCCACCTACTTCCGGCATGGACGTCCGGCGCCTGGACGCCACCGGAGCAGCTGGTCAGTGCGGGGACTAGGTGTCGGACCCCCATAAATCCAATAATGATGACTTATCCAGTGGATAGGTCATCAGTTGTCTGGTAGTGGACAACCCCCTTTAAGGATATGTCTACGCGTGGCAGATTTGTTACAGAAATTTCTGCGCCTTTTCTGTATATCTGAATGAAGTTTGTAAAATCCATGCACATGCTGCGGAAACAATCCCATTGCGATGCAAGGAAGACCTTTTTAATCACAGAAATTTCTGCAAGAAAGCTGCCACATGTGAATTAACCCTAATGAGGTTTTCCTGGGATAAAAAAAAAATTAAATTTTCACTCTACTCAAAATGCTAAATTAATAAACTTCTCAATATACTATAGCTTTAGGATTCCTCTTCATTCTCTTGGCAAAGCTGTTCAGGTCCCCCACCGTGTCGTCTTACATGTCTTTGTGAAGACCATCACGTTAACGGCTGGCCAATTACGGTACGCTGCGGTAACATATCATCTATGGTGATGTCACTACAGCAGACTGTAACTGGCTGGCCCTATCACGTGATGTCATTCTGCACACCGGTAAACAGAGCTGGAGAGGCGCCAAACAGCAGCATAAGGGAAACCGTGGGGGATTCTAAAAGTTCTTAAAGTTTACCTCCAATTTTATATACAAAAACTACTATGGAGCAGGCTTTTGCAAAATTATTATTCTATATAACTTGTTTAGCAGAATCTACTTCTGTATGGCAGCACGGACCTGCCGCAGTCATAACATAAGTAGGAGACAGAGCTCTCTCCTAGGCTCCTGTCTCCAGTACGTTATGTGCTACAGTGCTGGTTCCAGTGCTGGAGACTGGAGCCTAGGAAAGAGCTCTGTCTCCTACCACAGAATTATTAGCAGCACGGACAGCGACTCTGCTAAATAAGTTATATAGAATGATTATTTTGCAAAATCATGCACTATAATAGTGTTTCTATATAACTGGAGGTATACTTTTTAAAGTTTTTCTTTTTATCCCTGGAAAACTCCTTTAAAGTACTGGCTGAATAATTGGCTCTTGGGATTTTTATTAATTTTGTTAAAGTGTACTGCTCATGTGTAACTTTTGAATGCACTTCTACCTTTTTTTTCTGGGTGATCCTAATGTAGACTAGTTATTGTCTTACTCGTGCCCAATATCTACATATAGTTATATATTTCTTGATCTAAATAACTGGTTAAATATTTGCTGAGCTTGAACATGAAGGGGTTGTATGACCTACTTTTTTTTTTTCCACAGAAACAGCGCCACTCCTGTCCTTTGGCTATGTTTGGCATTGCATTTCCGTTTACTTGACCTTTTCTGAAATCTCATACAACCCCTTTAATGTCATCACGGTGGGAATAGCACCTGGTTCATTTTATCATGTCTGTCATGACCGTACAGTTAGAGGAGGCTGTCTAAACTCTCCGGAATTATAATAGTTTGGATTATTGTATCGGTCACTTGATTTTAAAATCTGTAAAATATTACACTTATTTAATTGTCACAAAGGTTCCCACATAAAAATTGCTGCTTTGACGCGTGAAATGACTAAAAACATTATCATTTAAGGGTGGAAATAGATTCAATGATGTTATGAAATACATTCCTTTTTGTTGCTGCGTAGCTATATTACATGTGTACCATATACCTACACGCAGCAAGGACAGCCATGTTCTGGGCCGCACCAGTATATAGCTGGGAATACTATGATGCCGCTAGCTCTTATTGAACTGTTGGGCTGAATTCTCATGAGCTTTACACCCCAATACAATACAAAAATGTCTGCTGCCACAGAGTATAATGACGGGTACACGTTAAGGACTTGTTTTATAAGTCTCAGTTGTCACGCCAGGTTCTCTTACAGTGTGTCCTATTGTCCTTGGCATATATTTAAATAGCATATGTCATGAATAGAACTGTTTTTAATATGAATTGTGCATATCATGTACAGTAAATTGTTTTGTGCATTGTTGTATGAATGCTATTTCCACCTTTTTTATATCTTTTTTTTTTTTTTTATTATTTCATTTTTTTTTTTTCTTGCTCTTTTTTTTTTTTTTTTCTCGAGCAGAGGGTAAAACAGATTGTTACAGCTATTTTACTGGGGAGAAAGGAGCATTTTTTTTCTTTTTTTCTTTATATCTCCATTAAGTTTTGTTCAACTGAGAAGCTGGAATACTGGTAACACTAATAAAGTATTAATAGAAGCTGTTTTACAGAATGTGTCGCCTTTTACTCCTGCTTTTGACAAGATGGTAATCTGGGTTCGCCAGCAATAGACGTAGGATTTCCTCAGTTCACACAACTTGCTCACATACAGTTAGGCTGAGTTCACACGTTGCGGTTTTGATGCAAATCTGCGCTGAAAATCTGCGTGAAATCCACGACGTGTAAACTCGGCCTTAACCAGACCTGAAGCAGTGGCCTGAAAGCTTGCCGTCCTTTGTTTTCAGCATGACATCCAAACCATTGTCAATAAGCAAAGCCGGTCACAGATTTGCAGGGTTGTTTCATCAAGTCCATCTAAATTTAAGCCCGTCTGGGGGTCAATGATCACAGCCAAGCAAATGTGGTATTACATGCTGGGCATTGCAAAGAGTTAGCTGACCATGTAATACATGGACCTGCTGGGTCCGCCAAACTAGAGACAGTAATCATTAGCGGCTTCTACTTTGTCTAATAGAAGGTGGTCACCAACGGAAGACCTCCCTCTATGACATCCGCATGCCCTAATAGGCAACATGGAAAGGAGCTGTCCTTTAAAGTATGTCCCTCCACACCAAGCCAACAAATGTTCTGGTGTTTTGTATTACTAGGACACTCGCCTTTGCATGATAGGCTTTTTATGATGAAAGTTAATTCCGTCTTTGCAGATATAATTCTCATGCAAATTCTTAGCTAGGTTTTACATGATCGTAGCGTTTCTGAAAAAAATGTAGCATGTCCAATACATTTTCTAACCGCATTCCCATTTGTCTGTACTGCACATTTTAGTACTGTACTATATTGGTCAGTTAGTTGATGATGGTCATAATAAGGGTTGTATGAGATTAGAAAAAAAGTCAGCTTTTCTTCTTTTTTTTTTTCTCCCAAACTGCGCCATCACTTAAAGGTTATCCAGGACTTTTAAAAAGAAAGTAGGTAATGGTATAAAAATATAAACTATATGATACCCCTGAAATTTCCCCTCCACGCTCAAGCACAGCGGCTCTGGTCCTCTGTGCTCTGTCCCCGGAAACTCCTGCAGCGGTAACTAGCATTTCATGGCAGCTTCACCGCTAAAGCCGATTATTGGCTGCAATGGCATGTGACCGCTGCAGGAGCCGGAGCTGCTGCCCTGGAGCAAGGAGGCATTTCAGGGGTGGGTATTTATGAAATGTATGTTATACCATTACTTGCCCCAGGATTTTTTTTATTTTTTTTTAATACAAGTCCCAAGTAACCCCTTTTTAAATGGGACTGAGCTGTAGTACCAGGCACAGTCCATGAACAAGAATGACACTGCTTTTTCTAATCTCATAGAATCCGGTGTGTAATCAGAAAATGACCTATTATTTAAAGGCTATGTAGTTAGATATAACTTAGATGTGATCGATTACAGGTGGTTCCTGCGTGTCAGACACGAAGGACCTGCAGACACTGAACCCGTCAGATCCGTGGGACTGACCGATTTCAGTGTAAGGCTGGGTTCACACGACCTATTTTCAGACGTAAACGAGGCGTATAATGCCTCGTTTTACGTCTGAAAATAGGGCTCCAATACGTCGGCAAACATCTGCCCATTCATTTGAATGGGTTTGCCGACGTACTGTGCAGACAACCTGTCATTTACGCGTCGTCGTTTGACAGCTGTCAAACAACAACGCGTAAAATTGACTGCCTCGGCAAAGAAGTGCAGGACACTTCTTTGCTACGTAATTTGAGCCGTTCTTCATTGAAGTCAATGAAGAGCAGCTCAAGATTTACGAGCGTCAGACGCCTCGCATAATACGAGGAGGAGGTTTTACGTCTGAAACGACGCAGCTGGTTTCTCCTGAAAACAGTCTGTCTTTTCAGACGTAAAAGCAAGCTAGCGTGTGCACATACCCTAAAGCAAATGATACAGCAGTTCTGTACTCTCTATACAGAACTGCTGTATCTCCAAACGTAAAAGGAATTTTTAATAAAACCTGTTTACAAAGTTACACTAATCACACTGACAAATCTATTGATTTATTTTTATTTTAAAAAAAATGCCCTTAAAAGGCGTCCATAGCCTTAAAAAAAAAAAAAATGTTTACCAAAAAAAAAAAAAACTTCATTTAATGAACTTTTAGTAATTTTTTATTTTTATTTTCTGTCATGATTTATATATATAAAAATCCTAAAATCATGCCGTTTTCACTCTGGTCACTGAGCCTCACAATAGACTGACCCTTCCTGTTCTTATCTCATTATCACCGGCAGGCATACAGCGAAAGTTAACACCTACAGTGGATCTAAAAAGTCTACACACCCCTGTTAAAATGCCAGGTTTTTGTCATGTCAAAAAAATCAGTCCAAGATGAATGATTTCAGAACTTTTTCCATCTTTAATGTGACCCATAATCTGTACAATCCCATTGAAAAACAAACTGAAATCATTTAGAGGGGAAAAATAGAAATAACAAAACTACAATAATGTGTTGCGTAAGTGTGAACACCCTCTTATAATTGGGGTTGTGATTAGGCTCAGAATTAGCCAATCACATTTAAATATGTTATAGTAGTCCGTACACAGCTGCCATTATTTAAAGTGATTCTGAGTAACTCCATTTAAAGTCCAGCTGTTCTAGTACGATTTTCCTGACATTGTCTTTGTTAAATGTGACTACAAAAGCCATGGTCTGTAAAGAGCTTACAACACATCAAAGGGATCTGATTGTTGAACGGCATCAGTCAGGAGAAGGGTACCAAAGAATTTCCAAGGCATTAGATATACCATGGAGCACAGTGAAGACTGTCATCAAGAAGTGGATTACATTTGGCACAACAGTGAAAATACCAAGAACAAAACCTGCAGGCCTCTGCTAAGAAGATGAAGAGGAATTTCAGCACGACAAGGACCCAAAGCATACTTCCAAATCAATAAAAGAATGGCTTCACCAGAAGATTAAAGTTTTGGAATGGCCCAGCCAGAGCCCAGACCTGAATCCCATTTAAAATCTGGTGTGACCTGAAGAGGGCTGTACACAGGGGATGCCCTCGCAAACGGACGGATTTGGAGCGCTTTTGTAAGGAAGAGTGGGCAACACTTATCAAGTCAAAATGTGGCATGCTGATAGACATACCCAAAAAGACTGAATGCCGTCATAAAGACAAACGGTAATTCAAAAAGGTATTAGTTTAAGTGTGTGCATATTTATGCAACCACGTTATTTTTGTTCTTATATTTTTATTTTTCCACCCTAAAAGATTTCTGTTATTTTGTTCAATACAATTGTGCAGATTATGGGTCACATTGAAGGTGGAGAAAGTTCTGAAATGATCTTGGACTGATTTTGTAACCTGACAAAAACCTGGCATATTAACAGGAGTGTGTAGACTTTTTATATCCACTGTATATGTTGATAACACACGACTCACCATTAACAGTAGGTGTTGAAACAGCTCCCGCTCCCTGCACAATGACCTCGGCGCAGGTCACAGACCATGCCTAGAACAATCTGATAGAAGTCAATAGATCCCCTCCAGTTTACAGGTTCCTATGGTCAATGTGGCTGCTGTAAAGACTATCTCTAAATGATCAGCTCAGGCAAATTTTAATAAAAAATAATATATGTATACGTATATATGCACACGCATAAAGGTAATACATTCCCTTTGAGTCTCTGTTCGGCTCACTTGGTTATGTAATAAAGCTTATGTCAAATTTCCCACCTCAGTCACACTTTCACGTGATGGATAAGGATTGTATGAGAAAACAGTAGCTAACTTTTGGATCTACTATAAGTAAACCACCAATGAGAAACACATGAACATCTTTTAACTCCTTGACGCATCGGTATGTCCTGTATTGCAGTCCTTTAAGGTACCGGTACGTCCTGGCTAACAACTGTCACCCTGTCAAAGGACAAGGTGACAGAACTGTGCCATCAACTGTTTATGACAGTTGATCAGCACAGTAAGATGGTAGAGGGCCAATCACAGCGGTTCCCTGCCGGCAATCGCGATGATTGGTCAGTCACAGCAGACTGACCAATTGCAGCTCCTTGAGAACGTGTATGTGATGGAGCTGGCTCAGAAGCCGAGCCATCACCATCACCGCCGGGTGTCTGCTGTATATTACAGCTGACACCCCGCTGTAACAGCCATTACCGGAGCTAGGCTCTGATCCGGCCGATTAACCCCTTAGATCGCACCCTATGGTTGCTAATGGCAACCGGAGGCCTAGCAATGGCCTAGTGCGGAAGCTTAATAGGCTTGCTGTCAATGAATAGCGGACCGCTCTAATACACTGCACTATGTAGGTATTGTAGTGTATTAGAATAGCGATCAGGGCTTCATGCCTTCAAGTCCCCTAGTGGGGAAAAAAAAGAAGTTAATAAAAAAGTAAAAAAAAAATAAGTTTCACGATAAAAACGCAATAACAGCCTTTTTTTTTCCCCATAATAAGTCTTTTATTATAGGGAAAAATGGAAAACATTAAAAAAGAAGCACACGTGTGGTATCACCGCGTCCGTAACAACCCGAACTATAAAAATATCACGCTATTTTGCCTGCGCGGTGAACAATTTTAGAATCGCTGTTTTTTAGTCATTACTCCTCCCAAAACAGAATAAAAAAAGGATCTAAAAGTTGCATGTACCCCAAAATTATACCATTAAAAACTACAGCCCGTCCTGCAAAAAAAAAGCCCTCCCACAGCTTTTTTTATTTACGGAAAAATAAAGTTATGGCTCTCAGAATATGGCGACACAAAAAATAAATTATTTGAAACAAAAGTGATTTTATTGTGCAGATGCTGCAAAACATAAAAAAACCTATTTACATATGGTATCGCCGTAATCGTACCGACCCGCAAAATAAAGTAAAATTGTCATTCATAGCGCATGGTGAACACTGCAAAAGAAAAAAAAAAGAACAAAAACATCAGAATTGCTAGTTTTTGGTCACCTTGCTTGCCAAAAAATGAAATAAAAAGTGATCACACATACTCCAAAATGGTACCAATGAAAACTACAGATTGTCCCGCAACAAAGAAGCCCTCACACAGCTCTGGCTCTCAGAATATGGCGATGCAAAATGTACAGAGCGTTCCAAAAGCAGATGCGATTTTTTTATTTTAATTTTTTTATCAGTGCGAAACTGGCCCCACATCTGTGGGTTATTTATTTACCGCATTATTATACCCTCTTATTATGCCCTGATGTACTCCGCACAGCTTCAGTATACCCCCACATTATAAACTGAAATACCAGCAAAAGCCAAATGCCTTCTGAGCCCTGCAGCGTGCCCAAACAGCCGTTTACGTCCACATATATGGCATCGCCATACCCGGGAGAACCCGCTTAACAGTTTGAGGTATTTGTCTTCAGTGGCACGAACTGGGCACAACATATTGTGCACTAAAATGGCATATACCTGTGGAATATTGCAATTTTCACTTTGCACCATCCACTGGGCATTCATTTCTAATAAAAAAACAAAAACTGTGGGATCAAAATGCTCATTACACCCCTTAAAAAATACCTTGAAGGGTGCAGTTTCCAAAATAGGGGTCACTACTTGGGGTTTGTTTTACTATTTGACCCCAGAGCCCTGTAATCGTGGGCCATTGCTGCGAAAATCACCAAAATAGGCCTCACATGCGCATTTGCTCTTTCACTCCTAAGCCCTGTCATATGTCCGGGCAAATGATAAATGCCTTGAGGGGTGCAGTTTACAAAATAGGGTCACTTCTCAGAGTTTTACACTCTATTCTGGTACCTAAGGCAGCTCTGCAAATGCGACATGGCGCCTGTACACCAGTCCAGCAAAATCTGCGCTCTAAAAGCCAAATGGCGCTTATTTCATTTTGAGCTCTGCCATGTGCCAAACAGCCGTTTAGGGCCACGCATGCGGTATTGCCGTACTCGGGAGAAATTGGGTAACAAATTGTGTGGTGTTTTTTCTCCTATTACCCCTTGTGAAAATACTAAATTGGGCTTCTAATTGTTAATAAATTAATCCAGGGATACAACAGCTCAATGGTTTGCTAGCAGAATTGACTGAAGGCATAAAAACCCTCCAAGCAACTCAATGACTGGTACTTTTCAGTAACCACCTCAAAGATGCAGGTAAATTTCCACAATGTAAAGTTAGGTAATTTATCAGAATGGTAGAAATATGGATAAGCTGTAAATCTGCCTAAAGCAGACTGTGCAAGTAAAGAACTCTGGAAAGAAGGGCACGAAGATACCTATGACAACTCTGAAGGCAGATGCGTAGCTAGGTACTCCAGCAGCCGGGGCAAAGATTCAGTTTGGCGCCCCCACCCCAACCTCTTTCCCGACATCTCCTTCCCCCTCGCCATGTTTGTTTTTCCTACCAATCAATGACGTGTCATTTATTTTCCAAATTTTTTTATGTAACTCAAGCATAAAAACATTTGTACATTTTACAAGCAATATAGTTCTTATACACCAGAACCAAGCTCATTACATATATACAGCACCAGAACACAGCTAATTACATATATACAGCACCAGAACCAAGCTCAGTACATAAATACAGCATCAGAACCAAGCTCAATACATATATACATCCCCAGAACCAAGCTCAGTACATATATACAGCACCAGAACAAAGCTCATTACATATATACAGCACCAGAACAAGCTCCGCACATAAATACAGCTCAAGAACCAAGATCATTGCATATATACAGCACCAGAACAAAGCTCAGTACATAAATACAGCTCCATAACCAAGCTCAGTACATATATATAGTACCAGAACAAAACTCAGTACATATATACAGCACCAGAACACAGCTCATTACCTATATACAACACCAGCACAAATACAGCTCAATTTAGTGCAAACCCTGCCGTATAAGTTTGCACTAAATTGTTTCCAGCTCCCAGCATGGCCCAAACAATGGTAAGGATATGCTGGAAGTTGCTGTTTCTAAAAAATCATATCATAATCACACCACCCATCATCTCGCTGCAGATTATACAGTGACTACAGTACTGATTAGAGGCAGAATAAAAATTTACATTAAGTGTCACCGGTGACGTCTCAGATTCTAGATATTTTTCTCCTTCCGGTCCAGACCTCTATGATGACTTCTCCCGGCCACAGCCCATTTCTGCAGTTTGCCGCTCAGATGTCTTCAGCTTCTCACTTTTCCAACATTTCTACACCTATAAACAAAAATAAAGTTCTCTCACGACACCTCACACTATATACCTCACACTACGCCCCTAAATATAATAGCGCCATACACTGCACCTCTAATTATAATAGCACCATACACTGTCTCACACACACACACACACACACACACACACACACACACACACACACACACACCATGCCCCCTGTAGATAGTACCTGCCATAGGTCCCCCTGTAGATAGTGCCCCCCATATAGCCCACCCCTGTATATAGTGTCCCACATATAGCTCCCACTATAGTGCTCCACAGATAGCCCACCCCTGTATATAGCCCCCTGTAGATATAGCCCACCCCTGTATATAGTGCTCCACATATATCCCACCACTGTATATAGTGCTCCAGAGATAGCCCCCCCCCCCTCATAGATAATGCCACACACTTTTATCGCGAGGGGGGGGGGTTGTGAGCCGCAAAAAGAATGTGCCTTGAGACACAAGAGTTTCTAAAATAATAAAATAATGTCATTTATTTTATGATTTTAGAAACGCTAGTGTTCCCAGGCACTAAATTGTTTACACTGTCTACTCACCACTGTTCTGTGTTTTCTTGTCCTCTGCAGTGCTCTGCTCCGGTGTGTCTGCTCCCTCTCTCCAGGCAGACTGCTGCATCATGGATGGTGCAGTGCTGGCGCTCCCTCTAAGTTGCGCCCCTGCTGAAGGTATTCGGCCGGATTCACACGAGCGTGTTCAGTACGTGATATACGGTCCATATGTTGGCCACATTTCCCGGACCGAAAACACTGCAGGGAGCCGGGCACTTATCGTCATAGTTATCTACAGAGTCCCTTTAGTACTGCAGAAAAACTGTCCCGTACTGTAATCATGTTTTCAGTACGGGACAGAAGAGGCAGGGACACCTAGCGTCATAGATAACTATGGTTCTAGGAGCCCGGCTCCCTGCAGTGTGTACGGACCGGGAAATTCGGCCGACATACAGACCGTATATCACGGACCGAACTCCCTCATGTGAAACCGGCCTTACAGGTTTCTAAGGCCTAATGCACACGACTGTGATGATTTTGCAGTCCGCAAAACCACAGAACCGTTGTCTGTATTTGCGGTCCGTTTGTCCGGAAAAAAAAACGAGTGTCATAAGTATTCACGGATCTGCAAAAAAAAAAAAAAAAGGAAGGGTGGAATTGATGTCACCAGTTTGTCCGAAACCCCTGAGTAGGTCACATGATCTGCAGATACAGACAGTAAAATGACATGTCCTGAGTTTTTGCAGCCTGGATTGGCAGCCCCCCACACAGATTCGTGAATATCACATTCGTGTGCATGGTGCCATTTAAATGAATGGGTCCATGTGCTATGTGCAAAATTGCGGATAGTACACAGACAAAAAAACCATGGTCATGTGATTTAGGCCTAACACTGAGATTGGAGAGTCACGGAATACATCAATTGTTGACTAGGTGCCCCACCAGTCACGGCTTCATAGGATGTGGCAGTGAGAAAAATAAGGGTGTATGTTCTTATGAGAACTTCTTAGGTTACAGTTACACAACAACTTTGGTTACCCTCCAAACACGACAATACCACAATGCAACCTCTGTTTCCTATGGGAAATAAGATCATGGTCAAACCCGTAACTATCATAAATAGTCGGACACAGTTGGAACGTTGCCCTAGGGAAGGAAACATTGTGTTTGCCATGATTTTACCGCGACTTGTACGTAACCACTGCTGCCTGCAAGCAAACTGCAATTTTTAGAAGGCTTTTCTACTATCACATGATGGAAATGACCTAAATTTTTAACATTAAGTATACCGCTCCCGTGCGGAGCTGCTAAACAGTGTTAAGAATAAGTCATGAGGACGTATTCAAATCTTGTGGTAATGCGGCAGCGCAGAAAGCTGTAAAACCGCATGTTAATACATGTGTTTTGCTGTAATTGGCATAAGAATTTTGTTTCATGCTGCAGTTTTTGGTTCAAATGCAATACTAGGAACATTTCCTGGAATTGCCTGTTAAAAAACTAAGTGTCCTGGCAGTTCAAGAGGGTGAATTAATGATTATTTACGGGCCATATATGTACCAGTATTATAACTCGTCGTGAATGCCATATATTAGGCGCAAGGAAATAAGTTTGGATCCTGTTGGGGGATTGCAGAAAATATTTAACATAGATTTTTTTTTTTAGGGGGGTGGGTTGAGATTTTCCTGCGTTCCCCTGGTGGCAATCTTTGACTCCTACCCAAGCCCTTCCTGGCTCATTCTTCCCTAATAGCTCATATTCTTATTGCTTGTGGCCAGGTGTGAGGCCCTGTCCCTTTAAGTCTGCCCTTTGTATTTTCATTAGTATCTAAACTAACACATTTTGTGGGAAAGCTGGTGCTGAAAACTCCCTGTGGGGAAATTGTTTTGGAAGCTTTTATTCCACACAAATAACCCCATGCTTTTTATTTTTGCACCTGCATAAAATAAATGAACAATAGGACCATGTATTGCAGTTCCTTCTTGAAATGCTATTGTCACCTTTAGTCCCCAGATCAGGACATTTCTTTCTTTGGTGATTTGTGTGTATAACAGCTGCGTATGTGACTGAAATGTCCAGATTTTCCATGATTGATTGGGTTTGTAATACATATTTTATTTTTCCCCATAAGCACTTTACATGTTTGTAGCTGACGTTGTAGTTTTGTATAGTAATAGTATTTGGTAAGTAATCATAACTTATAATTTCTTACAGGAGAACTTACAAAATACAATTGCAAACTCGTATCACATGAGATCTGTAAGGTGCTTAGCGGACAGGATTCTCTTTTCTTGGTTCCAATGACAACACTTCTGGTGCGGCGCCACTTGTCAAAGGAAATATTTTTGGGGGTTGACATTTTGTTCCATACAATGTCCACATGTAGATAAATAATAGAGGAATCCTCCAGCTCACCAGTATGTATGTCCAGGTTCAGAATGCGTACGGATCCACGTGGCGGCACACAGTGTGATCAGAACAAGTACATGAAATTAATTCCAGCGCTGATTTGATTTAATGTGTATTCATTAGGGCAATTTTTGCGTCCGGTATTATCTACCGTGACAAACCTTTGAATAAAAACTAGCATGGTAGTAATGGTACATGATCTGTGGTTTAGCAAGAGAATCGTACTATGGTGACAACAAATTTATGCACCGCTGATGTTGGACTTCTTTGTGTCCGTTACATTGATTAGACATTGAGTGAAACGGGAAAATCTTAATGGAGCACTAACCGGATATAAATGCAGGTTGTTTTGTTTGCAGCTTTCATAATGTGCAATGACTAAGGACAGGCGATCTGTCTGAAACGCGTAGGCTTATTGCTGAGGCAACCGCCCCCACACACATTGGATTTTACCATTACCACTATTTCCTTTTAAATCAAATCAGCGCTGGATTGACTTTCATCTACTTGTTCCAATGTCCACATCTAACTGCCAGTGTTGGGTATGGGCGCATACTGTACCTCCCCCTGCCCCCGATTTTTACAGAGGCACAAAGATTATTTTGTATATATCAGTGAAAAAAAATAAAGCATGCATGCCATATTACAGAGATAGTCTCCCATAGAATTGCTTCATAGATATATCATACGGTGGCACACAAAGTCTACGAATCCATAATATAAACCCATCTTTACGTGTGGCCAGTTTAAGGTCTCGTGCACATGGTAAAGATATTGAGGGGGGATTTATTAACAGTTAATACCGCTTTTGTGGCATAAAGAAGTCGTGAAATTTGGCGCAAGCCATATGTGCACTAAAATATGCGACTTTTCTCAGTGGCGATACAAGTGAGCAGGGTTTACCACCGGACTGGCTGAATTGTTATTATTTATGACAGGAATTGGTGCCGTTCTTTGAGCCATACACAGGAGTGAACACGAGTTTCCTCTACTTTCCCTACCTTTTGTATCTCCTTAATTTGGGACAAAAACGGCATTAGAAATGGCATCAAAACTGCATGTGTGAAGCCTATCCAGCAGTCTTCCATTTCATCATGATCTCTTGTAGCAAGGAGTTTTCTACTTTGTAGAATACACTACAAGGCCAATATAGATATATAGTGTATTAACTGAATGGCCATTTGAGACACCTGGCCTTTCACGATTGGAGCTACCTTGTATGAAAATTTAAACCGGTGACTACTGAGTGCAGCATTAAATTAAGTGAGCAAGTTTTGAAGTTTTCAGTGTGAATCCACATAAGAATGGTAAAATCAAACAATCTAAGTGTCTTCGAATGAAGCCTGGTCATTGGTGCTAGACTAGCCAGTTCCAGTATTTCAAAAACTGCCAACCTTGTGGGGTCTTCTCATGCAACGTTGATAGTATACCGAGAATGGTGTGATCGAGGAAAAACATTCAGCGAGAGGGGATCCTGTGGAGGTCATCAACATGTCGACAAAAAGGGGTCAAAGGGGAATGTCAAGGATGTTTGACGAACAGGCAGTACACGGTCAAGCAAACTGCATCGGAATACAATGCTGGTGCTCCAACTAACATTTCTGAACGCACAACTCGTTCCTTAGCACGGATGGGCTATAGCAGCAGATGACCAGTTCCAATGCCATTGCTGTCTAAGGGAAACAGAATTAGAAAATAAGATTACTGTGTATTGGAAAAATATCACCTGGTCCGATGAATCCAGATTTCTGTTGCACCATGCTGATGGGAGAATCAGAGTTTGGCGCAAGCATCATGAATCGATCACTGGTGGAGGTGGAGTAATGGTGTGGGGAATGTTTTCTTGGCACACTCTGTGTCCTTTGATACCTGGGGATGAACGTTTGAACACTGGGGCTTACCTAAGCATTCTGGTCGACCAAGTTCATCCCTTCATGGCAGCTGTTTACCCTATGGCAGAAGGACACTTTAGTGGCAACTGCGAGAGCCATCCTGTCCACATGGACCAATATTCCTGCAGAACATTTTCAACCCCTAGTGGATTCTATTCCACAATGAATTGCTGCAGTTCTGAAGGCCAAAGGAGGTTGAACATGATACTAGATGGGTGTCTCTAATAAAGTGACCATTCAGTATATTTAGATGTGTAGATATGCCCCCGTAATTTATTATAAAATATACACACATTGGTAATTATATGGGATAATGCCTCCACTATTAGATTGGCATTCACTATTCCAGTATAATCAACAATATATTTATTTTGTGGTTACTTGGTACCCTAATTCTGCATCCTACCAAATGTTTTCGCCTTGGAGCTGTGGAGGAATCTGTGCCTATCTACCTGCTCTCTGCCATCATCTTGGCATTGCGGATTATCTATGGGCAGAAACATAGGTAGGGATTCTGTCATTGTGCTGCCCAGCTGACTCAGAGGCTGCTCATTGGCGTAACATTCACATAAAAAAACTGTGTAGTTTTGATACACATGAAGTTGAGTATACAGCATATCATAATATGTAGAGTGCCTTAGGTAGTATCATTTGGAGCATATTTCGAAAACGCCCTTTGTCCATGTCACTCATTATAATATATATGAAGTGTTAAAAGGCCACCAGCCATTGGAATCATATTACATAATATAACATTACACTATAAAACACTATACAAGGAGAGCAGTGCAGGATCCCTACTGTAGCACAATAAGTTAGGAATATATATATATACATACATACATACATACATACGTGTGTGTGTGTGTGTGTGTGTGTGTGTGTGTGTGTGTGTGTGTGTGTGTTTTTTTGTTTTATGGTTACAACAGATTTTCTAGAAATTGTTTGAAGTGTTTTCATTTGAAACCACTGCTCATAAACCCTTCTGTATAATTTATGACCGGTAATTTCTCTTCCAGTGTTGAAATGAAAACACCTTGTTAAGCGCTTTGCCAGTATTGGCTGAAATAATTATCTTAATATTTTGGATTATTTAAATTACTGAGCAAACATATTTTTTTCTATTTTTATTTTATGCTGCAGGTATATAAGAAATTGTGTATGCACATGGATATGAAACACAAAGTATAAACCTCATTGTAGTCATAAAAATGTATTAACTAATCAAATGAGCAATGTGTATATATAAGATTACTTAAGGTAAAAAAACAATCTGAAACTGCAATATATTTTTTAAATATACAATTATTATTATTATTTATTTTTTTTTCCTTAACTGTGCAAAATTCTTAAAATATTTTTCATGCAAAAAACAAAAGTATTTTGCGGTTACTCGCTGGTTTACGTTGTGTTATACAAGACTCCCATCTGCTGGCCAATCAGATATTGACACAAGATTGGCAAAATATAGAGTGGCATTAACTTTAGCAAATCAAAAGCCAAAGACAGGTTACAAGTACAAAGCTCTAAACGCACTGATATAGTTTGACAGCTTTGTTTTCTTTACCATTCTTTTTAACCTACGAACTGTTAAACGCTACTGTGTCCAAGCCATTAGTTACATATACGGTATTACTGCCATGAAATCAATGTGAGACAATTACTTGTGTGTAATATATGAACTTATATAGGCGACCATACTAGTTATTCTGAATGACAACAGCAAGACAGTCTTAGAAGAATTATACATACACAGTTCACATATGACATTTTAAATCATCACTAGAAAGTAATCGTTTTTATGAAAAATAATCCAGATAAAAAAATGACCGTTTCAGATGTCTTTTTCCTCTACTAGACCTAGTGGCCCTTGAGGCTGAGCCCTCTTATCACGTATAGGTTATAGCTGGGGTCATTGGGGGGGGGGGTGACTATTTGACTCTAAACTGTGACGGGCAAGTGTGACTATTTCTTTGGAAAATATAAAATCAGTAATATCAGTTCTTGAGTTGTCCTCCTGTGAAATTGTTAGGATAAGGCAAACTCTAGGGTAATGGCCGTGTGGTGTGGGCAAAACTATTATATACCTGCAAAATTGTGCCACCATAAGTGAATAGACCCTTGTGACCGCACAAGGTTGCCCCATGTATGGCCTTAACGTTAGAAATTCAGTTTCTTAGGCTCCTTTCAGATCACATGCTAGGGATACGTTCTTCGCTTATCTTTTTATTTCTTATCAAAAGGATCAGATCCTGGCACAAGATAGGGAAACATTCTCGAAGCATTGAGCTTCGACTGATGACTGGGATACATGTGAGTATATTCTCTCTACAGTACTGCTGAACATGTTGGTGCCATATAAATACTGGGTCATACATAGATATGGGGTCCACTACATATGGCAATATACGGTCTCTTAATTAATCCAGATCAGCTGTATGTATGTTCTGTGCTGTTCATATCTGACTCTGGGGTAATATATAAATTATTTTCAATGTTTCTGCCCATGAGGCTGCTTTAATGTCTAGTGTTAAAATATTACATTATAAGACCCACATGCCACTCTACTAAACCAACACACATATTAAATTCTCAAACTTTCTGATGGACAGAATTGCAGTGTCCTGATCGTGGAAGTGTGGACCTTACTCTGGTTATGTCCAAAATCTCATGGATCAAGGCCAATCAAAATCTCATAAATTCTTAATAATCGTCAAAAACGTTCTGAAGAATATGATCCCCGTGATCCTTTACTTTATCCTCAAGGTGCCTTACCCCAGGGTATGGAACAATTTTTTGGGGTTTGGGATCTCTTGTGGAGCTCAAGTCTTCCAATGTGCACTTTATGTGGCGTTTTTCTTTTATATATGCTCTCATGATGATACTCATTATTGAAACTTTTTTCTACACAGTATCTTTGTAATTTATCTTCCTCTACATATTTTTGTGTATTTTTGTATTGTATACTTTGTACCTCTCTTAAACCTTAACAAACATGAACATAAAATATGAGATCGTACTAAAATCATAGCCTTTTTTTTACCCCTCAACCGGCCTGAAGGAACCTCACTCTTCTATAAGCAGCCATGAGCAGATCAGTGTGTCCTGTAGTGATTTATGGTCCTTAGAAGACAACTCTTTGAAAGTCCTGTTTGGCAGCTATCGGTGTCAAGCACCGCTCCACGCCAGCGAGGTAATCATGTCCCTTTGGGAAACAGTTTTGCTGCAGGTGTTTTCTCTTTCTTCCTCTGCAAAGGTCACCCAAGCATGAAATCTGTCCTAATGCAGCCTCCCTACTAATCACATATAGGATTGAAGGAAAGTGTGACCAAGTATTGAGTAAAGTCAACTGGCACCTGTTTTCACCATCTCAATTTGTTTTTCTTCTCAGTGCATTTTACACCTTTTAATTTAATTTGTCACTGGCTCTCTCTCCCCCCAGCTGTCTACATCCTCAGAGCATATATTACAGCTGCTGTTATCAATGGCTTAGTCTTGCTGGGGTCCTGAGCCAAAAGAATTAGTGAGGTCGTGTAGATTGCTGGAGTCCCAGTGCTATCCCGGCCTTATCTCCCTGAGTTGTGGTAACCTGACTCTATAGTCCAGGACTACTCGAGAATTTTAGTGTTATTGCCAGAGTCTTTCCTATTCTCTAATGATGTTGTTTTTGGCTTAGAAATGATTTTTACCCAACAAAAGGATTCATTTAAAAGCCCTGGGCAGAACACAATGTAAATACATTTAATTTGCACCATGGTATCACATTTACACATGCTTAAAAGACTATTGTATATGGAATATGTTATCGCTGAACACGCTGAAAGGATTTGTCCTTTTATACTTTTGTCTTTCGACTCGACCATTAGTTTCATGTAAGAATGTAGCACTAAAATGCCTTCTCCGTAGTGAATGTTTTGCTTTTCAGTGGACACACGTCACATATACAAGCACTTGTCTATAGATATCCCATTAGATAAAATATTTGATTCTTAATTGGATTTAACAAAATGTTTAATGCTGTGTGGCAATGGTATAAATATATTATTGTCCTGAAAATAAATAAAATCTTTGCAAACTATGAAAGTTGGGAATGAAGTGGAGGAAATCAACCAATATTTCTAGAATTTTTCATGTGTTTTATTAATATAATTCCATCATACTGATCCCCTCATTCAGACGAGCGTGTTACTCGTCTGTGTTCTGTTGTGCGTTGAAATAACTGACAGCACACAGACCCATTCCTTTCAATGGGGCTATACACACATGCAGAAGTTTTCACGCAGCGAGTGTCCGTTGCGTGAAACCCACTGCATGTCCTATATTGGTGCGTTTTTGCGCATCTATTTGCCCATTGAAGTCTATGGGTGGGTGAAAAGCACAGACCGCACACGGACGACATCTGTGTTCTGTCCGTATTTCACGCATACGTTACAAAGAAATGCAGAAAAATCTATTTTTCTTTTAAAAAAAAGTGCTTGAATGGATGTGAATAATGCATGCCACACGCAAAGCACACTGATGCCAATACGCAATGCACACTGATGGCACACGGACATGAAATGTAGAAAAAACGCTGCATTTTTTACGCACGCAAGTTGGACACGCTCATCTGAATGTAGCCTAAGGGTTTTGTTCTTGTAAACTATTTGACGTAAACAGGCCACAGAGCTCATGTTTCCTTTATATTTAACATTAATACACAGGTTTATGTTTGGTTAGGCAGACTATCTAATAACAGAGAATGGCAGGGAAGTACAAATTATCCGCCTTTGCCCTGAGAGTCCATCCATGTTTATTTCAACCTATATTCTGCCTAACATATAGAAGACACAGGTTATTAATAATAATAATAATAATAATAATCTTTATTTATATAGCGCCAACATATTACGCAGCACTTTACAATTTAGAGGGAACATGAAACAAACAATATCAGACATTACATAGTGACAAAGTTCATTTACAATTCAAACCTGGGGAGTGAGGACCCTGCTCGCAAGAGCTTACAATCTATGAGGACATAAGGGAGACACAAAGTGTAACAGTGTTTGTTCTGCACAATAGTCCGGCCATTTTTATACACATGCGGTGGTAACATAAAGCTGCATGAGCCGGTCACCAGCCACTATCCGTGTATGACGGACATGAAGAGAAGGAGTGTGAGGGAATCTTATTCTGATGACTAATCTAAATGGAGGGCCATGGAAAGGAGTCAGATTAGGGAATGTTATAGGCCTGTCTAAATAGATGTGTTTTCAGGGCACGTTTAAAACTGTGGATATTGGGAATTAATCTGATTGTCTGGGGTAGCACATTCCAGAGGACGGGTGCAGCACGAGAGAAATCCTGGAGACGGTAGTGGGAGGTTCGGATTATGGAGGATTTTAATCTAAGGTCGTTGGCAGAACGTAGAGCCCGAGTAGGGTGGTAGACCGAGATGAGGGAGGAGATGTAAGGAGGTGCAGCACTGTGGAGAGCTTTGTGGGTGAGAGTAATAAGTTTGAATTTTATTCGGAAGGGGATGGGCAACCAGTGCAGTGACTGGCACAGATTAGAGGCGTTGGTGTAGCGGTTGGTCATAAAGATGAGCCTGGCTGCTGCATTGAGGATAGATTGGAGAGGGGAGAGTTTAGTGAGGGGAAGACCGACTAGTAATGAGTTACAGTAGTCAAGACGAGAGTGAATCAGAGCAACAATGAGAGTTTTGGCAGTTTCCTCCGTAAGAAAAGAGCGGATTCTGGAGATGTTTTTGAGGTGAAAATGACAGGAGCGTGAAAGTGATTGTATGTGAGGAGTAAAGGAAAGATCTGAGTCAAAAATAACCCCGAGACAGCGGGCGTGCTGCTTAGAAGTTATGATAGTGCCACACACAGAGATGGAGACATCAGGTTTAGGGAGGTTAGTAGATGGTGGGAACACAAGGAGCTCAGTTTTAGAAAGATTCAGTTTCAGATAGAGAGAGGACATGATGTTAGAGACAGCGGACAGACAATCACTGGTGTTCTGTATTAGAGCAGGGGTGATGTCACGGGAAGAGGTATATAATTGGGTGTCATCAGCGTAGAGATGGTACTGGAAGCCAAATCTGCTGATGCTTTGTCCAATAGGAGCTGTGTAGAGAGAAAAGAGGAGTGGACCTAGGACTGATCCCTGAGGAACCCCGATATCAAGGGGAAGAGGAGAAGAGGTGGAACCAGCAAATGACACACTGAATGAGCGGTCAGAGAGATAGGAGGAAAACCAAGAGAGAGCCGCGTCCTTGAGGCCAATAGAGTGGAGCATGTTAAGTAGGAGTTTGTGGTCTACAGTGTCAAAGGCTGCAGAGAGATCCAAAAGAATCAGGAGAGAGGATTTACCGTCCGATTTAGCCGCCAAGAGTTCATTTGAGACTTTAGTAAGGGCAGTTTCTGTGGAGTGTAGAGTGCGGAAACCAGATTGTAAGGGGTCAAGAATGGAGTTAGCAGAGAGATAGCGGATAAGGCGAGAGTAGACCAAGCGTTCCAGGAGTTTGGAGATGAAGGGCAGATTAGAGACTGGTCGGTAGTTGGCAGCGCTGGATGGGTCAAGTGTTGGTTTTTTCAATAATGGGTTTATAATGGCATGTTTAAAAGCGGAGGGAAAGATACCAGAGGAAAGAGAGAGGTTAAATATTTTAGTCAGGTGACTAGTGACAGCTGGGGAGAGGGACTGGAGGAGGTGTGAGGGGACAGGATCACTAGGGCAGGTAGTAGGACGAGAAGAAGAGAGGAGCCTCGAGACTTCTTCTTCAGTTATTGGGTCAAATGCTGAGAGTGAAGAAGAGGGAGTGCGGGGGGGAAGGGGATCGATGTTACTAGGGGACTGGGAGATAATATCATGCCGGATGTTGTCAATTTTAACTTTAAAATAATTGGCCAGGTCTTCAGCACTGAGATCTGTGATTGGCGTCTGCACTTTAGGACTAAGGAGGGAGTGAAAAGTATCAAAGAGGCGTTTTGGATTATTAGATAGTGTGGAGATGAGAGAAGTGAAGTAGACTTGTTTGGCGCGGTGAAGGGCAGAGTTGTAAGTTTTGAGCATAAATTTGTAATGGAGGAAATCTGCATCCAAATGCGATTTTCTCCACAGTCGTTCAGCACATCTCAAGCACCGGTGAAGAAAGCGGGATTGAGGCGTGTGCCAGGGTTGTCGTCGTCTTTGTCGGGTGGTTCGGAGTGTAGTGGGGGCTGCTTCATCCAATGCATTTTTGAGGTTGTGTGTGGTGACACCCAGAGGGGTACTGTGAAGTTCCTGTCACAATTCAAAATCCGTAACAGAGCCGTCCAACTATCTGGTGTCATTTATAGTACTGATCTCCTTATATGGGGAGGGGGACATTTTGGGTCCTGGTGCGCCCATAACATCTACAGCTCCTACAGCTATGCCCCTGGTTACATCCCACACTCAGCAAGGTGCAGCTAGCCACTTTTCACACAAGGTTTCTTAAAGAATACTTTTTATGTGAAAATAAAACTTATTGGCTGCACCCAGCACCTTACTGACTTCCAGTCTATACTCCCTAATGAATAATCAGCAATTGCAAAGAAACATGATCGAAATCACTGCAAAAAAATGGCAAGTCCACACAGCGATATCTGCAAACCATTAAATGCTATGTACACCTTTTGAGGGCTTTTTGTTTTTAAAATAAATAGATTGGTCAGTGTGATTAATATAATTTTATAAATAGTTTTTATAAAATATTTGTTTTACATTTGGAGATACAGCTGTTCTGTATTTTCTATACAGAACAGCTGTATTCGCTTTACACTGAATCCGTCAGTCCCGTGGACGTGACAGGTTCAGTGTCGGCGGGTCCTCCGTGTCTATGACAAGCAGAATCCACCTGTAATCGATCAGAGACACGCAGGATCCGCTGACACTGAACCTGTCACTTCAATGGGAGAAGAAGGCTGCAATACCTGTGAATCGCCGCTAGACGCGTGTCGGAGATTCACAGTGAGCAAGTAGAAAAGAAGGGGAAGCAGCGCTCATACGAGCGCTGCACCCCCTTCAAAACAGCTGATCGGCAGGGATCCCGGGAGTCTAACCCTGACTTATCAGCTATTGATGGCCTATCCTGTGAATAGGCCATCAATTTTTAGCGACTGGAGATTGCCCCATATACAGTGAAGGAAATAAGTATTTGATCCCTTGCTGATTTTGTAAGTTTGCCCACTGTCAAAGACATGAACAGTCTAGAATTTTTAGGCTAGATTAATTTTACCAGTGAGAGATAGATTATATAAAAAAAAATTAAAAAAAATCACATAGTCAAAATTATATATATTTATTTGCATTGTGCACAGAGAAATAAGTATTTGATCCCTTTGGCAAACAAGACTTAAAACTTGGTGGCAAAACCCTTGTTGGCAAGCACAGGAGTCAGACGTTTTTTGTAGTTGATGATGAGGTTTGCACACATGTTAGATGGAATTTTGTCCCACTCCTCTTTGCAGATCATCTGTAAATCATTACGATTTCGAGGTTGTCGCTTGGCAACTCGGATCTTCAGCTCCCTCCATAAGTTTTCGATGGGATTAAGGTCTGCAGACTGGCTAGGCCACTGCATGACCTTAATGTGCTTCTTTTTGAGCCACTCCTTTGTTGCCTTGGCTGTATGTTTCGGGTCATTGTCGTGCTGGAAGACCCAGCCACGAGCCATTTTTAATGTCCTGGTCGGGGGAAGGAGGTTGTCACTCAGGATTTGACGGTACATGGCTCCATCCATTCTCCCATTGATGCGGTGAAGTAGTCCTGTGCCCTTAGCCATCTACTTCCGGCATGTACGTCCGTGGCTCAGAGGCAGCTGAAGCGGTTTAATGGTGCGGGGTCTGGGTGTCGGACCCCCACAGATCATGTACTGATGACCTATCCATGTACAGTACATGGTGGCAATGCAAACCGCTCACGAGTAGTGGGGATGGAGAAAAAACACCTGTGACAATAAGGGGATGTATATAAGCTACTCCTATTTAAGGAAGCAGATTAGATTTACATTTAACCTTTACCTGCTTCATTTGGTCTCACTTAGCCACTGGACGTACATATAAGCAATTCGCTGTATCGAGAGTGCCTTAGGCTATGTTCACACGGAGTATTTTGCAGGCAGAATTTCTGCCTCAAAATTCCGTTTGGAAGTTTGAGGCAGATTTTCCTCTCCTGCACGCCAATTTTCGCAGCGTTTTTCGCCCGCGGCCATTGGGCGCTGCGGGCATAAAACGCCACAAAATACGCTTTCTCTGCCTCCCATTGAAGTCAATGGGAGGTCAGAGGCGGAAACGCCCGAAGATAGGGCATGTCGCTTCTTTTTCCCGCGAGACGGTTTTACCGCTCGCGGGAGAAAACCGCCCCCGCCTCCAATTGAAATCGATCGGTGGCATTTTCGGGCCGTTTTTGACGAGCTTTTTGGCGCGGTTTCCGCGTCAAAAAACTTGTAAAAAAACTCAGTGTGAACATAGCCTTATATGTCTGGAATATTTGTAGCACTACAGCCGTCTAGCATGCATACAACTAGAGCTTTAACTCATGACTATTATTATACTTATATAGAATACCAATGCTTTTGAGAGTCTGTAAGAACTCGACTACACATTTTGTCCCTGGTATCTCTAGCGGGATAGCGAAAATGGTGCATATTGAAAATTTATCAAAATGGCTAATGGGACATGGTAAATTTGGCACAAGGAATGTTAGGAATTTTGCTTAGTGAATCTCTCCCTATGTTCCCGAAACAACAGTCCTAAAGATTTGAACAACATGTTAACACATTATGGGCCTCATTTAGCAAAACTGTGTAACAGGAAAAGGCCCCATGTTACCCATAGTAACCAATCACAGCGCAGCTTTCGTTTCTTAATCTGCTCTGGAAAAATGAAAGCTGCACTATGGTTGCTATGGGCAACAAGGCAGATTTTTTGTTGTTCGGCCGATGTGAAAAATGAGGCCCATGTATTAGTAAGTTAGAGCACAACACGTGCTCAATTATTTTAGCCATTTTTAGCTCTTTAAAATAAATCTTTGGAAGATTAACCCTACAATGCCAGGGGAACCATATATTAAATTGTATGCTTCCACTTGGCAATAATGTAATAATTCCACAAAGTTCAAGATGAGGATCACACCACGACTTGGAGAACATCATAAGAATGAGCTAAGTGTTACAACCATTATGTTCTACAGCTGCTCTGCCCCGTTCCTTGTCACTTGACTTCCATTTCACTCTGTCACCCTCTAAAGACTCCACTTTCTAGTTCAGCAAACAATTCCTTGTTATGGTAGAGCACAGCAGACCAGGAATCCTTTGAACTACAGTTCAAGTATGCAGTGAAAAGTGCAGCTACATAAATTCAAGCACCAAACGTTTTAGCACCTTAAGGACAATCTCAAGAAGGAGACAGACTTTTGGACTTCTGCTCATAGTCTTAGTTTTTCTAGACTTGTTTTTTCCTATGTGGAAATATCTCCGCTCCTCAGGATGTTCTCACGTTTTATAGTTTACGAGGTTTGTTGTTGTTGTTGACAATCTATTTTACTGCGTCACATATTGTGCAACATTTTTCTATAGTTAGGCTATGTTCACACAGAGTTTTTTTTGCAGGCGGGATTTCTGCCTCAAAATTCCATTTGGAAGTTTGAGGCAGATTTTCCTCTCCCTGCATGCCGATTTTCACAGCGTTTTTCGGCTGCGGCCATTGAGCGCTACGGGCATAAAACTCTGCGAAATACACTTTCTCTGCCTCACATTGATGTCAATGGGAGGTCAGAGGCGTAAACGCGCGAAGATAGAGCATGTCCCTTCTTTCTCCCTCGAGGCGGTTTTACCGCTCGTGGGAAAAAACCGTCCCCGCCTCCCATTGAAATCAATGGGAGGCATTTTGGACGGTTTTTGATGAGTCTTGCGGAGCGGTTTCCGCGCCAAAAAGCTCCTCAAAATACTCTGTGTGAACAGGGCTATAGTAGAAGAATTTGGGAAAGTTCTCATACATAAGAGCATATTAATGCTACATACAGCCTTTGTGTCATATGGAGCCATGATACAGCACCCATAGGCTTCTTTGGGGCCGTACTTTACCTCCATATGACTTCGATTTCATACAGAGACATAAAAAAAAATTCTGTTGGATTCTGTATGACTCCAGCAAAAAAAAATAATGGTGCCATGTTCAGTCAGATGGCAAAACCACCCCTGATTCATGTAAATTAGTATAAACCACGCCTTATTTGCAGTACAGTTCTTGGGACAGTGGTGTGAAAATTAGGACTGTAGGCAAGTATGCCTCGAAAGTGTTTGCACACAGATTGTGGGATACGGTAATATGTGGTAGATTTGTTTGATCTGCCACTAGTGTTTTTCGGCTAGGAGGATACATAATCGAGGCAGAGCTTCTGGGACCCAATATAAAAATGTTTTAAAACTGGTGCAGTCTGATGTGGCAGGAGAGCCAGGACCTAATTGTGACTGCTACCTCTGCATCCCCTATAGCTATGATGCTGATAGAAAACAAAATTTTTGGGAACCCTACAGGAGACAATGAGATGGTAAGAGAATATTTTTGAATTGGCATCGACAAAAAACATTTTAATTGTGTTTCTAAAAAAAAGTAGCACCACAATGTGCAAGGTGCAGAACATCTCCGTAGTAACTTTGAAGTATTTTTACAATTTTATTGTAGTATGTTGGTACTATTACATCACTGTTAGCCATTAAATATGCCAGAGACATTCTTCTATGGACTTGATAATTGGAAATACACACTTTTCCCCATTCACACAACAGAGCAGGTAAAGTCATCTGCGCTTTACATTTCAGATATAAACGTGATCACATTTCTGAGACAACTTACTATAAAATAGCAGATGGTACACCATAAACCCAAACCGGGAAGGAACCGATATCTTATTAACCCTGCTGATGAGAGGAACGGTGGTGAAGTAGACACTTGATTTTTATAATGTTAGATTGGGTCATGTAATGCTGAATCATATGAATATACATACACACACACACACACACACACACACACACACACACACACACACACACACACACACACACACACTCAGGCTGGGTTCATACGAGCATGTTACGTCCGTAATGGACGGAACGTATTTCGGCCGCAAGTCCCGGACCGAACACACTGCAGGGAGCCGGGCTCCTAGCATCATAGTTATGTACGACGCTAGGAGTCCCTTCCTCTCCGTGGAATTACTGTCCCGTACTGAAAACATGATTACAGTACGGGACAGTTGTCCGGCAGCGAGGCAGGGACTCCTAGCATCGTACATAACTATGATGCTAGGAGCCCGGCTCCCTGCAGTGTGTTCGGTCCGGGACTTGCGGCCAAAATACGTTCCGTCCATTACGGACCTAACATGCTTGTGTGAACCCAGCCTCATACAGACACACATATACACACAGACATAGATCATCCCTAACATTAAAACCATTGACAGGTGAAGTGAATAACATTGATTATCTCTATACAATGGCGTCTGCCAAGGGCTGGGATATATTTGGCAGCAAGTGAACAGTCAGATCTTGAAGTTGATGTGCTGGAAGAAAGAAAAACGGTCAAGTGTAACGAACTGAGGGACTGTGACAAGGGCAAAATTGTGATGGCTTCTCTTGTGGGGTGTTCCTGATATACAGGGGTTTGTACCTACCAAAAGTGGTGCAGGGAAGGACAACAGGTGAACTGGCAATGGGATTATGGGCACCTAATAGTTTTTTTAATTTTTCGATGTTCGCAAGAAAGGAACATGAGCTCAAAAATATATTTGTCATGACTGGTGGGTATGTGGACCCACTGGGCCGTACCGGGATAGTAGCTGGCCAAACAGGATACCAGGTAAAGTCTATAGTCCAAGCAAGGGTACCTGTGAAAGTTCAGATAGTAGCGATGGTTAGGCTCGGATGGGACCTTGGCAGCAGGCAGACACCAGGCGTGGTGTAACACAGCAGGTGTAGTATACGGCACAACAAAACTCCAACTCACTATGGCACAGGAACAAGGTAGCATGGGGTACAGGATACAGGTAGCAGGTATGGTAACACTGGGAACTGGAAAACACTAAGGGACCATTTGCAAAAACTAACACGGATAAACACAAAAACGCTCAGGCAATGAAGGAAGGGGCAGGGCCCTTCTTATAGTCCAGTGTGATCATGGGCTAATTTGACATCCTTTTCAGGTGCGCGCGGACACAGCAGACTGAAGCCGAATTGATCACTGGCGTCTCTTAAGGAGGAGATGCGGGTCAGCGCTCACTGATCTATGGCTGCAGCCGTCAGGGGGTGAGTAATCCTAACGGTCCGTGGCCATGGTTGTCACAGTATCCCCCCTCTTATGCCCCCTCCTCTTGGAACCAGAGCGGGAGAGAAACCTCTTCACGAGGGTAGGAGCATTGAGGTTCTCCTCTGGCTCCCAGGACCTCTCTTCTGGGCTAAACCCCCTCCAATCCACCAAATAAAAAGTTCTTCATCCTACTTTCTTGGTGTCCAGGATCTCCTTAACCTCGAATGTATCCAATGAACCGCTGGGGGCAACTGCAGGACTAGGAGTCTTGGTGTAGCGGTTCAGGAACACAGGCTTCAGGAGGGAGACATGGAAGGAGTTGGGGATCTTGAGGGTAGGAGGCAGCTGAAGCTTGTTGGAGACAGGGTTGATCTGTTGCAAGATCTCAAAGCGTCCGAGGAACCTGGGAGCAAACTTGTATGATGGTACCCTCAGCCGGATATTCCTAGAGGACAGCCAGACCTTGGTACCCGGAAGAAACCGGGGAGGCTCTCTTCTCCTTGTGTCTGCCCTTCGTTTCATGCAGTCAACCACCAGTAGAATAGAGGATCGGGTCCGCTGCCAGATCTGCAGGAAGTCCCTGAAAGCAGAATCAGCTGCGGGCACCTGTGAGGTAACGGACACTGGGAGAGGAATTCGTGGGTGTTGGCCGTAGACAATGAAGAATGGTGTGGTTCTTGTGGGCTCGCTTGTATGGTTATTATAAGAGAACTCGGCCCAAGGAAGAAGCTGCACTCAGTCATCATGCTGCCTGGAGATGAAGTGTCGTAGGTAGTTCTCCATGATCCGATTGTTCCTCTCGAATCGACCATTGGACTGGGGATGGTAGGCTGAGGAAAAGTCCAACTTTACATCGAGGAGTTTACAGAGGACTCTCCAGAACTTTGAGGTGAACTGAACCCCCCGATCAGACACGATATGCAGAGGTAAGCCGTGCAGGCGGAAGATGTGTTGAATGAAGAGGTTGGCCAGTCGAGAAGCAGAAGGTAGGTTGATCAGCGGAACGAAATGAGCCATGTTCGAAAATCGGTCCACCACCACCCAGACCATACTGCATCCAGCAAAGGGAGGCAGGTCCGTGACAAAATCCATTGCTATATGCTCCAGGGAGCATTGGGCACAGGCAGCAGCTGGAGCAGGCCAGTAGGTTTGGAGTGAGAAACCTTGTAAGCCACGCTCACCGTACAGGACGAGACAAAGTCCATGATGTCTTTGGGCAGCGTGGGCCACCAGAAATGACGGGCAATCAGGTCTCGGGTTTTACGGGCACCGCACGTGACCCACCAGTTTAGAACTGTGTTCCCAGCGGAGGATTCTCCGTCTGTCTGCCAGGCGCACAATAGTCCTCCCCGGAGGGATGTCTCTAACTTGCAGAGGGTTGACAGGGATAATGCAGGACAGATCAATAATATTTGGTGGAGACTCCATGGTGTCCTCTGTCTCGAAACGACCTGGACAAGGCATCGGCCCTCACATTCTTGTTGGCAGGGCGGTAGTGGATCTCAAACTGGAACCGGGCAAAGAACAGCGACCACGTAGCTTGACGGGGATTCAGACGTTGGGCCATCTGGAGATAGGTGAGGTTCTCGTGGTGGGTAAATATAAGGATGGGGTGAGCTGCGCCCTCTAGTAGATGTCTCCACTCCTCCAGAGCCAATTTGATGGCCAGTAACTCCTGATCCCCAATCGAGTAATTGTGCTCTGCAGAAGAAAAAGGTTTAGAGTAATAGCCACATACAACTGGCTTCCCTTTGGGACCTCTCTGGAACAGAAGTGCGCCTGCACCAACAGAGGAGGCATCCACCTCCAACGAAAACTGTCGAGATACATCAGGATGGTAGAGGGTTGAGGCTGACGTGAAGGAACTCTTCAGGCTTTTAAATGCAGATTCTGCCTCTGGAGTCCACACCTTGGCGTTCATGCTTTTTTTTGGTGAGGGTAGAGATGGGGGCTGTCAGTGAGGAGAAGTTTGGGATGAACTGCTGGTAGAAGTTGGCGAATCCCAAGAAACGCTGTATGGACCTTAAGCCTTGAGGACGTGGCCATTCTACAACGGACTTTACGCTCTCAGGATCCATCTTGAGGCCTTGATCCGAGATGATGTAGCCCAGGAAGGGTAGAGAATTTTTCTCGAACACGCACTTCTCCAGCTTTGCATACAGGCGATTCTCCCTTAATCGCAGCAAAACTGGACGGACATGTCTCTGATGCGTTGTCGGGTCTGGAGAAAAAATTAAGATGTCATCGAGATAGACCACAACACATACATAGAGGTTGTCACGAAAGATGTCATTAATGAACTGTTGGAAGACTGGGGGAGCGTTACACAGACCAAAGGGCATCACCAGGTATCCATAGTGCCAGTCTTGTGTGTTAAATGCCGTCTTCCATTTGTCACCCCGGCGGATCCGGATTAGGTTGTAAGCCCCACGCAGGTCAAGCTTGATACGCCCAGTGTAGGAGCAGCGTCTCTGCCTCCCTCTTGCTGAAGACATCCGAAAACTGTGAATAGTGAGAAGGCAATCCTGCCAATGACTGAGGCAGGGGAGGCTGGGCAGGATGGATCTGCCCCAGGCAGCAGTTGAGGCACTTGGGACCCCACTGGAGAACCTCTCTAGAATTCCAGTCCAGAACTGGGGCATGTAGTCAAAACCAAGGCAGACCCAGCAGCACAAGGTTGACGGCCTTGGGCAGGACGAGGAAAGAAATTAGCTCTGAGTGAAGAGCTCCAACTTGGAGCCTCAGCGGTTTGGTCACAGATACATTTGGGTCGGGCAAAGGCAGTCTATTCACTGAGGCAACGATCAACGGCCTCTCCAGGGGGGTTGTGGGCAACTGGAGAAGATCCACCAGGTCTCTCTGAATGAAGTTATCTGCGGATCCAGAGTCCAGATAGGCAGAGACCTGGTGCGTCTTTTCACCAGACACTATGGTCACGGGGATGGACAATTTGGAAGAAAGTCCTTCTCCACCCAGAGTTGTCTCTCCAACCAACCCTGCAAGTGAGGAGATTATGAAGGCGATCTTTACGTCATCAGAAGGGATGGCCTCTGCATACAATGTGAAGTGAATCTGGCATTGGTTCAGAAGTCCCCTGCAGGTCCTCGTGCCTCCATCATAGCGATGAGGTAGTGGCAGAGAAAATCAGGAGTTAGCGCTGCCTGGAGGTGTAGTAGGAGCAACAGCAGAGGTAACAGGAGCAGGTGCCAGAAAGGCTGCAGCTTGCGTATCCAGCTGATGTGCAATGATGTTCACCGACTGGAGGAGTTGGTCTTGTCGTGGCCGGAGGTTTAGCATATCTGCCTGCATGACTTGTGACGTCGTCATGGTCTTGGGTTGACCAGCGGGGTCCATGGCCTGAGCGTACTGCCACGATGGTTATGTGGACCCACTGGGCCGTACCGCCATAGCAGGATAGCAGCTGCCAAACAGGATACCAGGTAAAGTCTATAGTCCAAGCAAGGGAACCTGTGAAAGTTCAGCAGAGTGAAGCGGAAGTGAGCGCTGGCGTCTCCTGAGGAGGAAATGCGGGCCAGCGCTCACTGATCCATGGCTGCGGCCGTCGGGGGTCCGTAATCCCGACGGTCTGCGGCCATGGGTGTCACAATATTGACCATTTTGAGCTAACTTTGTGTCATTTGCCAACTCACTGATTTTCTTCTCTACAATTTCCTAGGTTAGTAAGCTATAGTTATTAGTCAGAAGATTATTACAATTATAGGGAAATCAGAAGATTTACAGTGATTCGTTTTTGAAGCGGAAAATGTGAAAAAAAAAAAACGCAAGGTAAGAAGAAAGATATTTCATTACATGAAGAGCTCTGTATTTAGTGTTAAATAATATAAGGAACTCTACTGCCCTCTGCTGGTAAAACTATATACACACACCTTAAGAATGTGCATATGAATCAAGAAAAAACGTAATAGTTTAATTTACTTAAAGAGGCTCTGTCACCACATTATAAGTGGCCTATCTCCTACATAAGGAGATGGGCGCTATAATGTAGGTGACAGCAGTGCTTTTTATTTAGAAAAACTATCTATTTTTACCACGTTAGGAGCGATTTTAGATTTATACTAATTCGTTTCTTAATGCCCAAGTGGGCGTGTTTTTACTTTAGACCAAGTGGGTGTTGTACAAAGAGTGTATGACGCTGACCAATCAGTGACCAATCAGCGTCATGCACTTCTCCCCATTCATTAAGTCAGCGCATAGTGACACTGAAGTGTTCGCTATGTGCTGTCTTATACTGACACATTAACGTTACTGAAGTGTTTCGACCGTGACTAGACATTCCTTCCAGCCAGGACGGGATGTCTGTTCACAATCCCTGCACTTCGTTAACATTTGTTTGGCACTTACAGCAGAGCAAAGCGTAACCTCGCTGTAACCTGTCGTTTACAGAGACATCTCGCGAGATTACGCTTGCTCTGCTGTAAGTATGCCTTTGCATCTAAAATAAGATAAATTTAAAGACTATGTGCAAAGCTCCTTCATTTTTTTTTTGTGTTAACAATATCCTGACGTTTCGTGTCTACAGCTTCTAAGCAAATCTATGTCTCCATGGTTACAGAATACAAACACACCTATGTAGTCTGATTGTAATGATGGGGGTAGGGAAACGGACAAGTGAGCCCTAATCTACCCGCCACTCTGTCCCTGCCTACTTGCAACGACCCGCCCTAGGCGACGAGGTACAACTGGGCGGCGGTCCCTATGCTCAGTAAGTGCACGAGACAAACAGACAAGGGTAGACAAAGCTAAGGGAAATGGGGCAGTTGCCCACGGCAACACCGTGAGCAACAAGAGTGGTGAACGAGCCGAGTCAAAGCAGGAGAGAACGAGGTACCAAATGCAGAGCAGGAGAGTAGTCAGAAAGCCAGGGTCAGTATGGAGCAGGATCAAATAGTAGATGCTGTAGCTGGGCCAGGAAACCACACGAGAAGAATCACAAGCAAAGGAGGAACAGGAAAGGCAGGTATAAATAGACAGAGGGCGGGAGCTAGCTCCGTCTGGCCAGGCTGCGATAGGCTCTCCCACTCCTAAGCCGGCCATCCTGAGTGGTGGAAGACGGAGTCAGTCTCAGAGACATAGACTCAGGTGCAGACTGATTACCTATGGGCGTATACACAGAAGTTGTGCCTGGCAGATCCTTTACACTGATGCTGTAGTCATGCTCCTTGCTATCTACCTATACTACATGTACTGTACTGCTATCTACCTATACTACATGTACTGTACTGCTATCTACCTATACTGCATGTACCAAAAAAGAGAACGTGAAGCAGCACTCAAATAAAGTGAATTTATTCATCCAACATGGAACCACAACGTTTCACCTCCTCTATGAAGGCATTTTCAAGTGTTTTCACTTGAAAATGCCTTCATAGAGGAGGTGAAACGTTGTGGTTCCATGTTGGATGAATAAATTCACTTTATTTGAGTGCTGTTTCATGTTCTCTTTTTTGGATATCTAACACATAAGGAGAGGTCTCTCCTTTATTTTTGAAGCTTTGCACCAGCCTAGTCAGGCATTTGTTCACAGTGCTGCTCCAATCCTCTGCTTTTTTATACTACATGTACTGTACTGCCCTGTACCTATACTACATGTACTGTACTGATCTCTACCTATACTACATGTACTGTACTGATCTCTACCTGTTCTACATGTACTGTACTGATCTCTACCTGTACTACATGTACTGTACTGATCTCTACCTATACTACATGTACTGTACTGATCTCTACCTGTACTACATGTACTGTACTGATCTCTACCTGTACTACATGTACTGTACTGATCTCTACCTATACTACATGTACTGTACTGATCTCTACCTGTACTACATGTACTGTACTGATCTCTACCTATACTACATGTACTGTACTGATCTCTACCTATACTACATGTACTGTACTGATCTCTACCTGTACTACATGTACTGTACTGATCTCTACCTGTACTACATGTACTGTACTGCTCTCTACCTGCACTACATGTACTGTACTGATCTCTACCTGTACTACATGTAAAGCACCGATCTCTACCTGTACTACATGTACTGCACTGCTATCTACCTGTACTACATGTACCGTACTGCTCTTGACCTATACTACATGTACAGCACTGATCTCTACCTGTACTACATGTACAGCACTGATCTCTACCTGTACTACATGTACTGTACTGCTATCTACCTGTACTACATGTACTGTTCTGCTCTCTACCTGTACTACATTTACTATACTGCTCTCTACCTGTACTACATGTTCTCTACTGCTCTCGACCTGTACTACATGTACAGCACTGCTATCTACCTATACTACATGTACTGCACTGCTCTTTACCTTTACTACATTTACTATACTGCTATCTACCTATAATACATATACTGTACTGCTATCTACCTGTACTACATGTACTGTACTGCTCTCTACCTGTACTACATGTACAGCAGTGATCTCTACCAGTACTACATATATTATACTGCTCTCTACCTATACTACATGTACTATACTGCTCTCTAGCTGTAGTACATGTACTATACTGCACTCTACCTGTACTGCATGTACTGTACTGCTATCTACCTATACTACAAGTACTGTTCTGCTCTGTACCCGTACTACATGTACTGTACTGCTCTCTACCTGTACTACACATACTATACTGCTCTCTACCAGTACTGCATGTACTGTACTCCACTCTACCTGTACTACATGTACTATACTGCTCTCTACCTGTACTACATGTACTGTACTGCTCTCTACCTCTACTACATGTACTGTACTGCTATCTACCTATACTACATGTACTGTACTGCTATCTACCTATACAACATGTACTGTACTGCTCTGTACCTGTACCAGTATGAGCTTTTCCTATAGGCTCCAATTTCTCAGTGCAAATTGCACTGTATCTAAGTCATAGGAGTTCTGTTCAGTATAATCCTGTGAAGCTTTGAAAAAATTGGGATTCACTTTAAGATGTACAGTAAATACGTATCCTCTTTCAATCACTTTGTAAAATTCTTTCAATCTCAGTGAAAAGCGTGGTGTACTTTTTCCTGCATGTTTGTATTTTTCTTGGAATTTTGTCAGCAAGACATCAAATCAGTTCTAGAAATGTTCCATCCATCACCCCAACCTTATTAATCATTAACACGGCAGGTACAGCGATTGACTGTTTCCAGGCACAATGCATTCTTGAAGCTGATCCAGATCTCTGGGTTTCCAGCCAGAAGCAGTTCCTATACAGCACAAAACAGAGAAGTAAATCTGATATCCGAGGAGGCCAGGCCATTAAGAATCGATTCTGATAGAGCAAAACATAAATACGCTGTAAGCCTGTGTCACATAGTCTATAGGTAGTGCAGATATATTAAAAGCAGTTTCGGTGAAAAACTCTCCAGCTGATGAGGCTTTTAATAAACATCTGGTATTCAGCCTAATAAACTGTTCAGGTGAGCAGACGTTTTAATGCAGGAAAAATTAAATATTAGAAAGTCGACAATATTAACCTATTTTTATACATCCACTAACTAGTAAAGTGGATATGTTTTGTTAAATTGGTGCACCTTTGAAGCCCAACCCACATAGGTGGAGCAGGGAGTCCAGAAATATGGTGTTTAGTTAAAAATTATGTGTTTTTTTTGTTGATGTCATTAGAAGTGCAGTAAGGCCAGTACCTGCGGCTGTAACACGGACACTAAGATGTGTCCACATTACGGCTGTCTGAATGTGGCCTTACTAATTATTACATAAGGTATGCCTTAACAGTCATTATCCTCAAATAGCCCTTTGTTAGGCCCATGATGGTCGCATTAAACCGTTGGCCCAGGCGGATGATGGGGACAAAAGAAGCCCCCTTCCTTTGTTGATGGCGCAATTATTTTTGCAGCATTTACAAGGGTGAAATGGCCAGGATCTGAGTGTTCTTCTATCCCGGCCGTTGCCACGAGGTGAAGGCTGTCATTCACAGTCGCAGCCCATAGGTAAATGCCTGGGCATCAAGTCCCAGTTGCCTGTGCTGTACATTTAGGGTGCAGGGTGGGAAGTGGTAAACATCAAATGACAAATACGTGGCAGAGAGTCTATAGTGATAGAACTGTAGTCCTGAGCTCTTGGGCATATCCATCAGGCTAGCAGATATAGCAGTTGCTGAAGAACACAAAAACTGAGGGGGCATCTTCGCTCAGATAGGAGATGCAATTAGTGATCATTGTGGATGATGGAAAAGGAGTTTGAGAAAATGAATGCAGATTACTGGCAGACCAAAGAAGAGAGGGGGATTAGGTAGAGGGAGCAGTGCTACATGCCGATTCCTTTGCAATTTTTAACCCCTTCCCACCGCAGCTGTTTTTCGGATTTTCACTTTAGTTTTTACCTCCCCACATTCCAAAAGCCGTAATTTTGTTATTTTTCCATCAATATTGCCGCATAAGGGCTTATTTTTTGCGGCACAATTTACTGTACCATATAATGTAGTGGGAAACTGGGAAAAAAATATTTGTGGAATGGAATAGGAAAAAAACTGTGATTCCTACATTTTTTGGGTGGTTTTGTTTTTACGGCGTTCACCGTGCGGCATGTGAACTTTATTCTGCGTGTCAATACGATTACAGCGATACGAAATTGATTTTAGTTTTTTTTATGTTTCACTACTTTTAAAAGGAAAAAACTGATTGTTAAAAATAAAATTTGAGTTTTGTCGCCATAACTTTTTCATTTTCTGTCGATTTAGTGGTATGAGGCTTATTTTTTGCAGGGCAAGCTGTAGATTATATTGGTACCATTTTGGGGTACATGAGACTTTTTGATCACTTTTGATTGAATTTTTTGTGGGAGATAAATTGAACAAAAAAAACAGCAATTCTGACGGTTTTAATTTTTTACGGCGTTCAACGTGCGGACTAAATAATGATATTTAGTTCAGACTTTTACGGATGCGTAAATATCAGTTATGTTAATTTTTTTACATTGTGCTTGAGGGAAAATGGGAAAAGGGTTTTATTTCTAGCTTTTAAATTTTTTATTTATTTATTATGTACTGCAATACTAATGTATTCCACTATATCATGATACGGAGAGTCTTCTATGAGGCCCTCATAGGAGAACGAAGATGGCGGACCTGAGGGCCTTCTTCAGGTCCCCAGGCTGCTATGCCAACCAACAGCACCCACCAATCACGCTGCGGGGGGAGGGGAGGTGTCGTTTGAACGTTACGGGGAGTCACCCCCCTGCTTTTAGTAATTTAAATGCAGTGGTCGCTATTGACTGCGGGCTCCCGCTCGTTACCCAGAAGTGTCGGCTGTAACACACAGCCGACACGCTCATTCTATGGGCTCGCTCCAAACTCCCCCACCCGATGTTTGCCGTATATGTACGGCGGATGTCGGGAAGAGGTTAATGAGGATTTAGCGGCGGATTTCACGAATTACTTTGCAATTAATTAAATATGCGACATTAAAACAACCGATAGGATTTGCAGTGGATTTAAAATTCCGCAGCATGTCTGGAATCCACTGCAGATTTTTTACATTGTAAGTGAATGAGGTTTGTTAAAACACCATTCACTTACATCGTACTGTATTATGTCGCTGAATTTCTGTGTGCATTCCGCAACCGACATTCTGCAACAAAAACTATGTATGAACCTGACCTGAGCCGTTCTGGCACCGGGAAATTGTTGCAGTTTACAGGAGTATAAACTATTTTTTTTCACAGTATATGTAATAGATTAATATAGGGATTTGGAATTTATCAAAATGTACATGCTGAAATGCAACACATGTTTTATTCCTGCACTGTTATGAGGGATGAAGTAGAATCCTAACGAAAAAAAATCCAGAACTTTTCAAGGAATGATCATATTCAAAGAGTAATATTGCCACCTTGTGGCACCTCAAAGAACTTCAATTACATTCTCATGATTTTTTTTTTCTATATTATACTTTACCCCTTCCCTTTGTACCTGATTAGTGCTTCCTTCTTGTATTATTATTTTTTTGTTTTTTTATACATTGTAACCCTTACAGAGGCTGAAGCCCGCAGCCTATGAGAATGCAAGGTGACTACCTACTTGAATAGGCTTTAATGTAATGTGGTGGTCACCTTGCTAAGAGAACGACAGCATCTTTTTGCCTAACAATGATTATTTAGGCACAAATAACTTCCTGTGTGGAAAGTCATACTCCCGCCTGTCAGTCACTCTCACAGAACTAAACACAGCATAGCACTAACTTATCAATGAAAGCAGAAAACTTGCAAAAGAGAAGCCAGTAGGACAAAAACAGGGCTCAAAAATAAAAAAAATGTGTTCTTCAGGCTTGAGTTGTTCTCTGATATAGCCTGTCAGCTGGTAGCCACCACTAGGGGAACCACATCTGCATTTATACGGATCTCATTATCAATGGGTCAATGGGCGTTTTGTGAATTTGTGTGCTGCAAGCTCCCCCTAGTGGCAGCTATAGGCTGCAGGCAGACAGAATTGTGTTATTTAACCAGTTGCGGATCGCTCATAGACTATAAACGTCTGGGCGGTCCGCATTTAACTCTGCAAGGACATTTCAGAGCATCCTGCAGAGTTAGCTGGTTTGCCACTCCTCTGTCTCACGGAGCTTCTTGTGATCGCTGTGATAACCTGTCACAATGATCACATTGCGCGCCAACGGTAAGGAGCTCCATTAGGCCCCATGCACATGAACGTGCTTTTGCGGTCACAATTCCCCCGAAAATCCACGGTAGACTAGCGGCACCATTCACTTCTATGGGGCCATGCACACGACCGTGGTTTCTACGGTATGTGCATGGCCCAGGAGCCTGGACCGCAGAAAAAACGGACATGTCTTATTATGGCTCGCGGTTGACCCTCCGCTCCTGGCCGACCCGAAAATCATGGCCGTGTATATGGCTATGGTCGTGTGCATGATGCCTTAGACCACAGTCTATAGACAGCTGTATCCTGGAGCTTCATCCAGAGACTCAGTGTGCAACCTCTGGTCCCCACGGAACATGGAAGCCAAAGATATCATTTAACAACTGTTGTATCTCTGCCCAGAAGGGAATTATGAGGTCACACCTCCACCAGACATGTAGTAAAGAACCAACAAATGGGAGACACATTGGGAAATAATTTGGATAAGCGGTATACAGTCATGCACGGTGGCTCAGTGGTTAGCACTATTGCCTTGCAGCACTGGGGTCCTGGGTTCAAATCCAACCAAATACAACATCTGCATGGTGTTTGTATGTTTTCCCTGTGTTTGTGTGGGTTTCCTCCAGGTACTCTGGTTTCCTCCCAAAAACATACCAATAGGGAATTTAGATTGTGAGCCCCAATCGGGACAGTAAAAAAAGAGGACCTCTGTACAGCGCTGTGTAATATGTTGGTGCTATATAAGTAACTGAAATAATAGTATTCGGATAACACAAACCTCCCTTAGCTATAGACAAATGCAATATTTTCGTAGCAACCCTCACCCTTTTACCATTCCAAATAAACCTCGTAAAAATAGTTTGAATACGCCTCAATAGAGATTTGGGAACCGGAATAGGAAGGTTTCGAATGTAGTACAACACCTTAGGAAGCAATAACATTTTGGAGGCAGATATGCGACCCATCCAAGACAAAGGAAACCTGGAGTAAGATACGACATCTTTGTTTAAAGTGTGCATCAAGGTATTATAATTTATCGATACCAACTTACTACAAGGATAAGTAAGAGAGATACTTAAGTAAGGAATCATTCCCTCAGACCATTTAAAAGGAAAGTCCCTTTGCCTTGATCTCGAAGAATCTTAGTACTTCGAGCAAATGCTTTCCTCCTGGCTAGGGTAGCCGCAGACAGGTCAGCAAATATGGAGATGTGGTGAAATCTTGCAGGTAGGGCAGGTTCAGCACGAGAAGCCTCCACCAATCTCTCTTTAATGTGAAAGAAATGGATGTGTACTATGACATTCCTCGGACCTGAAGAAGGCAAACTTTTCAGCTTAGGTAAGCGATGAGCCCCATCAATGATTAGATCAGTTGGAGAGGCAGAAGGGAGCAAACTCGTGAAAAAGTCCACCATGAATTCTGAAAGTTGATCCGCCTTCATTTGCTCAGGGATACCTCTGAACCTCAGGTTGTTCCTCCTGGAACGATCCTCGATATCAGCAAGCTTAGCTTTAAGAGATTCAAGATTGTCTTCCATAGCAGTGGATACATCCACAATTTCATTATGGGCTGCAGTGAGTTCAGACATTGTTTGCTCTATATGAGAAGTGCGTTCTCCCAGTGAAGTAACCTCCGCCTGCATGTTCCCCATTGCTCTCAACAAATCACTATGCAACGATTTGTGCAGGTCAGCCAACAAAAGTTTCATAGTAGCTACAGTCACAAGGGACTCCGGACTAGGATGAGCAGGGGGTTGCAAGGGAGGGGATGAGGGAAGATTAGAGCAGTCATCCCACGCAATAGGAGTTGCTTGTAAAGAGGAGCAAGAGGAAACGGAATTAGACAGGAGAGATTCAGCCATCCGCCCAACAGCTCGGCGCTCGGTGCCATTTTGGGAGGAATCAGAAGCCGGGAAAAACGTTGTCAACTACATTGGGCTTTTCTTTTTTCGACCTCTCACATGCTTTGATAGATCCCAGGTGTAGCAGGGACAAGGTAGGAAAGTTTGTAAGGCTAATGAGCTGCGTAGTGCCGCTAATATCGCCGTTCCAGCAGGAGCTCGGAGATCACACGTCCGACTTCATGCAATGCTAGCCACGTCCCTCTTGTGGTATGTTTTTATATGTGCATATCTTTTTGCTGGGTATATTTTTTTCCTTCATTTGTGCCTACCCATTGTTGTGCACAGTTTGAAGTTTTTGCACATTTTTGCTTTTTCTATTTGTGCATTTGCGTCTCTAGGTCCCACCTCTGTACCAGGTATCCACTATAAAGAATTGGCTAGACCATTAATAGGATATTTAGGGTACAGGTTGGAGTCGTCCCTTGAGTAGGGGCGTTACTCCAACTAGGAAGGGTGACCAGATAGGGTATACCAGGGTCTGTTGTTTTTCTTGTTCTCTCAACTCAATTAACTAAAGGGGAAAAAAAATATTTCACCCTTATTATTATTTTTTGCATCATTGTTTGGAGGGATAATAATTTTCCCCTTTTTTATCCAAGTTTATGTTTTACTGTGTGATTTTTTTTGATCAGCTGATTTTTCTGTGATTTCTTTTTTGGCTACATAATCACTGACTATACCTTTGTCCTGCTAAAGCCGCTATATTTGTTTGGTTCTGTGAGCATACTTGATTTCACCAGTGAGGAAGATCTGGCACAGATTACAAGCTTATGGCTGATATCCAAGGAGGGACATGTAACAGAAGGGGAATGTGGAAACATATCGTCAAAATGCGTGGGCTTCATGGCGACACAGGGGCGCCCACGAGTCATGGTATACTTTTAGGGGTTAGAGGTTATTACTTTGCGTTTCCTGGAAGCCTAAATGTTTATATTAAATGCTTGAGGTCTGAGGTGTCTTAAGAATTAATAATGACTATTCCTACAGTGATTCAGGGGTTAACCATAATATTCATTGTGATCTAGAGAGGTTAATGGTAAAAACCCTGGTACTCTAGGGTAGAAAAAGGGTTAATGTCAGCATTCCTGATGGTCTAGGGCAGTGTTTCTCAATGACTCCAAGCCAAGTATTCAAATAGATCATATCAAAGTTCCCCCAAGGCTATGATCATACCACATACTGAAAGTATTAAAAGAACTGCATGAAGACTGGTCGAGTACCCCCTAGAGACATGGCATGTAACCTAAGCATAGGCCATCATTGTTAATATCCCGGTGTACCCATTTAAGGACAATCTTCCATTCCTCCACCTTCTTCCCCTGTCATACTTTTAATGGTAAAAGGAGCTCATATCTTTACTGTTTGGACTCGGAGGGTTCTGGCGCTGAGAGCTGCTTTATCCATTCCTATGCAGCATGTGACATGGAAATGTGATCACTGGTGAATTTCTTGCCCAACAAATCAGTGGTTCTGCAGGATCTGGTTTTTAATTCTTGACAGAGATAATATTTTGTTTGTCAGGGAAATAAAATGATTGGTTACTAATATGATGATGTCACATGATGATGTCACAATACTGGGTCTATTCCTGCCAGTCCATAGGCTCCTCCTTCTCTCATTGATGTCCATGAATATTCATAATTGCTATAATCATGAATGTCTTCATTCTGATATTTAAAAATGAATTCAGAACAAAATCTTGCAGCTTTAGCACACAATAAATTTATATATATATATATATATATATATATATATATATATATATATATATATACACATTGTATATATTTATTTAAATTTTGCCTGTTTGATATGAACCTGTATGTCTGTATGTGACCAGTCAAATAAAAATACCAAAAAGTGTCACTCCAGCCACTGTAACCTCTGGATACCTTCTACTCCGCAAATAAAGACACACTAGTTTCCCAGTTTAATATGTTCCATATGAGAAACTGGAAAGAAGACTATAGAGTAAAATTCATATACTTTGTGGTGCGAGAAAAATAAATTACTGGAAAACATTCCCCATAATCCTTCCTAATGATATTCTTTTGGGAAGGAAAGTTATGGATGTTCCCAGCAATTTTGTTGACAGCATTAATTTGTGGGGAATTTCTTCCAAGAACTCTTATCATCTCCAATACATCTTGACTTCAGACATGTTCACACTACAGCAATAACCGAACTACTACCATTTGCTCTATGATGAGAGTAAGAGTATGACTAAAAACATGGGGGGAATGAATTAACTTTTCGAAGACCGTTTTGTGTCGTATAAAAGTCGCAAACGCATCAAAAGTCATTTGCATAGTTTTAGGACTGTCTACAGGGTGGGCCATTTATATGGATACACCTAAATAAAATGGGAATGGTTGGTGATATTAGCTTCCTTTTTGTGGCACATTAGTATATGGGAGGGGGGAAACTTTTCAAGCTGGGTGTTGACCATGGTGGCCATTTTGAAGTCGGCCATTTTGTATCCAACTTTCCCATTTTATTTAGATGTATCCATATAAATGGCCCACCCTGTATATCGTCTATGAGCCTTATGTTATATGATGGATTATACAACAAACATTATACATGGATTATTTCTCGCATGACATGTCTGGATTCAGTGTACAATATCAGTCATTAAATGTTCATACATTTTAATTAGATCAAACACAAATGCTCCGAGGAGGAAAATCTGAGAGGAAACGACTTCTGTGATGGAATGTCTGGTTGTTTTGGTCTTTCTGTAATAAAATCACTTTCCTTCCAATACTTGCAGTAAAAAGCCTATTTTTTTCCAGGCCGCATTTATAAGCTTGAGGGCTTGAAATTATAAATCGTTGACAAAATTGCCCTTATATAATTCCTTGCCTGTGTTTTCCTTTCTAAATGACTCATTAAACAACCGTTGCAAAGACATCATTACTTCTATTTTCAAACAACTGCGATCAGAAACTCTGGGAAATCCCTCCATACAGTGCTCCGCTGAAGTTTTCAGAAGTTTTTTCTGAAGCATTACTAAACAGCAAGCCATTAAATGTGACGTTTTACCTCATTTAATATTATCCAGAAAGGTAAATGTCTAACTCCAGATACAAACAATATAGCAGCTAGCAAAACCAAGGGATTTATTGACCCTGCAGAACCGCTATTTTCTAAGTCAAGGGAAAAAAATCTACCATGACCTCTATGTTCCTTCCACATCACAGGCAGGAACAGATACCGCGTCTCTCCAGTGTGTGGACCCCACCAAACAACTGCTCATATCTCAGCAGTTTTCTCTTCCGAGTTCAGTTTACTAAGCGTTCAAACATACAGTATATACCGTAATACAAGGCTTGTGGCCAATTTTGCTTCATAGGTGAAAAAAATAATCCTTCCTGACCCCACTAGGACAGTCGAATAATTTTTGTGGATGAATTTAACAACATTCTTTCCCTTTTCATTATAACTTTCAATGTCAGAACTTTTTACAATCCTGTCATTGTTTTTTTATGTTTACCTCTTGCTTAGGGTATTTCAGAGTTTTACCACTCTTACTGTAAAGAACCCTTTGCTATAGTCCTCCACATAAATGATAGTCCCTTGTCCATTATATAGTTCATAGAATTAATAGTTTGTGTACCAAATCTCTGTATTGACTCTGGATATAGTTAAACTTATTAATAAGATCACCTAAAAGTCTTTTTCTCAAGCTAAACAAACCATATTTTTCCAGCCTTTAGTTCCAACAGACACTTCCCATCCCATGCATTAATATACTTTTCTGACTTTGAACATTTTCCGGCTCCCCTACATACTTGTATAATATCAAACCTTCACTGCACCCCCTATTCAAGAAGAAAGTCTTACAAGGCATTTATAGAGGGACTATATACGCTTTCAATCACAGGTATTATCTTTGTCTTTACATTAAACTGCATTCCAAATTATTATGCAAATGTTATTTTTCGCTGATTTTCCTAAATAGTCGATGCAAATGACAGTCAGTATAATCTTCAAGCCATCAACCGTTGGAGTATAATGCAAATTTTATTGAACAAATCTCCTAATGATAACAGATTTTTTTTTAGAAGCAAAAAACTCAAAATGCACTGTTTCAAATTATTATGCACAACAGAGATCAAAACATTTTAAAGGTTGTAAAGAGAACTAAAATGGTAATTTGTTGAATTTGCAGCATCAGGAGGTCATATTTACAGAAATCAAAAGCTCTTTCAATCAAAAAAACTTAACAGGCCAAGTTACATGTTAACATAGGACCCCTTCTTTGATATCACCTTCACAATTCTTGCATTCATTGAATTTGTGAGTATTTGGACAGTTTTTGCTTGAATATCTTTGCAGGATGTCAGAATAGCCTCCCAGAGCTTCTGTTTTGATGTAAACTGCCTCTCACCCTCATAGATATTTTGCTTGAGGATGCTCCAAAGGTTCTCAATAGGGTTGGGGTCAGGGGAACATGGGGGCCATACCATGAGTTTCTCTCCTTTTACGACCATAGCAGCTAATGACACAGAGGTATTCTTTGCAGCATGAGATGGTGCATTGTCATGCATGAAGATAATTTTGCTACGGAAGGCACGGTTCTTCTTTTTGTACCACGGCAGAAAGTGGTCAGTCATAAACTCTACGTACTTTGCAGAGGTCATTTTCACACCGTCAGGGACCCTAAAGGGGCCTACCAGCTCTCTCCCCGTGATTCCAGCCCAAAACATGACTGCTTGCTGACGTCGCAGCCTTGTTGGGACATGGTGGCCATTCACCAACGATCTACTACTCCATCCATCTGGACCATCCAGGGTTGCACGGCACTTATCAGTAAACAACACGGTTTGAAAATTAGTCTTCATGTATTTCTGAGCCCACTGCAACCATTTCTGCTTGTGAGCATTGTTTAGGGGTGGCCGAATAATAGCTTTATGCACACTTGTAAACCTCTGGACGATCCTACACCTTGAGGTTTGCGGGACTCCAGAGGCACCAGCGGCTTCAAATACCCGTTTGCTGCTTTGCAACGGCATTTTAGCAGCTGCTCTCCTAATCCTATTAATTTGTCTGTCAGAAACCTTCCTCATTATTCCTTTATCTGAAGAAACCCGTCTGTGCTCTGAATCAGCCACAAATCTTTTCACAGTACGATGATCACGCTTAAGTTTCCTTGAAATATCCAATGTTTTCATACCTTGTCCAAGGTATTGCACTATTTCACGCTTTTCGGCAACAGAGAGATCCTTTTTCTTTCCCATATTGCTTGAAACCTGTGGCCTGCTTAATAATGTGGAACGTCCTTATTAAGTAGTTTTCCTTTGATTGGGCACACCTGGCAAACTAATTATCACAAGTGACTGAGATTGATTACAATGATCCAAAGAGCCCTAAGACACAATACCATCCATGAGTTTAATTGAAAAACTAATAATTAAATGTTTATGACACTTAAATCCAATGTACATAATAATTTGGAACACGGTGTATATAGGATAGAAGCTGCTGTTCTAACCAATTTGACATGCAGAGACCCCTGGTAAAACATTGGCAAAATTTATTTCGAGCAACCATGTGCACCCTGTTACATTCTTCAAGATGTGAAATGTGAAATAAGTGAGTAAATGGTATCTGCATTCATACTATGCTGCCCTGTCCAAGGGCAGCATAGTATGGGGATAGTTCCACCCCAATATTAGCCCAAATGGCACAAAATATGTTTTGCCGTTTGACTAACAGCAGCTATCAAAAAATGCAGCGGACTCTTACTTATGATCCACTGTATTCATGAGGATAGCCCTACTCTCGCCTCTCTCAGTAGTGATTAATAGCTGCCATGTGTACATGCAGATACACGACAGCCTGTCAGTCCCTGTCGAGAGGGGCGGGGGGGGGGGAACGATCCCCTCATGAATACAGCGGACTTATAATTATGAGTCTGTTGTATTAATTGTTAGCTGCTAATAGCCAAATGGCACAATATTTGTTTGTGCAGTTCTGGCTATTAGAGCAGCGGACCAGTTTTCATACTATGCTGCCATATTTACTTTAATGTGCATGTATTTCTCCAGTATCCGAACCATTCAACCCTCAGGTCTCATGCACATGGCTGCATTACAGTTTAGTTTTGTATAGAGCCATAATAGGGCTGCCATAGAGGTGCATGAGCCTTCCCCATATGCCTCCGATTTCATACGGAGACATATGGAATCAGAAGAAAAACATGGCATGTTCCATCCGACTCTGTAGGTGAGGAAGGCATACGCACCCATAAGATTGCTTCTAGGAGAAAATATCTCCATACATACAGATTCTGACAGAACATGTATGGAAGCACATGGAGGCTGTACGACTCTGTACTAAAGGAGTCATACAGGTGCATTGCCAGTGTGCACGAACCCTTAGAGTCATTTACATAGATGAGAAGATTGGACAAACAATAAGGGATTATAAAACATACATTTATATATGAAAATTAGACCAAAGACTTATTTAGTAGAAGCGTCAACAGGTTGCTGTTGATAGATCTCTAGTTAGTACTTTGAATGCATAATGCTGTAAATGGGCTTTGGGTCTTATTGTCTCTGTTGGCAAGGCACTCATATAATAAATCAATCAATAAATAAAAACTTAATGCAAGTCTAAAGTATTTCTATGTTTATCAGACTTTATATTCGGATTTCAAAGCAAATTAGAGTACAATGAAAAAGGTGAAAAAAGGTTTAACAAATCCCATTTGAATACAGTGGAGAAGATCAGTGTGGATTTTAGGACTTGCTACAGATATTTAAATCTTAAACCCTCCCTATATGTTACAGATTTCATCCTTTGCAATGCATAGGATAAAATCTGCAACAAAATCCTCTATAAAAACCAGATGTAACACATTTTGTCCTGGATTTAGCTACAAAGTGGAACATTTCCATTACGTCTGAACATAGCCTTATGATTTATCCTGGGTGCCATACACATGCCATAATAAGCAAAAGAATCCAGCTATTATAAGATCCATCAACAGCATATAGCTGAAGTTGACTATGGGAGATTTTTCTGCACTGAATAGAGTAAAAATGCAGTAAAAATCAAAATGGCAAAAAATTATAGATTTTACTAACTACATAGCCAATGATAATAAAGGGGGGTCATCTTTTTTCATTGGCAGGCAACGTACAAATAAATATTTCAGTCTTTTCCATCTCTGGCCTGCAGAGGGTGGCAACCATTCATTTGCTACAGAAAAACAACTGTTTAACATGAACAGGCCAGAGAGGAAGAAGGCGAGAAAAAAAAAGAGAGAGGTCATCTAAACTGTGAGAGAAGGAAAACTGGCCAGCTCGACAGCTCAGAGAGCAACAAAGCATCTGCTAGAGGAGATATGTGACCAGTGCAAACATTTCAGTGGAAAAGACATATAAACATTATACACGGAACCACCACTACAACTGCAATGAACATTATATCTGACTTAGGTTCACAGAGGCATAACTTGAAGCTCCTGGCCCCCCCCCCCCCCCCCTATGTGCCATTTAGGTGTTTCTTTATAGCCCTCCCCTTAGGGAACAGGACCCGGGTGTGACTGCTACTTCTGCGCCCTCTATATCTACAGCCCTGGAGGTGCAGCGTTAAGACCAGAACTTACTTTAGGCGTACATAAGATCAGACATGCTCACACACCGATTACTCGTTTTTTGGTCTGAGGGCCATATAATAAGATTGAAAGGGCCACAATTACATCTCAGTTGCTTAAACTAGAATTTGTACAGTTTTCTATAGGAACCCCATTTTTAGAAAGTCATTACACCCACCAAAAAATAGGTCAGCTGCAAAGAGACTGTGACACAAAGGGGCACTGCAGTCAAGCTTCAATGCACAGTGGTATCATACAGCCAATGGCGGATCATCATAGGGCGTTTTGGGCGGCCGCTCGGGGCCCGAGGCTCCGGGAATTGTGGCAAAAACCACAACGAAACGGCATTGTATATGTCCTGAAAAAGGACCTTTAGACATATGGTCACATGACCTCATCTCTGAAGTTCTTACTATTGTTTAGAGACCTGCTGGTCACATGACCACAGGACCTTGAGCAGCAGCAAGACTCCACAGAGAAGACTAAGGTGAGCTGCTATGTAAGTATAAGGGGATGGATTTGTTTGAGGGGTCTGGTGTGGGGACTGTATTTAGGGGGTGTGGTTTGGTGACTATTTAGGGGGACTATTTAAGTGGTCTGGTCTGTATTTAGGAAGTTTGGCGTTTGTATTAGTTTAAGGGGTCTGGGGTCTGTACCAGTTTAAGTGGTTTAGGGTCTGTATATTTAGGGGTCTGTGTTAGTTTAACGGGTCTCAGGTCTGTATTTAGGGGATCTGTATTAGTCTGCCGTCTGGGGTCTGTATTAGTTTACAGGGTCTATTTAGGGGGCCTGTTCTATGGTCTGTATTAGTTTAGGGGTCTGTATTTAGGGGTCTGGTCTGGGGTCTGTATTTAGGGGGTCTGTATTTAGGGGGCCTGGTCTAGGGTCTGTATTAGTTTAGGGTTCTTTATTTAGGGGTCTGCATTTAGGGGTCTGGTCTGGGGTCTGTATTAGATTAGGGGGTCTGGTTTGGGTTCTGTATTACTTAAGGTAGTCAGGTCTCGGTCATTATTCGTGTAGGAGGTCATGTGTGGGGTCTGTATTAGTTTGAGGTCTGGGGTCTGTATTGAGGGATCTGTATTTAGGGGTCTAGGGTCTGTATATAGGGGGCCTGGTCTAGGGTCTGTATTAGTTTAGGGGTATCATTTAAGGGAGTCAGGTTTGGGGTCATTATTAGTGTAGAGGGTCGGGTCTGGGGTCTGTATTTAGGGGTCCTGTCTGAGCTCTGTATTTATTTAGGGTGCTTGTTCTGGGGTCTGGTCTGGTGACTGCAATAGTTTAGAAGGTCTGGGTCTGTATGTATTCTATGATCTAGTCTGGGGTCCAAACTTATTAGTCTGAGTAAAAGGGGTTGTCTGGGCACATCGATAGGTCATAAGTATAAAAAACGGTCTGTGCACGGACAACCCCTTTACTGTATGGTTCTGGGCCTTGGTGTCTAAGTTTGTGTGTTTCTATAGATGCTGGAAATGGCTGCAGAAGTGATTTTTCAAAGATGTCTCATCAGGAGAAGTTGCCATAACAGTCTGTGTCAGATGGAGAAGAAAAGAAAACGACTCCCATCAGAGAAGACATCACCTGTGAGTCACTGGATCTATAGGGGAACTGTCCCCTCTCCTGACATATCTGTTGTAGGAAATCCTTGTATTCTACATATTCCTTGTGTACCCAGGACTAATAGACAAATGTGTGTTACCATTCCCATTGTCAAGAGGAAGTGTGATACAGTCATCGATGGTTGGAGACTGTCAGTATGTAGGGACACAGTCCTTTGACAAGGGGAAACGTAACACCCATTTGTCAATGCCCGCACAAAAAGGTGGTGTTCACTATGGACATGGCAGAGCGGCGTTGGGGAAGGGGGTCCATAGTTTGGGGAACAACCCAGGGCCTATGGTCTACTTAATCTGCCACCGCATACAGCAACCTTACTGCCCTACTGCTGTGACAGAATTACACGCTGCCTATACTGCAGCAAACGTGCAGTAAAGTACAGCTGCAAGTGGTTCTAAATGCTACTGGCACTGCTATATCCAGCTCCTTTCTCTGCAAGGTCCTAGAAATCATTAAGAAACCAAAGACGACAGCTATATATGAATTGTGCCTACCATGGATCACATAGAACAGAATCACAGCGCATATGTGGCCTCAAAGCCACTCATTATTCTTGGATGTACCAGGGCACACGACTACTATTGGCCTATGGTAGGAGCAGCACTGAACTACTTCACCTGCTTGTTATCAGACTTTTATATTTTTTACTTTTTATTTTGCAGCTCCCATTTAGTACTTCTATCAATGCTATTTTTTATAGAAAAGAGCTGAAAGATTGTCACAGACCCAACTCTATTGTCAGAACCACTAAACAGTAAAATAATTTTGTTTAACTCCTTAACTAACTTATTTTGGCCTTAAAGTGGCTATCTGGGAATTTAATTTCACTTGCATGGGATAATTTTTAATTTCACTTGAATGGGATAACGCTGAAATACCTCACACAGCCGCTATAAAAAGGAATGCAGTTCCTAAGGATAGGCCATCAATTTTAATATCCTGGAGAACCCCTTTAAGGACCAAGCATTAATTTTTATTTATTCATTGACCCTTTAAAGAGTCATACATTTATTTTTCTGTCAGCAAAGCTGTATGAGAGCCTATTTTTGTTGGATGAGTTGTTTTTTTTTCAATTGCACCATTTTTATTCCATTTTTGAAGAGGAAAGCAGTTCTAAATTTGCGCTGTTCACCGTGTGACATAAATAACATGATACCTTTATCTTTGGGTTAGTACGATTACGTCAATACTACATATGTAGAGTTTTTTTTTTGTTTCACTACTTATGAACAATAAAAACACTAAAAAAAAATTGTTTTTATTTTGCCGTCTTCCTAGAGCCAAAATGTTTTAATTTTTCCATTGATGTAGCTTTATGTTGGCTTGTTTTTTTGCGAGATGAGATGCCGTTTTCATTGATACCATTTTGGGGTACTTCAGACGTTTTAATTAACTTTTGTTTGATTTTTTGGGGAGTGATGGAGAAAAATAATAATTACAACTTTGTTTTTGTTGTTTTTTACACTTTTACAAAATATAACCACTTTTTATGGAATTTTTTTTTTTTTTACTGTTTACCTTTTTTTGCAATTAACATTTTTTCACATTATTTTTTATTTTTTTTTAAACCCACTTGGGGATTTTACAAAGTAATCTGGTATAATGATTTAGTATACCAAACCATCTTTGCCTGTCAGGCCTTTCTCTGGCTTTTGTTAGGCCCCTGACAGCTACAGATACTTTCCTCTCTCTGTCAAACCACTTCAATGTCGCTACTGACTGTGGCATTTATGGGGTTAAATGGTCGGAAACCGAGTTATCTCCAAGTCCAGCCATTTCAGCGGGAGCCTGACTGCCAGTATAATGTTTGAGTATATCACTCTGTATTAAGGGATTAAAGAGGATTTCCACTTAACACGTAAAATGCCCAGAAACTTAGGTGCAATGTCCCTTTAAATACCATTCTTGTTTGGCACAGTATAACACATTTCATTCTTATGTATACTTACAATCTATTAATGTTAGTTTGAGGTTTTATGTTATATTCAGCCCTCAAGTTTAGATGCCATTATTACCAAAAGAGATTCCACAATGAGAGGAATGCATTTAAAAACTCTCAGATGTTAAAATGTCCACTCTCATTTACCCTTGTTTTTCTAGCAGTCTCTGGCGTCAGGAGCGGCACAGTCTTTTGCTGTTTAAAAGTTGGAAAACTTACGCTGGATCAAATAAATGAATGACGAATCTTATTTACTGGAAATGTTCTTATTTTCGTTTTTACAAGTTTTATTTTTTTCCAATTCCATGGCAGAAATGTGCATTTTATGAATGCATGATGGAAAAACGTATCTACTGCAAATAATTATCCATGAAGCAGGATCACCAAAGATGGTCTTTCCCTGCAAAATATGGAAAACTAAGGGTATGTTCACACAGACTATTTTCAGCCGTTTGTCGGGCCGTAAACGCCACGAAAAATGGCTAAAATGGCTGAACGCCTCCAAACATCTGCCCATTGATCTCAATGGGAAAAACGGCGTTCCGTTCCCATGGGGCGTTTTTTTTTAAAACGGCCATGTAAAAAAAAAGCCTCATAAAAAGAAGTGTATGTCACTTCTTGAGCCCTTTTTGGAGCCGTTTCAATAGAAAAACAGCGCCAAAAACGGCCGTAAAAAACGCCGCAAAAAACACAAGATGCTTAAAAAACTGCTGAAAATCAGGGCCTGTTTTCCATTGAAAACAGCTCCGTATTTACAGCTGGTTTTTGTTAAGCGTGTGAACATAGCCTAAAAAGTCCAATATGCTGACATGAATGTTAACCCTGGTTCTATTTTAGAGAGGAATCTTAAATTATTCTAGTATAAAAAAATAATCTATTCTCTTATCGAAATTAAAGCAGAAAAACAACCCCTATGGCCAATTATCCTTATTAAAGAGAAAAATTGTGACTATGTGAATTAGAATAAGGACTCATGGTCTCGAGTGTATCACAAATGTATAATTAGGCCTCTTGCCCACGACCGTTGTGCCACTTGAGCCGTTTTTGATGGCATCCGAGTGGCACCCGATAGTCTTGCCAAAAATTTCTGCAACTAAAAATCCACTCCATACATGTGAGTGGGGTTGCTTCTGCAGCATGTGCATGGATTTTTACAAACTCCGTTCAGATGAATGAGACAAAGTATCTGATCTATAATATCAGGGAAGCATTCTGCAATAGGGTTACCAAATATCCCGATCAGAGTAGAAGGTGTTTATTCCAATTTATACTTTGTAACCATTTCCTTCCAAATTGCTATTGAATTGCAATTACTGGAAACTCCCTGACACTGTTCAATAACTGCTTATCACCTATCCATAACAATCCTAAACACTTATAACAACCTAATATTTCATCTTCCAACTCCACCAACTGAGCCATTCTATCTTCTTTAAAGGCTATGAACACCTTTGAAAACGATTTATTTATTTTAATTAAAAATAAATGTGTATCAGTGGGTTTGGTGCAACTTTGTAAATACTTTTAATTAAAAAATATTTTAACTTTTTGAGATACAGCTGCTTTATATCCTGTATACAGAGCAGCTGTGTATCTAACGCTGAAACCTGAATCCGTCAGGTCAGCGGACTGACAGGTTCAGTGTCAGCAGGTCCTGCGTGTCTCTGACACACAGGATTGAGCTGTTACTGATCACATCTAAGTTATTAACTTATTTATTGGCCTATTGTTTTTTTTACAAATACAATTTTTGGGGCCTTTCCGATTTAAAGATCCTACATAGAAAATTGAAACTGTGCTTGCAAACATTAAGATTTGTCACCTACATAAGGCTATATAAAGGCTTCATTCAGAAGGATGTCTAGATAACAATTGGGAGATTAAAGTTCTTGAAAATATAAATTCTGGAAGGTGCTTATGACATAACATAACAACACATAGTACTATATCCAATGGACACCTTAGATGAATGTGCACACCCAAAAATAATAATTATCCTGATATCAAAAACATTATTCAGTTCAATTCAATACTCTACAGACTACTCATATAAAAACCCTTAAAAGCAAATGTAAATCAATGGTTCATGGACAATAACAATGGACCTACTATAGTAATTACCAATATTAATGTGGTCAGAGAAGTATATTGAGAAAAATGCAAAATATTCATCCACAAAGAGACGTATATTATGCACAAATATCAAAATGCATGCACAGAGAAATATATAATAAATATAATAAAAGTTCATACGTATAAATCAATGCACCAATTCATAAAAAAATTCTTGATTTGAGATCAAGTGCTCTATCATAGGCGGGGTGTGCGACCTGTGCCATTGCATAGGGCGCATCACTCCAGCAGGTGGAAGGGGTCGCTGCACTGGCTCCCTTCCCCTCCTTGTTTCAGAAGTGCCCGGGCCCGGCGACTCAGCAGCCGCCTTTCTGCCCGGGCGCTTCTTCACTCAGTGGCGTCGCTACCGCTGTAGCAGCCATAGCGGCTGCTAGCGGCGACACTGGGCACGAGGGCTGCTACAGCGGTAGCGACGCCACTATAGCAGAGCAGGGAGGTATCTCCCTGCTCTGCTATCTACTAGCACCACTGTAGCTCCCTGAAGGAGCGGAATCCCTGTGTGGCTGGGGATTCCGCTCCTGGACGGAGCGCTTGATGTCTCTGTCCATATATGGACAGTGACATCAGGGGCAACTTCTGAAGCGGAATCCCTGTCCACAGCTTTGCCGACTCTCTGTGACCGAGGATTCCACTCCAGGAGAAGCCAGTGTGGTCACTGTGCATAAATGGACACAGACAGCAGGGGCTTCTCCTGGAGTGGAAATCCCGGTCACAGCGACGGCAAAACTGTGGACGGTGATTCCTCTTCAGGAGTTGCCTCTGAAGTCACTGTCTATATATGGAAAGAGACATCAAGCGGTGCACTCCAGTAGAGGAAACCACGGCCACAGGGGGATTTCGCTCCTTCAGGGAGCTACAGAGGCGCTATCTACAAGGCGGCTGTGGGCTGTGTGGCCCTACCTACAAGGGGGCTGTATAGCACTACTTACAAGGGGGCTGTGAGGCACTACCTACCAGGGGGCTGTATGGCACTATCTATCAGGGGTCTGTGTGGCATTATCTACAAGGGGTCTGTGAGAGCACTACCTACAGGAGGTTGTGTGGCACTACCTATAAGTGGCTTTGTGGCACTACCTACGGGGGGCTGTGTAGCACTACCTATGGGGGGGCTGTGTGGCACTAACTACGGGGGGCTGTGTGGCACTACCCACAAGGGGCTGTGTGGCACTATCTACAGGGGGCTGTGTGGCACTACCTACAGAAGGAATCTGTGAGTGGCGGGCTGATGGTCATTTTACCGTCAGTGGGGGGCTGATAGTGTTCAAGTGGTTTCCACCTCTGAGCTCCAATTGAATTTAATAGGAGGCAGAAAATACCTGCGGCGCTTGTTTGGAGTGCTTTTTGCCTGCGTCTTTTGCTTCAACGGCTTAACAAAAACGCAAAAAAAAGGTCAAACAACGCTGTCAATTCATAATCTGCATCAAAATTCCTGAAGGAATTCTGAGGCAGATTTTTTTTGCCTAACAAAAAATGCTTTGTGAACATACCATACGGGTGTAGTGCTTGTTTTTAGCCATTTTCTGTCTTTCTCTAAACAATTTTTGCTAGGGGTGCCCTGAGGAAATTGTATTTTTCCAGTGGTGCCTCGAGTCTGAAAAGGTTGGGAAACTCTGTACTAGGTTACAGGATCACGCCGCCTACGCAAGGATCCTGTCGTGGAGCAGCTCAGTTCGTCATGGGAATGGGGCCTAGGTGAGTACAAGGGGAGATGGGGGGCTGTATGGCACCGTCTACAAGGAGGAGGTGGGGGATTATGGCACTGTCTACAGGGAGGCTGTATTACACGGTCTACAAGGGTGGGTGGGGGAAGTATGGCACTGTCTACAAGGAGGAAGTGGGGGATTATGACACGATCTACAAGGAGGAGGTGGGGGATTATGGCACTGTCTACAGGGAGGCTGTATGACACAATCTACAGGGGGCAGTATCTACAGAGGGGGGGGGCCTTTGTGTGGCAGCCAGGGGAGGTGGGGATTATACTGTGTGGGGGCCACTAAGCGGACATTATACTGTGTAGGGGTACTACAGGGGGCCATATACTGTGTGTGGCAGTTAGGGGGCATAATACTGTGTGGGCACAATTAGAGGACAAAATACTGTGTCCTTGAAGGGGTTATAATGTATTATATTATTAAATATTATTATTATACTGAATGGGAGGCACTAAAGGGTCATTATACTGTGTATGGGCACTATACACTTTTTTTTATGATGGGGTGGGACGCCGAAAAATTATTTTGCACAGGCCACCATCTATCCTAAGGCCGGCCCTGATCATAGGCTAAACACCACATGCAGAAATCACAATGACTATATGTATACACTCAATATAGAATGTTAAAAAGTATATATTAACCCCATCCCCCTGCTTGCATTCTGGGCCCTAATGACCATGCCATTTTTTACGTTTTTCCATCGTCACATTCGAAGAGCTATAACTTTTTTATTTTTGCGTCGACTTAGCTGTATAAGGTTTTGTTTTTTGCGGGACAAGTTGTATTTTTTAATAGCACCATTTTGGGGTACATATAATTTATTGAATAACTTTTATTAACTTTTTTTGCGGGGGATAGGAGAAAACCTGAAATTTTGCAACTCTTTTATGCGTCATAAATCTACGCCGTTTACCGTGTGGTATAAATAACACTAACTTTATTCAACGGGTTGTTACGATTGCAAAGATACCAAATTTGTATAGATTTTGTATGTTTTACTGCTTACACAGTAAAAACACTTTTTTTTCAAAATTATTTGTTTATGTGTCTCCATATTTCAAGAGCCATAACTTTTTTTTATCGTTTTTTGCGGGACGACTTGTAGTTTTTATTGGTACCATTTTAGAGTAGATGCGACTTTTTGATCACTTTTTATCACATTTTTTTTAAGCCAGGATTCACAGAAAACAGCAATTTTTCCATCGTTTTTTATTACATTTTTTACGGCGTTCACCGTGCGGGTCAAATAATGTAATAGCTTTATAGTCGGGGTCGTTACGGACGCGGCGATACAAATATGTGTAACTTTTTTGCTTTATTGTGGTTTTTTTTTTTAATAGTAAAGCATTTTGTTAGGTGGAAATAGTGGGTTTTTCATTTTTTTTTTCACACATGTTTTTTTATTAACTTTATTCAACTTTTTTTTAACTTTTATACTAGTCCCACTAGGGGACTTTACTATGCGATCATCCGATCGCTTTTATAATACACTGCAATACTTTTGAATTGCAGTGTATTACTGCCTGTCCGTTTAAAACCAGAGACATGACCTAGCAGGCATTCACTATAGACAGACCGGAGGGCCTTTATTAGGCCCCCAGCTGCCATAGAAGACACCGGCACCAGGCAATCTTATCGCCAGGTGCCGGTGGGATGAGAGGGAGGGAGTCTCCAAAACCACTCAGATGCGGCGCTCGCTATTGAGCGCCGCAACTGAGGGGTTAAACGGGTGAGATCGATACTAATATCGATCTCACACGTTCGAGCAGGGATACCCCCAGCCCTCACCTACCTCTGGCAGCTGAGAGCAGGGAGATATAACAGCTCCCTGCTGTTTATTTATTCCGATGCAGCGCCGTGAAATGGCTATTGCATCAGAATAAAGCCCACTAATGACCGCCGTGAAAAGGCTTATTGGCAGTCATTAAGTGACATTATGATCTGAATGAAACAAAGAGAAAAAAATTTACACAGTAAAAAAATAAAAGTATAGTCTAGAAATATACATGACCCAAAATACTGCAGTACGAAAGCTTCCTATGAGTATCACTGCCTCCTATTGAAGCTTCGTCAGGGGAGAGGATAATGAATAGCTCTAGCCCATATATATCTACATGAATACTTAAATGGATTCACCAATAAGCAACAGGTATGGGGAATAAAGGTATGTGCACACGTAGTGTTTTCAGCCGTTTTTCAGGCCGTAAACATCCCGAAATACGGCTGAAAAATCGGAAGCAGAACGCCTACAAACATCTGCCCATTGATTTCAATGGGACTTACGGTGTTCTGTTCCGACGGGGTGTTTTTTTACGTCTCGTTTTCCAAAAACGCCATGTAAAAGACGCACGCGAAAAAGAAGTGCATGTCACTTCTTGGGACGTTTTTGGAGCCGTTTTTTATTGACTCTATGGAAGAACAGCTCCAAAAACGTCCGTAAAAAATCCTGCGAAAGACACGAGTTTGATTAAAAAACGGCTGAAAATCAGGAGCTGTTTTCCCTTCAAAACATCTCCGTATTTTCAGAAGTTATTTTTGCTAACGGTGTGAACATACCCTCACTGTGTATTCCCTTTCATACGAGGACGGCACATCCCAGCGTCCAGAAGTGCACAGTGCGTAGGACCATGGCTGGCTACTCCCACATGCGCTAGGACGTGTATCATCCCCACAATCCAATAGATGACTCCGTCAGTCCACCCATGATTGATAAGATATTGAAATAAGCACTAAATAAAGACGCATACGGATAATAGCACGCACTGTGTCAAATACAGGCTCGTGCGCAAATTGTAGATCCACTCAATATTGAACTTCTCCCCAGTAATAAAGGAATAATAATATTGTGCATGATCCATTGACAATAACATATAAGCACAAGTTATTGGATCAGTCTTAGAGGATAATTATACTGAATGGAGGACATATGTTAAAAATACATCTTAGGGCCTGTTCACATCAGCGTTGCCCTTCTATTGAGGGATTCTGTTGGAGGTTTCCGTCAGGTTTCAGTCGACTGCGCTATTGATTCCGTGAAAACAACGGAACCCTGTCACAATGGTGACCAACGGAAACCATTAACAACATCTCCGTCACCATTGAGATCAATGGTGAGGGAAACGGGAGCTAAGGTTTCCGTTTGCCTTTCCATTGAAGGGTTAACCTGACGTAATCCTCCGATGGAACCCCTCAACAGAAGGGCAACGCTGATGTGAACAGGCCCTTACATTCTCAGTAAGTTCTAAAACAATCAAAAAACAAACAAGCAAACAAAAAGATCTCTGCTCTTGTTTTCAACATAAAGAGCAATGAAAGCAAAAACAGAAAGCTGCTATAAAGAGGTTATGAGATTGATTCTTCCGAGACAAAATAAGATATATGAACAATAATTTTCCAACCACAGCCCTCAGAGGTCATACTAAGTCAGAGTGATAATGAAGTTTATGGTTTATGGTTTGACATACCAGTACTTAACCTCAATACATTTCCTGTGATTGTCATTATTTTGTATTAAATCCTCATGAGACTTATCATTTATTAGTTCAAGTGCAGTGGTGAATGGCAGAACTACAAAGTATAAGGGATAACTCTGTAGTGGCCTTCTTATAGCACATGGTATTCTTTGTTATCAGACATAGTCAGATCGTAGTCAGTGTTAAAGCAGTTTTCTGGGGGTAAAACATTGATGGCCTATAACCCTAGGGATTCAATCCTAATGACCTTCTATGACCAGTAGAATGAAGGGGTTATCTCAAGATCAACATTAGGACCTATCTACAGGATAGGTGATGAATGGCTAACCACTGAGCTCCCCAGCAATCACTAGAATCAGGGTCCCCAGTGAGGAGAACTTTGAAGGCGTGGTGCCACTCCATTCAAAGTCTGTATGACTGAAGAAGAGAGCGGAGTACAGCGCTCGGATATTTCCATCAGCCTTTTAGACTTTGAATGGAGCAGAAGGCGCATGCCTGACTGCCCCTCCATTCAAGCTCCTCAGTATGGGAGGTGCGGTGAGGGGAAACTGAGAAATCTGGATCTTGGGAAAACTCCATTAAGTGAACGGGACTAAGCTGCAATACCAGGCACAGACAGAACATCTACGATCAGCAGAATGAAGGGGTCATTCAAGTGAATGGGACAGAGTTGCACAAGCCACTGTGTCCGTATAAACAGTGAAGATTAGACCAGCAATGTTTAAGGGTGCGTTCACATATATCAGTTGCATCCGCATCAGTTTTTTTTTGTCTCAAGTGATTACAAAAATGTATACAAAAATGTATCAGTTGCCATCAGGTTTTTCACAATTTTTACTACAAAACCATCAGTTGTCATTAGTTGTAATCCGTTTTTACCATCAGTTTTTAACACCAGTTTTTAACATCAGTTTTTACCACAGTGGTCCACCAAAAATGTTGTCTAGGGTCTGAAAATGTGCCAATTTTATCAGAGTGGTGCATAGCTTGTGGTAGATTGGATACATAATAGATGAGATAAATTTTGTGTACCATGTCAGGGCTCTCCTTCTCTGCTACGGCCTCAGCGCTACACTGAAGTCTGACACATACATTGTAATGTCCCGTGTATCATATTCAGTGCAGTGCCAAGGCCGGCGCCAAGAGAGAGAGCCCAGAAGGCAGCTGCTGTCCACTGACCTCAAATCAGATCTTCGAAGCAGTTAGTGAGCCTGCAAAGATGCCAAACACTAGCCATAACTTCAGGGAGTAGCTAGTTTTTGGCGCCTTTACAACTACCCAATCCCACCCAGCATCTCTTACCCACTCCAAAACACGCTGGGATTGCTGTTGTTTCTATTCACACAATCGGTTTTGGGTGTCGGCTGTTATAAACGGCCGTCTAGGTCAGTTTTTGACAGCCATTTTGCATCTATTTTGTAACTGTTCCGTGTCCGTGTTTTCCGTTTTTGACAAACTTTTTAAAAACAGATGAATTTCATGTGTAGATAATGCTGCAGTGCCCTCTGTAGATAATGCCACACTGCCCTCTGTATATAGTGCCCTCTGTATACAGTGCCACACACCCCCTGTAGATAATGAAACAGTGCCCTCTGTATATAGTGCCACACTCCCCCCTGTACATAATGCCGCAGTGCCCTCCTTAGTGCCACACACCCCCTGTAGATAATGCCACAGTGCCCTCTGTACATAGTGCCACACACCCCCTATAAATAATGCCGCAGTGCCCTCTTTATATAGCGTCACACCCCCTGTAGATAATGCCAGTGTCTTCTTTAGATAGTGCCACACCCCCCCTGTATATAGTGCCACACCCCCCTGTAGATATAACCACGGTGCCCTATGTATATAGTGCCACACCCCCTGTGGATAATGCCACAGTGTCCTCTGTATATAGTGCCACTTCCCCTGTAGATAATGCCGCAGTGCCTTCTGTATATAATGCCACAGTACCCCTTGCAGATAGCGACACACAGCGCTTACTGTAGATGGTGCCACACAGTGCCCCCCTGTAGATCGCGCTACCCTCAATGTATATAACATTAACCCCCTTCCCCTGCAGATAGCGCCACTGAAGCTCCCTTAAGCAGAGGAATCCCCGGCCAGAGCATTGTGGATGCTGTGGCCGGGGATTCCCTCCAGGAGGAGTCCCTGACGCCACTGTCCATATATGGACAGTGACGTTAGGGGTTACTCCCTGAACGGAATCCATGGCCACAGCATTGCCGACGGAATCCCCGTTCCATCAAAGAAAAAATAAAAATAAGTTCTTGGTCTCAGAATATGGTGACACAAAACTATTTTTTTTTAACAAAAGGTTTTTCTTTTGTAAAAATTGTAAAACATAAAAATAACTATATAAATTTGGTATCACCATAATCGTAATGAGCTGTAGAATAAAATGTTTTTTTTCCATTCCACCACACAAAATAATTTTTCAAAGTATCCCGGTACATTAAATATATGGTACATTAAGCGGTGCCATTAAGAACTTCAACTCATCTAACAACAAAAAAAAGCTGTCATATGACCATGTCAATGAAAAAATAAAAAAGTTATGGCTCTTGGCAGAGGAAGGAAAAACGAAAATGAAAAAGCGAAAAATGGCCTGGTCATTAAGTGGACACTAACTTTTCAAACAACTTAAGATAATCTAATAGTATTCATGATATAGATCAACTCTGTAATTTACTTACTCTTTAAAGGGAATGTGTTGTTAGCAAAAAATTTATATTTTTTTTTTAGTTAAACAATTAATGTGTGGGTGATTAAACATTGTTCTAATTTTTTTTATTTTTTTCAGGAGTCAGGAAATATTATAAATTGGATTCTAATTTATAATATTTCCCATTGCTGGTCACTAGATGGAGCAATTCCCAAAATTGCAGCATTGCATGTGGTAAAGCAACCACATTGCTTTATGCTTCAAAATTGGGAAAAAATCCCTCGCTCTAGTGAGCTCTCAGAATCCCCCCCTCCTTTATCCTGGCTAGTGCCGGGAGAAACAAGGGGATTGAACGGTCTAACCTCCTACACTGTGTGTCGCCATTTTTTGAGCTAACACACAGTGTAGTAGGTTAACATACACTAGTAAACACACACTGAAACACGAACATACATAGAAATCACTTACCTGCTCCAGTCGCCGCCGCTCCCTCCGGTCCGTCCGCTCCGTCTGCTGCCGCTGCTCCATGTGCACAAGTCCGGAAGCCGCGACCGGAAGTAGTAATCTTACTGTCCGGCCGCGACTTCCGGTCCACAGGAAAATGGCGCCGGACGGCGCGCATTTCAAATTGGACTGTGTGGGAGCGGAGCATGCGCCGTTCCCACACAGACGGCGTACACCATAGTGGATGGAACGGGCCCCGTTCGCATTCCCTATGGGACTGGAGCTGCCGTATTCCATGTCTGTATTTGTCGTTAATCGACACATACAGAAATGGAAAAAAAAATGGCAGCCCCCATAGGGAAGAAAAAGTGTAAAAATAAAAAAAAGTAACACACAAACACACAAATTAATCCAAACGTTTTTAATAAAACACTAAGATCAAACTGATATTAAAATTTTTTTGGGGGTGACACTGTTCCTTTAAATTTAGTTGTTTTATTCATGCAAATTCTGTGTGAAGATACTGCCACTAGGTGTTTCCCCTCCTGTTATCTGCTGTCCACCCCCTAATGTCAAGCAAAGTCCGTCCCTAGTTAAGAAGCAGAATTTACGGACTGCAGAAGGTGGGGGTGTGTCTCTTCACTATTTGCCTATACAAATCTATGGAGAAAGGAGGGGGAGCAGGAGCAGAGAGGGAAGGACAGATGTTAGGAAATGCCTGTTCTCTTAAGATTACCATGACTATGGTTCTGGCTTCTGGGCGTGTCTGGTTTACCTTGAGTCTATCTCTTTTGTCTGTCAACCAGTGTCTGGAGAATGAAAACACATTGCCTCCAGCCAGGAGGTGATGTCTTTTCATTCACCCGACACTCCGGTAAAGTTAATGTGGGATTTAGTGACAGCACAGCGTGATCTCGCGAGATCACGCTGTGCTGTGAGTACAGCCGAACATGAATGAAGAGTAGGGTATGACTCTGATTGGTTAAGGTCGAACACTTCTCTTCATTACACCCATTTGGTGAAAAGTAAAAAAACGCCCACTTGAGGAGAACTAATACGAAACGCGAGTCCAGGTGGCTATACACGCTAGTCACTGCACCTTCTCTCATGTGAGTAAGAGTTCACTTTCTCTTTTTGGCAAGGACATAGTCAAATATGTATGTATAGTCACATCTAGAGGTTTTCCAAATTGGCGACTCAATATACCTCCACTGTGATATGTTTTGACTTTCACATACTGACATGGATCCGTAACACATTCTTGTTGCTATGCTATGTCCACAAAATGTAGCAAAACAGTACCACACATTACTCCATTGAAACAATTTGGCGTTGTATATTGGTGTTATCATCTTTTTATTTTATTTTTGTCATACATTATAAGCTTGTGTTTTTATCTTTGTTGTCGTAATTTAATAAATAAATATATTTTGTGATACAATATATACTCTAGTCTATATGCTCCTTTTTGCTCGTTTTTGGTTTGTATTATGGTTTGAGATGGATTTCTATAGGAATAACTGCTCCCTACATGTACTACATGTACTGTTTACCCTTTACGCGTACTACATGTACTGTATTGCTCTCCACCTGTATACATGTACCATACTGCTCTCCACCTGTACTACCTGTTCTATACTGCTATCTACATGTACTGTACTGCTCTCTACCTGTGCTACATGTACTGTACTGCTCTCTATCTTTACTATACTGCTCTCTACCTGTACTACATGTACTGTATTGCTCTCTACCTGTTCTACATGTACCGTACTGCTCTCCACCTGTACTACCTGTTTTGTACTGCTATGTACCTGTTCTACATGTACTGTACTGCTCTCTACCTTTAATACATGTACTGTACTACTCTCTTCCTGTACTATAATGCTCTCTACCTGTACTATGTGTACTGTATTGCTCCCCAACTGTATTACATGGACTAAATCGCTCTCTACCTGTACTAAATGGACTAAACCGCTCTCTACCTGTACTACATGTACTGTACTGCTCTCTACCTGTACTATACTGCTCTCTACCTGTGCTACATGTGTTGTACTGCTCTCTACCTGTGCTACATGTATTGTACTGCTCTCTACCTGTACTATATTGCTCTCTACCTGTACTACATGTACTGTATTTCTCTCTACCTGTTCTACATGTACCGTACTGCTCTCCACCTGTACTACCTGTTTTGTACTGCTATTTACCTGTTCTACATGTACTGTACTGCTCTCTACCTTTAATACATGTACTGTACTACTCTCTTCCTGTACTATAATGCTCTCTACCTGTACTATGTGTACTGTATTGCTCCCCAACTGTACTACATGGACTAAACCGCTCTCTACCTGTACTAAATGGACTAAACCGCTCTCTACCTGTACTACATGTACTGTACTGCTCTCTACCTGTACTATACTGCTCTCTACCTGTGCTACATGTGTTGTACTGCTCTCTACCTGTGCTACATGTATTGTACTGCTCTCTACCTGTACTATATTGCTCTCTACCTGTTCTACATTTACTGTACTGCCCTCTACCCGTACTACATGTACTGTATTGCTATCCACCTGTTCTACATGTACCGTACTGCTCTCCACCTGTACTACATGTACTGTACTGCTCTCTTCCTGTACTATAATGCTCTCTACCTGTACTATGTGTACTGCACTGCTCTCTACCTGTACTACATGGACTAAACTGCTCTCTACCTGTACTTCATGGACTGTACTGCTCTTTACCTGTACTACATGCACTGTACTGCTCTCTACCTGTACTACATGTACTGTACTGCTCTCTACCTGTACTATACTGCTCTTTACCTGTACTACATGTACTGTACTTCTCCCTTCCCCTGTGCTAAATGTACTGTACACTTTACTACATATACTGTACTGCTATCTACCTGTACTACACGTACTGTACTTCTCTTTACCTGTACTACACATGCTGTACTGCTCTCTAACTGTATTACATGAACTGTACTGCACTATACCTGTACTACATGTACTGTACTGCTCTTTACCTGTACTACATGCACTGTACTGCTCACTACCTCTACCACATGTACTGTACTGCTATCTACCTGTACTACATGTACTATACTACTCTTTACCTGTACTACATGAACTGTACTGCTCTCTACCTGTACTACATATTCTGTTATGATCTTTAGCTGTACTTCAAGCACGGTACTGCTCTCTACTTGTACATGTACTGTACTGCTCTCTTCCTGTACTACATGTACTGTACTTCTCTCTACCTGTACTACATGCATTGTTCTATTATTTGTCTGTACTACATGTATTTTCCTGCTCTCTACTTGTGCTACATGTACTGTACTGCTCTTTACCTGTACTATATGTACTGTAGTTCTCTCTACATGTATTGTTCTATTATTTATCTGTATTACATTCACTGTACTGTTCTCTACTTGTACATGTACTCTACTACTCTCTACCTGTACCACAAGTACTGTACTGCTCTCTAGCTGTACCACAAGTACTGTACTGCTCTCTACCTGTACTACATGTACTGTACTGCTCTCTACCTGTACTACATGTACTGTACTGCTCTCTACCTGTACTACATGTACTGTACTGCTCTCTACCTGTACTACATGTACTGTACTGCTCTCTACCTGTATTACATGTACTGTACTGCTTTCTACCTGTGCTAAATTTACTGTACTGCTCTCTACCTGTACTACATGTACTGTACTGCTCTCTACCTGTACTACAGGTACTGTATTCCTCTCTATCTGTACTATATTTACTGTACTGCTTTCTACCTGTACTACATGTACTGTACCACTCCCTACCTGTACTACATATTATGTTATCATCTTCATCTTTACTACATACACAGTACTGCTCTCTACCTGTACTACATGTACTGTACTGCTCTCTACCTATACTACATGTACTGTAGTACTCTCTACGTGTACTACATGTACTGTACTGCTTTTTATCTGTACTAAATTTACTGTACTGCTCTCTACCTGTACTACATATACTGTACTGCTCTCTACCTGTACTACATATTCTGTTATGATCTTTAGTTGTACTTCAAGCACAGTAATGTTTTCTACTTGTACATGTACTGTACTTCTATCTGTACTACATGTTCTGTACTGCTCCCTACCTGTACTATATATACTGTACTGCTTTCTACCTATACTACATGTGCTGTACCGCTCTCTACCTGTACTACATTTTCAGTTATATAATGTAAAAATATGTGCTGTTTATAATAACACAGGGCCAGGAGGTGGCACTGCGTTATTATAACACCATGGGATGATAGAACAATAATGTAACCACAGAATACAGGCAAATTATGCAAACAAGTAATGTATACAATATAATCTATGCTAAATTTAGGCTGTTAGTCCTAAAGCATTAGCTAATAGGAGATTAACAAGGAATGAGTGAGGTTTTTCTGCAACTATCATGTGATGATCAGTCATACACTTCTATCACTAGAACTACTTGTGAGCTCCCTACCATTTCCAGAATAAAGGGGCTATGATGCTATATAAAGTGACCTGAACTTCTTTGGCTCAGCTCAGACACTCAATAACTGTAAATCTCTGGCCAGATTGGCACTACAGAGCACCAGAGTATCCTCTGGTGCGCCAAGACTGACACAGTAATGGACCCTAAAGGTTCAGCAGAAGACCGTCCCATTTTGAGCTGTCTTGGGATCCAATCACTTGCCATTAGGGTCTATTCCTTATGAGTTTATTCACAAATTACCAATTATACCTTATTGATTATTTTCCCCTGCTCTAACGTCCGGGATCAAAGAGACCTCTTATATTCAGGCTCTTTAAGTCTTTAGATTCCATGGTCCATAATGACTGTAGCATCTAAGGATTTTTAAAGAAGGAGGAGGCTTACTCTGTCAGCCTATCATAACTCCTGCGAGGTGATCACAGTGTGCGAAGGGTTACAGTGGCAGCCGGGGACCAAACAAAGGCTCCCAGTTCTGCCATAACTATGTGGCTAAAAGGCAGAGGCATGGACTAATAGATTGTCTGTCAGTGAAACACCTACTGTCATCAATGTTTCGGAATACTAAGTATTCCAAGCCACTGGCGTAGCTATAGGGGTCGCAGCGGTCGCAATTGCGACCGGGCCCCGAAGCCAGAGGGGGCCCACGGCCCCCCGCACCACATCAATAAAAAGTTACTATAGTAACTCGGGCCGCGGGCCCCTGTTACTATAGTAACATACTTTACTTACCTTCCTGGTTCCGGATCGCAGCGGAGGTCCTGACGTCAAGCGTTGTGCGCAGCGCATGACGTCACAGCGCTATGCGCCGCGCACAGCATCGAGACGACAGAACTCCCGCCGCGGCCGAAGAGGAAGGTAAGGTTAGCCCTGACTGGCGGGGTCCGACTCCCGGGACCCGCCAATCAGCTGTTTTGAAGGGGCCGCAGCACTCGTACGAGAGCTGCTCCCCTTCATTCTGGTCACTTCATTCCGGTCACACTGTGAATCGGTGTCGGCGATTCACAGTGTGAGCAAGTAGTGACATGAAGGGGAAGCAGCTCTCGTACGAGTGCTGCGGCCCCTTCAAAACAGCTGATTTGCGGGTCCCGGGCGACACATCAGCTATTGATGGCCTATCCTGTGGATAGGCCATCAATGTTTAGGGACTGCACAACCCCTAAGCCTACGATGTAGCAGGCTTAGGGGGCCCATGAGACAGGATCACAGATTGTGTGATCCTGTCTGCTGGGCCCTGTATCTAAGCCAATCACATGGTAGGCTTAGATACATGGCCCATGCGTGATCCTGTCTGCTGGGCCCTGTATCTAAGCCTACCACACTGTAGGTTTAGATACAGGGCCCCAGCACACAGTAATCTTATACTGTATAAGATTACTGTCTGCTGGACCCTGTATCTAAGCCTACCTTGTGGTAGGCTTAGATACATGGTCCCACAGACAGTATCACACATGGGCCCTGTATCTAAGCCTTAGGGTATGTGCACAGACACTAATTACGTCCGTAATTGACGGACGTATTTCGGCCGCAAGTACCGGACCGAACACAGTGCAGGGAGCCGGGCTCCTAGCATCATAGTTATGTACGATGCTAGGAGTCCCTGCCTCGCTGCAGGACAACTGTCCCATACTGTAAACATGTTTTCAGTACGGGACAGTTGTCCGGCAGCGAGGCAGGGACTCCTAGCGTCGTACATAAATACGACGCTAGGAGCCCGGCTCCCTGCACTGTGTTCGGTCCGGTACTTGCGGCCGAAATACGTCTGTCAATTATGGACGTAATTAGTGTGTGTGCACATACCCTAACACATGTGTTACTAATCATTTTTTGTGTGTTTTCTAACAGGTTCGGTCGTTGGATTACGGCGGATTCCAGGACTACTTCGATGACGTTTTTTTTTTTATTACTAAAATGGTTAATGAGGGTTGTGTGTGTTTTTTTTTTATTTCAATAAAATATTTTTTCTATGTCTGTGTTTTTTTTAAAACTATATTACTACCGCCTTAGTAATGGCCGCCGGCTGATTGGCAGCATCCATTGCTAAGGCGGGGCTTAGTGTTAGCCGATGCAGAGGCTAACACTAACCCCCATTATTACCCCGGTACCCACCGCCACCAGGGGTGCTGGGAAGAGCCGGGTACGATCCAGTACTTGACCATCTGTAGTGATGGTCGGCCATTGGGGTGGCCGCAGGCTGGTATTATCAGGAGAGGAAAGGCCAAAAACAGTGGCCCTTCCCACCCTGGTGATGCTAGGCTGCTGCTGCTTTATTGTATCTGGCTGGTTATGAAAAATGGGGGGGATCCCACGTCATTTAAAAAAATATAAAATAAAAAATAATTGGAAAGAACGATGTCGGGTCCCCCCCAATTTTCATAACCAGCCAGATGCAACACAGCAGCAGCAGGCAGCATTACAAGGGTGGGAAGGGCCACTGTTTTTGGCCTTCCCCAGCCTAATACTACCAACCTGCGGCCACCCCGGTGCCTGCCCGTCACTACAGATGGTCGGGTACTGGTTCGTACCCGGCTCTTCCCAGTACTCCTAGTGGCGGTGGGTACCGGGGTAATAATGGGGGTTAGTGTAGCCTCTGCACCGGCTAACATTAAGCCCCGCCTTAGTAATGGAGGTTGTCAATCAGCCAGCGGCCATTACTAAGGCGGTGATAATAAAGTTTAAAAAGATACAAGCACATAGAAAAAATATTTTATTGAAATAAAAAAACACAACCCACATTAACCATTTTATTGAGAATAAAAAAAACGCCGTCATTGAAGTCCTCGTATCCGAAGTACAACAACCGAACCTGTAAAAAAACACAAACACACAAAAATAATCAGTAACACATAAAGAAGCAAAATTATTATTCTTACCTGTCCTGGGTCCAGCGCTGGAGCCGCAATGTCAGCGTGCTGGGCCATGTATCTAATCCAATCATGTGTGATACTGTCTGCTGAGCTGTGTATCTAATCCAATCATGTGTGATACTGTCTGCTGGGCCCTGTATCTAATCGTATCTTGTGTGATACTGTCTGCTGGGCCCTATATCTAATCCGATCATGTGTGATACTGTCTGCTGAGCCACTGTATCTAATCCTATCATGTGTGATACTGCCTTCTGAGCCACTGTATCTAATCCTATCATGTGTGGTACTGTCTGCTGAGCCACTGTATCTAATCCTATCATGTGTGATACTGCCTTCTGAGCCACTGTATCTAATCCTATCATGTGTGATACTGTCTGCTGGGCCACTGTATCTAATCCTATCATGTGTGATACTGCCTTCTGAGCCACTGTATCTAATCCTATCATGTGTGATACTGTCTGCTCAGCCACTGTATCTAATCCTATCCATAGTTTATAGGGTCGTAGTGCTATAGATATGCTATGCTGTCTCATATACACACTTTTTTTTGGGCGGACACATATGTATTGGGGCTATTTCCCGGACATTTTAAGCCCTGAGGGTATGTTCACACGGCAGCGTCTGTTACGGCTGAAATTTTCAGGAGAAAACAGCACCGTAATTTCAGCCGTAATGGCATGTTCAGGCGTCTTTCGCTGCGTCCATTACGGAAGTAATTGAAGCTGGTTTTCTATGGAGTCCATGGAAAACGGCTCCATTTACGTCTGAAGAAGTGACAGGCACTTTTTTGACGCGGGCGTCTTTTTTACGCGCCGCCTTTTGACAGCGGCGCGTAAAAAAAAATGACCTTTGGCACAAAACATCGTAAGACCCATTCAAATGAATGGGCAGATGTTTGCCGACGCTTTTGAGCCGCATTTTCGGACGTAATTCAATGCTAAAACGCCCGAATTACGTCCGTAAATAGTGTGTGTGAACCCAGCCTTAGTGACGCCCCCGGCTGCTAGTGCTGCATTGTTGGGTCACTTAGGAGACCCAGCGATGCAGCTGAAAGCGGACCGTCGGCCATGAGAAGATTGCGGGGGGGGGGCCCAGTAGGAATTTTTGCATCGGGGCCCATGGGCCTCTAGCTACGCCTCTGTTCCAAGCATTATATTAGCGATCAAATAACTGCACCTTCTAGTCCCCTAGTGGGGCAAAAGACCCAAAAGAAACGGCATCTTTAAGGGGTTAATATGCTTAAAACTAGAAAATAAAATATATCTTTTTTAATCCGCTGTACGCAATGATGACCATGTGACGTCACATCATGTGATCACTGCAGCCAATCAAGGCACGCCGCTATGACTTTCCACTTTTGCTAAAGTCACATCATGCAGTTGTGATTGGCTGATGCAATTACATGATGTGACATCACACGAACGTCACATCACTGCATACAGTTGATAAACAAGAAAGCCCAGGATCGGAGACTCAAGAACAGCACAGTTTCACTAAACTAAGTATGTTGCCATTTATTTTAGTCGGACATCCTTGTTTCAATAGGATAGAGGTAACTGCTTTTAGCCACTACTGCCATCCTGGCCATAGTCATAGTGACCAATGTCACCATGAGACTACTACTGCATCCCCACAATGGTAATAGGGGGGATGCCAGTCTGAGGTGCTCTCTACCCTGTGCTGATGCTTATAATTAGACATCAGCATATTGTAAGTGAATGGAGCAAGCGGGCACATTTGATGACGTCACTCACCAGCGTTTGCTTGTTTCTCCCTTTTGAGCCTGTAGGAGGAGCCACAGGGAAACACATGAGAGGTGAGTATTTCTATTTTAATGTCCCTACCAGTGCTTAATATATCCAACGCAGCGCACTGAAAAACTGTCCAGTCATCCGACTGGAAAGTTGTTTTAAAACGTATTTATAAATCATGTTTTGGGGGGTTTAGACACTTTATTAAATGCCATATTATAGAGTTGTTCTCCCCTACAATCAATGCTTCTAGGGTAGAATATCTTTCTTAGATAGCTCCTGACAGACCTGGTAAAAAGCTGCATGGGGCTCTGCGGTGTGCATGAATCCTGATGCAGATGACACAGTATATACGGTACTTGTATTTGCCATATGATGTCATGTTTTCAGAGTTTTATATTATTTTAGTAAGATAAACATCATGAAAAGGTTGTTAATGTTGATCTTTTTTTACAGCTTATTCTTGATGCTATTAAAATGCGTAAAACTGAATTGCATAAGCCAAGTAACTAGTAACATTATAATATTTCAGTACAAAAGGGGAGAAAAGAAATCCTGGACCGCACATCCACTTTGCTATACTTGATCTATTGCGGCTCAGATCAAACTGTATAAGCCCACTTTCCACTTCACGGCGAGCTATTTTAAGTGGGTCCCTACTCTATGAAGTGCAGTATCGCATGGCAACCAGTGCCGCTGCAACACAGTACGGAGCGACCCAGGTTTCTAGCAGCACCCACATAAAATAGGCCGCCGTGAAGTGGAAAGTGGGCTTATCAAAATGTAAACTAAGAACCTCATGTTCATAAATTTTTTATTTTGCTGAGCCGCAATAGATCAAGTATAGCAAAGTGGATGTGCGGTCCAGGTTTCCTTTTCTCCCCTTATGATCTTAATATTTCAATTGATAGAGGAAGGTAATTATTACAAAATGTGCAAGATGCAGTAATGCTTAGAGGGATGTCCACGTTTAGTAAATGAGACTTAGTAGATAGCAATCATAAACATAAAATGCCTAACTAATGTAGGTCGTGTTCTAGGATCTGCATGTTCTTCATTCTGGGTCTACTTCAGAATAACAATATCCATTCAACACCTGTAGTGACACAGCTATAGGTGTGTGTGTGCGTGTGCGTGTGCGTGTGTGTGTGTGCATGTGTGTGTGTGTGTGTGTGTGTGTGTGTGTGTGTGTGTGGGTGTGTGTGTGTATATAATATATATATACAGTACATATCTTGTTCCACTAAGTTGGGAGCACACTGCACTAAGCCAAGTAAAATAAAGTTTTCACCCACACAGACACAAGTATATGTTTGTAGGGCCACCATTTCTGGGCACCATACAGCAAAATCCCCCACCCCCACATTACTAGTTCTCTATATTGTACCCCAGCACTCTCGGCCCTTATTACGGCTGCCTTTCTTGCTGTTTCTTGATCCATCTTAGAGCCCATGCACATGTGGTGTGTAATAGGCTAAGTGGAGGGAGGGGGCAAAATCTAACAGGGACCAAGTTCTCTATGGGGGAGAGGGGCCCCTCTCCCCCATAGAGACAATGCCTTCTGTTAAATTGTGCCTCCTCCCTTCACTGGGCCATTGGCCTCAGGGGCTCAATCTAACATGGGCCAAGTTCTCTAGGAGGGAGAGGGGCTGCTCCTCCACTGTTAAATTGTGCCCCCTCCCTCAACAGGGCCTCTCCCCCCTCTGTTAACTTGTGCCCCTCCCACAACTGGGCCTTTGGCCTCAGGGGGTTCAATCTATCAGGGACTGTGGGAATAGAGTGACAAAAATGTATAATTATAATTTGGCCATACTTGCTCTGGGAACCAATCATTACACAGTGCAACTGGTTGACGATTTTGTCCGATCCACCTTTCCGGGGCAATCATTTCCTAGTTCATTGCTCCGGTTCTACTCTGACGCGGGTTCCAATTCAGTTTGGTTTTTAATTTAATTTTAAAACATCTTTTATTGTTTTAAACATGTAAAAAACAGTACAGAAAAGAAGGCATTATGAACGTTAAATGTCTTGGCCAATATACAGAAGTATATATTAAAAAACAAATGAAGAGTAGTGTGAAGGCCAGATAAAAAACATATGGCTCCGTAAGAGACCATGGAGCATGAAAATATATATTACAAAATCAAATACAAATGTTACCTTCTCAGAAGAAGATATAAAGGAAACAAAGAACTTGGGGATCCGGAGGAGGGGAAAAATAAGGGAAGAAAAGGAGAGTATTTAAATCGTTGACCAAAAATAGATCAAGTAATATGTTGCATTTATTGACCAGTTGGTACAAACTTCTTATAGAGTAGGGTCTTCTTACTTAAACACTAGAGAACTTCCTATGTGTGATCCGTTTGTCCCAAATACTTAAGAATTTATTTTTTGAGTGACTTTCCCAATGGGCTAAATCTTCAAGTCTATATAGATGATCACAATTATTTAAGCATTATTGCACATGAGGAGTGGAAGTTTGTTTCCAATATAGAGGTAATAGTGTTCTCGCTGCCAACAACAAAATAGCAATAAGCTTGTTATCTCATGCAGGGCACTGCAATCGGGGAGTAACCCTAAAAGACATGACTGAGAGTTTACCGGGAGGGTGATTGAACGTATTTGTGATATTTTCTGGCAAATCTTCTGACCAAAACCGAGCAATAGCCACCACATATGTTAGAAAGATCCAGATTCGCTAGAGCATCTCCAGCAAAGAGGGCTAACAGAAGGATATATTTTATGTAAACGTGAGGGAGTAAAATACCACCTCGTGAGAACTTTATAGTGATTGTCTTGAATAGTAATGCATCTGGAGATCTTGGGAGTTTTAGTCTCTGCCTGTGTGAAGTGAACCGCTATGGGTCTACTCATTGGAGCTCGAAAGACTGCAGGAGAATTGAGTAAAACATCCCTAATCTGTGTTAAAGGAGAGGGGAATGGTGCTAATAGTGATTGAAGGTGAGACTGGTGCCACATTTGGAGAACGTCTCTGGTCAGAATATTATGTTTAGCCTCGAGATCTTTTGGGAAGGATCTATTTTAGTTTGGTTTTTAAATCATGCCTGAGTGAGATTGGTTTAAATCCGGCTCCCAGTCATTTTGCAGAGGAGCAGCAATGGTGGTCGATGCTTGTGGTTTCTAGGAGGGTTTGTAGAGACTAGGTAGGTGTAAGTCAGAATGTTACCATTCATTTGACAGGCCGAGCTTGATGACTTGTTAGTTGGAAGTTTTGTTTCTTTGTTCTGTTTCGTGTATAGGTCCCTGTTGGTCTCAAGTTTGGTCTCTGTTGATGGCAGCCTCTCACGCCGCTGAAGCTCACCTCCTAGCCTGGCTTCTGTCACTCCTAGTGCATGCGCCCTGACTCTTCCTGCCTTAAAGGGCCAGCACACACAAAAATATCCCAGCCTTACCAGAGCAATTAGGTTCCTTTCTAGCTTGCTAGTGATACCCTGCACTATACTTTGTTTGGATTTAATGTAATTGATCTCTGTTTGTACCAGTGACTATCCTTGCTTGCTGCCTGCTATGACCTCTTGCTTGTTACCAGTGGCAAACCTGTGCCACCTGTCCTTCAGCTCTACCACCTGCCCTGACTTTTGCTATACCTGACTTTGTATACCATCTGCTATTTCTGTATCTCAGCAGCTTGCGTCGTACTACTGCTCCTGCTTGTATATATAGTACAGCTGGGTCAGTCAGATGACGAAGAGTCGTATCATCATCAAAGAAGGCTGTGCAAGTAGACTTCTGGTCTCCCGGCAGCACTATAAAAATCTATGCAAATCTCATAATAAGCGCAACGGGGGACCGGAATGTATATTAGCGAGTGTACTCACATACTGCAGTGAGTACACTGCTAATAATTTGTGGTCCCTGCATAACCCCTTTAACCATTTAGAAACCCACGTGCATACATAAAAGAATGTGAATGCCTATTCTAATTCGTGGTTTTACCCTTTTTATTTACACCCGTTGTATAATATCCAGCATATAAAATAATATATACATTTTCTATACACAAACAATAGCAGATGGTATTACATCAATTTCTAGACCTGTCTGGTAAACTCTAAGTGCAGTTATTTTCTTATGTCTATCAACAACAATGGCGCACTTGCAAAGAGATAGGCTTCATAGACAAATTGTCAGAATGGCACCACCCTCACGGCATTGTCAAGGTTTTCTCCAGTGTAGGAAATGGCATACTGTTGCTAGAAAGATCTTTATGCAAGAGTAGAATCTGTCTACATCTGTTTGAAGTGGAAAGTGTTGGCATAAACAATCCTCTAACTTGATGCTTTGGTGTCAACAATGTCCAGCCCTTTGTTGGTATCAGTATCTGCGTTATTTCTACATTGATGTAAAACTCTTGATAGATTTTAATTACCTTTTTTGTAAATAGAAAAAAAGTGAAAATTGGATCTACTATATAATATCTTTAAAAGTAGTCTTACTAGGAGGCCCATCATTTACATTAGATGCACCTTACATATGCTCTAATAATACTGAAGCAGTGGGTGTAAGTGCCTCTTTAAAAAAAAAGCTTTCCACAATTCCCTTTTGAGCCCTCTAGGCTATTCAACAGAGTCAAGACACCCTTCACTACTTTAGACTACCAGGAATTTTGAAGTTCTAAAAAACTGTCTAAATGGGGCTAGCAGGGGAACCTATACACATTACCCAGGGCCCAACTTTGTATAAACCCGGCCCTGCATGACAAGTTAATTCAACCAGTGAGTAGAGTTAAGGTCCTCTTACACGGCCCGTCCTGGTTCGTGTAAACGAGCGCTGATCAACAAGACAGTTTGTTGATCGGTGCTCGCTTGCTCCTTTCACAAGGAGCTATGTATGGGGATGAGCGCTCATTACTCCGATCGCTCGTCCCCATACATTATTATCATGTCGATAGCACATCTCCCTGTTTACACTGGGAGATGTGCTGCCGACAACGATAATATTTTACTTTTTTAAAACGATACGATCAGCAGATGATCAAGCATTTGCTCATCATCTGCTGATCGCAGCTCTGTTTACACAAGGCAATTATTGGCAACGAGCGTTTTATGAGCGATCGTTTGCCCGATAATTGGCCTGTGTAAAAGGGCCTTAAGTGCATTTGTGGGGGACTTATGATTTGTGTAAGTAGACACATCAGAGTTTTTACAATAGTTATGCCAAAGTGTATTTTTCCTGTCAATACTTAAATTCGAATTTACAGAGTAGAAGAAAACAGAAATACAAGTGTTTTGCGAGTTATAAAATAACTGTACATTCTCACAAGATCAGCGAATAGCCAAAATATTATTATCCTACAATAATGTTCAAATACAGCTCACTAATGAATGGAACATGGCAGCGGATGGCATTTCTGAGCAGTCTTCCTCCAAAAAATTGCATGTTATTATGTCTCATCCACTCATTTCTTTGATCTCAATGGGAAAGTGATTTTTATGAATAGCAGAAATAGAAAAATATTTCAGAACAAGCATCAAATGCCTTTATCGGATTGCACTGGACATTTTATGCAAAGCTTTGGAAGACAAATGTGTTTTCATTGCTCTGAATTGAAAGGCCAACTCCTTGTGCAGATGGTAGAGGAAGTTGTGCACAAGAAGTGTTATACAAATCTTAGACACACAAGTTGCAGAACTTAAATGTTTTAGCTTTCTATTGGCATCCTGTGGTATGTAACATCCTCATTGTGACACCATGATGTTCTAGGCCCAAAAGGGACTAAATATGGCCAGGTCTAGTAAATTAACCTGGCCTTCAGGAACACAGGATTATAATAACTAGTCATAACTTTTTTGTTTTTCCATCGACTTAGCTGGGGTTTTGTTTTTTTGCGGGATAATTTTTCAATGGCACCATTTTGGTGTACATATAACTTATTGATTAACTTTTATTAACTATTTCTGGGAGGAATGGATAAAAACAGCAATATATGTGCGTTTTTCACTATTTTACATGCATGCACACATACACACCACATACAATCAAACAAACCTATGCTTTTACATCTACTACATAGACACACTTACAAAGGTTTACTATATACAGGCGTGCACACCTCCTAAATACTGTACATAACAAACTCACAACACAGATGAACACACTGTAACGCTCTATACTCGACTATAAGCCCAAGAGCATGCTCAGTAAGTCGAAACTTGGGTGATGGTTCAAGACTGACAGAACGTGAACAGACTTCAGTGACACTATGCATCTTGTCAGAAATGGAAGAGAGGATTGGCAGCACAGGAGAGGTTTGGCAGCCTGCAAAGAAGACAAGTGGCAGAGACCGTTATTGAGTTGACGCAGGCTATCCAAAAGGTACAAAGCCTAAAGAATTGTTTTCACCCATAAACCCAGTAAGGAGGTATGGACTTTGCCAGGAAGGTCCCCAGGATAGTTCCCAATAGGTTTAGACACATCAGCCTTATAAAACTTACAATCATCAATGTTTTATTATAGGACATCTAGACAAGTTGCAAGTAACTATAGTGCCCCACAAGGCCCCCTTCCGTAAGACAACTGGGTGCAGGACAATAGCCTCATCTGAAGCTGTCACGTGAATCAATGACTTTCTGCTCCACTCAGCTGACCAATCAGCTGCTTAAAGGACGAGTGTCGCGAAAAAAAATTTTTTTATAGCAATTTGCTTTTAGTGTTTTATTTAAAAAAAAAATCTTTATTTGTGTGTTTGTGTTTTACTTTTTTTTATTTTTTCACTTTTTCTTGTCTATGGGGGCTGCCATTTTTTTTTCCATCTCTGTATGCGTCGATTAACGACACATATAGACATGGAATACAGCACATACAGCCCCATAGTGAATGTGAATGGGGCCCGTTCCATCCACTATGCTGTACACCGTCCATGCGCCGCTCCCACACAGTCCAAATTGAAGGTCTTCGGCCGAGCGACGTCCGGCGCCATTTTCTTGTGTACCGGAAGCCGCGGCCGGACAGTAAGATTACTACTTCCGGTCGCGGCTTCCGGACATGTGCACTTGGAGCGGAGGGTGCAGACGGAGCGGACGGACCGGAGGGAGCGGCGGCGGCAGGAGCAGGTAAGTTAGGTCTGTGTATGTACGTGTTTTACTGTGTGTTTACTACTGTATGTAAACCTACTACACTGTGTGTTAGCTCACAAAATGGCGACACACAGTGTAGGAGGTTTGACCGTTCAATCCCCTCCTTTCTCCCGGCACTAGCCAGGATAAAGGAGGGGGGATTCTGTGAGCTCACTAGAGCGAGTGAGTTTTCTCAAATTTTGCAGCATAAAGCAATGTGGTTGCTTTACCACATGTCAATGCTGCAATTTTGGGAATTGCTCCATCTAGTGACCAGCACTGGTAAATGTTATAAATTAGAATCTAATTTATAATATTTCCTGACTCATGAAAAAATAAAAAAAATTAGAACAATGTTTAATCACCTATACACTAACTGTTTAATTAAAAAAAAAAATATTCTAGCGACACATTACCTTTAAGGGACATCATCACACGTGTATGGTGACATTGCTAATCCAGATACTTGCAGTCTTCTTCTGCACCCTAAGACTTCTGTCCCTTCTGCCTTATCCCATTGCCTGTTTTTAGTTTCATTTCTATCGCTTATAAGGCAACAAAATAAGAAAAAAATGTAACGTTAACTATCAGTATAACTCTGTACTGGTATCCAACCAGTAAAAGTACAGAATCAACATATATTAAATTATCCTGCCAAGGATTGGAAATGGTTTACAATGTAATTTGTTCTGTGTTGGTATTGTGGTCAAGTGATTGATATTTTAACACTTATACGCACCCGGTTATTTTTAGTATTGTTTACAACCAATCTTACAAATTAATGGAATTGGATATTATATAAAAATATAGTTCACAAAAATACAGAAAAAACTTGGCAGAGTAGAACAAGGACAGAATTGTGAATTGGTTTGGAATGGTATGTTTTATGTAAGTTTTAGTAACTAAGATTTGTGCCTGGTACAAATTAAACTTGATTGTTCTGTTCTTTGGAAGGTTTAATGAAAACCAGATGCATTGCTGTTATGAGAGCAATAAAGTAAAAGGAGCAAAAAAAATTTCAAAAAAATTTGTGGACAGTATGATTAACAAAAAGAACCACAAATGTGTATGTGCAGGGCTATCTATAGCAAGACTGATAAAGTCCAGTATTTATAGCTGTGGCGAGTAAATCTTGCAACATTTTGCAACAAGACTAGACAACCTTGTTTCCAAATCCTTAGGTGTATTTACATGTTTATATTCACAAAGACTCTAAAACTTACATTTCATTTGCCATTTATTAAAAGGTACCATTTATTTTTAACACCTATAACATAGGGATAAAATTGCTGCACTACATTTTCAGTTCATATAGGATTGATGGTTTGTCTATTATAATCCTACTAAACGGTTGGACAGGCAATGTATAATAACTGTTCTGCCCCTGTCTTTGAAGGAGCGTTCTGGAATCAAAGACGTGCGGTATCACTTATTCCTATCTCACATCCATTGATAACACTTGAGCCAGTGCGTATCTATGTACCCTTGGTATTGATACCCTTTTGGGTTGATGTATAACCAATATAAATGATATCAGCATTAAATTTGGGGACTAGTAAAACCAGTTGTTTAAGATGTTTAACATGAACAGTAATGTATAATATGTAATATAATGTGTGTATAAATAAGTTTCATGTTATCTAAGTGTCTGACTATTAAATGTTATGTACATCATTAAATGAGAAACCAATGGAAATATTTATCAGATATATTATGCCTAGAAAATATGCACTTAGAACTGAATGCTGAATAAGTATACTCTGCATAGAAGGGCTGCATGCCATGAAAGCATCTGGTTTCTATCATGATCAAATGTAACAAACACTGCCTATTTTGAGGCTAGCGGGAAGATCCACATGCTCCGAAAATCTATGGCTAGATTTACACGAGCGTTTCCGTTTTGCGTCCGCAAAAAAGGACAAGTTTTTTCATGCATTGCAGTTCCGTGTGCCATCAGGGTTTGTTCCGTGTGGCATTAGTTGTTGATGTCAGTGTTGGTGCACATTTTTTATTTTTGTTTCTCTGCATTTCAAGGAACTTCTGCGCGTGAATCATGGACAGCACATTGACTTCAATGTGTGCGTGATCCGCAAAAAATGCACAAGAATAGGACATGCAGTGATCTTCACGCAACGGAAACACGCTTTGTGAAAAACACTGCATGTCTGAATGCCCCCATTGAATTTTTAGGTCCGTGTGACAGCCGTTGTTTTAACGGCCGTCACACGGAGGTATTCAACGTTCGTGTGAATAAGGCCTAAGGAGGTGGGATGATAAGAATTTACATCAATGGTTGGAGCAACTACCCCCACCTGATACAATGAAGCACTGATCTGTTATATGTACTAGCGTAGTGATTTCAAATCTCTTCAGGAATAAAGATATGAGAGAAGTAGTACGATAAACTTCATCTGATAACCATTGCGCAGTCCCGATTGGAAGATATCTTGCTTAGAGAACGCGATGGCATCCCAGTCTCCATGGTTACTAGTAATAGTCCAACACAAGCCGTGACAGCTGTGGTCCAAAGTGCCAAACAGGAACAGGAACGTCAGTAGTACGTGTGATGCACTGATTGGCTGCTGAAGAGGCTGGAGAAAAGAGGGGGAATAGTTTATCATATAAAAGCGCCATACTAAGGAAAAACAGTGGGGTTGATATTAATGCTTGTCGCAAAGTCTTGCAGCTACAGAACAATGACATGGATAATATGTGCTAGAACGCTCTAGACCCCTGATGATGTATGTTGATACAGAAATGCATAGTCAAGTGTAATCCGTGGCTGTGAGGTAGGCAGGGGCTTAGCTAGGGTTTTCTTCACCCAGAATGAAAATTCAGTTTGGCGCTCACCCTCATTTGAAACTTGATACTCCCCTCACCAATTAATGTAACGTAATTTTCTTTTACATTGTGTTTTTTATATATATATATATATATATATATATATATATATATATATATATATATATATGTATATATGTATATATACAGTTAGGTCCAGAATTATTTGGACAGTGACACAATCTTCATGATTTGGGCTCTGCATGCCAACACATTGGATTTGAAATGAAACAACTGAGATGCAATTGAAGTGCAGATATTCATGTTTAATTCAAGGGGTTGAACAAAAATATCTTGTGAAACGTTTAGGAATTGCAATCATTTTTCTACACAACCTCTTCATTTCAGAGGCTCAAAAGTAAATTCACAAACTAACACTACCATAAATAAAATGTTTTTTTAAAAAAATACTTTGCAGAGAATCCTTTGCAGGCAATGACTGCCTGAAGTCTGGAACTCATGGACATCCCCAAACGCTGGGTTTCCTCCTTTGTGATGCTTTGCCAGGCCTTTATTGCAGCTGTCCTCAGTTGTTGCTTGTTTGTGGGTTTTTCTGCCTTAAGTTTTGTCTTAAGCAAGTGAAATGCAGCTCGATCGGGTTGAGATCTGGTGATTGACTTGGCCATTGCAAAATATTCCACTTCTTTGCCTTAAAAAACTCCTGGGTAGCTTCGCAGTATGTTTTGGGTCATTGTCCATCTGTACTGTGAAGCGACGTCCAATCAACCTTGCTGCATTTGGTTGAATCTGAGCAGAAAGTATATTCCTGAACACTTCAGAATTCATCCGGCTGCTTCTGTCTTCAGTCACATCAATAATCACTAGTGACCCAGTGCCTTTGGCAGACATGCATGCCCATGCCATGACGCTGCCTCCACCATGTTTTACAGAGGATGTGGTGTGCTTTAGATCATGAGCTGTTCCATGCCATCTCCATACTTTCTTCCTCCCATCATTCTGGTACAGGTTGATCTTAGTTTCATCTGTACAATGAATGCTGTTCCAGAACTGGTCGGCTTCTTTAGATGTTGGTTGGCAAAGTCTAATATGGCCTTTCTATTTTTGAGGCTGATTAATAGTTTGCACCTTGTGGTGAACCCCCTATATTACTCTCATGAAGTCTTCTCTTTATGGTAGATTTAGATACTGATAAACCTACTTCCAGAAGAGTGTTCTTCACTTGGTTAGATGTTGTGAAGCAGTTTTTCTTCACCATGGAAAGGATTCTGCGATCATCCACCACTGTTGTCTCCCATGGACGTCCACGCCTTTTGGAGTTCACGAGATCACCAGTGCGCTCCTTTTTTTCAAGAATGTACCAAACTGTTGATTTTGCCATTCCTAACATTTGTGCTATCTCTCTGATGGATTTCTTCATTTTTTTCAGCTTAACGATGGTCTGTTTCACTTGCATTGAGAGCTCCTTTGACCTCATGTTGTGGGTTCACAGCAACAGCTTCCAAATGCAAATGCCACACCTGGAATCAACTCCAGACTTTTTGCCTGCTTACTTGATGATGGATTAACCCATGCAGCCCATGAAATAGCTTCTGTGATAATTGTTCAATTACCTTTGGTCCCTTGAAAATGAGGCAGCTACAGATTAAAGAGCTGCAATTCCTAAACCCTTTCTCAAATTAGGATGTGAATACCCTCAAACTAAAGCTGAGAGTCTGCACTTTAAGCCCATATTGATTATGTAGCTGTATATATATATATATATATATATATATATATATATATATATATTCATTTGAAGTATCACATTCATATAATTAATTTAATCAGTCAGGCTAATTCAAGCTTCCAGCATATCTACAGGGCTCCATTCACCCGACAGAGGTCATAAGAGTGTCATTTTAGTGTCGTTGGGCTGGTATGCTGCAAAAAAATTAGGTATCGAATAGCGTAGCAGACTACACTATTCCAGTAAACAGTATGCTGTAAATAGAAAAGAATACCACACAGTATACGTTTTTTTTTTTTTTACAGTGGGGTCCTATTTGCAACGTATCCCACTGTATGCCTATACAGTGGAATATGTTGCAGTCTTACATCTTGCTTCCGAATTGTACCTCTGATGGCTTCATGCAGAGAGAAAGGAAGAGAGGAGGGAAAGCTGGGGATAATGCCAGTGTCACTAGATGGGGCTGTAGGCAGAAGTAACACCACATCACACAACTCCGGCAGCAATAATCTAGTCAGAAGGCCAGGTCGCTCCCAGGGCCGCCATCAGGGGGGTATTAGGGGTACTACTGTAGGGGGCCCGGCCAAACGTAATTGAAAGGGGGGCCCGGCAACTGCCGCGACTTGCCTTTGGTAGAAAAAAACAGGCCCCTGCAATGGGGCCTGTTTTTTTCACCAAAACAATGTCGTGAGCTGCGGGCCCCCCTCTCGTGAAACACCGCCGTGAGCTGCGGGCCCCCCTCTCATCACCGCCGCGAAACACCGCCCGCTTGCGCCGCGCGCGAACGACCGCAAGCCGCCGAGAGGGAGGCGGTGCGCCCGCAACACAAGATCTAGGGGGAAGGACAGCCACACTGGAAAGCAGCGCAGTCTACTTACCTGCTGGCCCGCCTCCGACTCGTCCGCCTCCGACTCCGCCTCCTCGTCCGACTCTGCCTCCTCGTCCGACTCCGCCTCCTCCTCCTTCTCCAGAGCATGGCTGCGTAAAGAGAGGGGGAGGAGTCTAGTTGTTGCGCGGCGGCAGTTCTACGATCCCCGCCATTTTCTGGAGCCTGGAGGTGAAGGACGACATCTGGACCGAAGACATCGCCTGAAGAGGACTGGAGTGGGAGCAGCTCTTCTGACACGGTGAGTAAAGTGTCTCAAAGTTCTGTTTATGTATGGCCCTGTTCACACAGAGTATTTTGCAGGCCGAAAAAATCTGCCTCAAAATTCCTTAAAGAATTTTGAGGCAGATTTTGACCTGCCCACACTATCTTGCCGCGTTTTTTGCTGCGTTTTTTGCCCGCTGCGATTGAGGACAGCAGACAAAAAAACCAGCGAAAAATGCATTTTCTGCCTCCCATTGATTTTGATGGGAGGTCAGAGGCGGAACCGCGGCAAGAAAGGACGTGCTGCTTTTTCTTTTTTCCGCGACTGGCTCCCATTGATTTCAGATTAAATCAATGGGAGGCGGTTTTGGAAGTTGTTTGGTGCTGATTCTGACGCAGTGTCCGAGTCAATATCAAGGCCCAAAAACTCTGTGAACTGGACCTTATTGTTAGGGCTTATTCAGACGAACGTGTAATACATCCGTGCAACGTGTGTGATTTTCACACGCCTCGCACGGACCTATGTTACTCTGGGGCCGTGCAGACTGTCAGTGATTTTCACGCAGCGTGTGTCCGTGTGTCCGCTGCGTAAAACTCACGACATGTCCTATATTTGTGCACTGTTGGCGCATCACGCACCCATTGAAGTCAATGGGTGCGTGAAAATCACGCCCAGCACTTCCCAGCAGTATAAACTATGAATGAAAACAGAAAAGCACCACGTGCTACAAACATACAAACTGTGTCATAATGATGGCGGCTGCGCGAAAATCACGCAGCCGTGCATCATATGCTGCTGACACACGGAGCTGTTATGGACCTTTTGCATGCGCTAAACGCCACGTTTTTGCGCACACAAAAAGCACACGCTTGTGTAAATCCGGCCTTAGGGTAGGAACGCACTAGGCATGAACACTGCGGATTTTATGCAACACATTTTATTGTGGAAAATCCGCAGCGTATTACAGTCGCAGCAGAGTGGGTGAGATATGAACAAATCTCATCCACACGCTGCAAAAATAATGGACCTGCAGTGTGGCTTTTGGCTTTTTAAGCCGCAGCATGTCAATTTATGCTGCAGAATCGCTGCTCCTCTGTTGCGGAAATGCTGCGGTTCTGCCGCAAAAATCACACATGAGAAAAAAAAGGTACTTTTTTACATTTATAAAAAAGTTTAGACTTACCCCGGCCGTAGTCCTGGTGACGCGATCCTCTATTCTTAGCGCAGCCCGGCCTCCTGTCATGACGTTTCATCCCATGTGACTGCTGCAGCGGTCACATGGTCTACAGCGTCATCCCAGGAGGCGGGGCTACGTTCAGAAGAGAGAGATGCGTCATCTAAACTACGGCCGGGGCAAGTCTAAACTTTTTTTTCCCTGCAGGATTCTCGCAGCGGACATGCCTCACGAAACCTGCGCCACTATTTGGTGCGGTTTTGCTGTCGGAATTCCCTGCGGCTACCGGGGCGGATAAGCTGTGTAGTTTTACTCAGCATATCCGCCTAGTGTGTCCCTTATGATGTCGCTCCTGGAGCTGCTGCCGGTCTCTAAATAGGCAGTTGGTCCAGTAGAATGTGCTTTTTGTGTGCGCAAAAACGTGGCGTTTTGCGCATGCAAAAGGTCCATAACAGCTCCGTGTGTCAGCAGCGTATGATGCGTGGCTGCGTGATTTTCGCGCAGCCGCCATCATTATGACACTCTGTTTATATGTTTGTAACACGTGGTGCTTTTCTGTTTTCATTCATAGTTTATACTGCTGGGAAGTGCTGGGCGGGATTTTCACGCACCCATTGACTTCAATGGGTGAGTGATGGGCGAACAATGCACAAATATCGGACATGTCGTGAGTTTTACGCAGAGGACACACGGACACACGCTGCATGAAACTCACTGACAGTCTGCACGGCCCCATAGAGTAACATAGGTCCGTGCGAGGCGCGTGAAAATCACACACGTTGCACGGATGTATTACACGTTCGTCTGAATAAGCCCTAACAATAAGGCCCAGTTCACAGAGTTTTTGGGCCTTGATATTGACTCGGACACTGCGTCAGAATCAGCACCAAAAAACTTCCAAAACCGCCTCCCATTGATTTAATCTGAAATCAATGGGAGCCAGTCGCGGAAAAAAGAAAAAGCAGCACGTCCTTTCTTGCCGCGGTTCTGCCTCTGACCTCCCATCGAAATCAATGGGAGGCAGAAAATGCATTTTTCCCTGCGTTTTTTGTCTGCTGTCCTCAATCGCCGCGGGCAAAAAACGCGGCAAGATAGTATGGGCAGGTCAAAATCTGCCTCAAAATTCGGTGCGCGGTTCCAGGCGGTCGCGGGTGCGCATGCGCGGGAGTTTGCGGGTGCGCGCGATCGGTCGCACGGGCGGCAGTGTTTGACGGCCCCCATGACGACCCCCATGCTACCCAGGGCCGCCATCAGGGGGGGGTATTATGGGTACTGATGTGAGAGGCCCGGCCAAACCTAATTGAAAGGGGGGCCCGCAGCTCACGACATTCTTTTGGTGAAAAAAACGGGCCCCATTGCAGGGGCCTGTTTTTTTTCTACCAAAGGCAAGTCGCGGCAGTTGCCGGGCCCCCCTTTCAATTAGGTTTGGCCGGGCCTCTCACATCAGTACCCATAATACCGCCCCTGATGGCGGCCCTGGGTACCATGATATAGTGCTGGACGGAGTACCGTTAACAGGCGGTGCCACGGTAGGGGGGCCCAGAAAATTTAGCTGTAGGGGGCCCTGAAATTCCTGATGGCGGCCCTGGTCGCTCCACCTGATGACAGGCACTAGGTGACCCCATTGTGATTGCTTTACTATATAGGAGACTGGAAGACATTACAGTTCTCCTACCTGCATTGGGTGTTCGAGGGCACTGCCTCCTCCCCTGGCTGAGGTATGCCAAATGCTCTTCCTCCTCCACTTTGTGTTGATGTGCACGGGGATAGCCTGAGGTCTGCACACCCTCTACAAGAGGCTCAAAGAACATGGCAAGCAGGAGCAGCTGCAGTGCAAGACTGGCCAAGGTGACAACACTCTCACAAAGGCAACCTAGAAACTGGCAGAAACCAGCTAATGCAGCAGCTACCCGCCTCTGCGCACTTATCAGCGATTTGTAAGTGTGCAAGGGTGGGCGGCTGCTGCATCCACTTCTTTCTTACAGAGCGACTTGGTTGAGAGTGTTCAGCTGGGTTGGCACCAGGGGCATTGCTAGGGTCTTAAAGGGAAGGTGTCATGACATTTTTTATTTTTTTTATCATATTGCTTTTAATATGATATTAACATAAATTTTATTTATTTGTTTTCTCATGTTCTACTTTTTACTTTATTCTTACTTTTACTTCTCTATGGGGGCTGCCATTTTTTTTTTCATCTCTGTAAGTGTCGATTAACGACACATACAGAGATGGAATACGGCACATACAACCCCATAGAGAATGCAAACGGGAGCCGTTCAATTCTCTGAAACATACACCGTCTGTGTGGGAACGGCGCATGCGCCGCTCCCAGACAGACCAAAACGAAGCTCGTTCGCAGAGCGAAATCCGGCGCCATATTCATGTGGTCCGGAAGCCGCTGCCGGACAGTAAGATGACGACTTCCGATCGCGGCTTCCGGCCATATGTTCTAGGAAGCAAAGGCGCAAGGAATAGGAGCGGAGGCGGCGGCAGGAGAAGGTAATTTATGTTCGTGTATGTGATGTGTGTATTATGTTCATGTATGTTTGTGTTATACTGTCTGCTGAGCACTGTATCTAATCCTCCTACACTGTGCAGTCGCTCAGAAAATGGCGGCACACAGTGTAGGAGGTTTGAAGATTCAAAGCCAACATAGATGTCCCCAAACAGTATAATGCCCACACAGATGCCCCATACAGTACAATGCCCACACAGATGACCCCATGCAGTATAATGCCAACACAAATGGCCCCATACAGTATGATTCCCAAACAAATTCCCCCATAAAGCATAATGCCCCATAGCTGCCCCTATACAGCATAATGCCCATATAGCTGCCCCCATACAATAGAATGCCCACACAGATACCACCATACAGTATACTGCCCACACAGATGCCCCATATGGTATAATGCCCAAATAAATTCCCTTATACAGCATAATGCCCCATAGCTGCCCCATACAGCATAATGGCCCCATAGCTATCCCCATACAGCATAATGCCCCCGTAGCTACCCACAAACAGTATAATGTCCCCATAGATGCCCCGATACAGTATAATGCCCAATACAGTATAATGCACACATATATGCCCCATACAGTATAATGCCCACACAGATGCCCCCATATAGTATAATGCCCACACAGATGTTCCCATACACTATAATGCCCACACAGATGCTTCCATACAGAATAATGCCCCCATAGCTGCTCCCATACAGCATCATTTCACCATAGCTGCCCCATATTGTATAATGCCCCCATAGCTGCCCACATGCAGTATAATGCCCCCTTAACTACCCTTGCTGCCAGTGCCCACGTAGACAGTGCCACAGTGCCCATGTAGATAGTTCCACCCACTGTGCCCATGTTAATAGTCCCACAGTGTCTCCTGTAGATAGTGCACCTATAGAGTGCCACAGTGCCCATGTAGATATCGCCCATGAATCACACGCCACTGTAGATAGCGCTACACCCTGTAGAGAACACCATTGGGGCTCCCTCTAGGAGCGGAATCCTCAGCAAGAGCATTGGCCGTGCTGTGGCTGAGGATTCCGCTCCGGGAAAAGCCCCTGACGTCACCATCCATGTATGGACAGTGACGTCAGGGGTTCCCTCTAGGAGAGGAATCTCGGGCTAGAGCTTCGGCAACCCTCTGGCAGGGGATTCTGCTCCAGGATTAGCCCCTGGCGTCACTGTCCATATATGGATAGTAAAGCCAGGGGCTTTTCCAGGAGCGGAATCCCAGGCCAGGGTGTCGGCAACGCTTTTGCTGGAGATTCCACTTCTGGAGGAGCCACTGACCTCACCGCCCACATATGGACAGTGACTTCAGGGGTTCCCTCTAGAAGTGGAATCTCCGGCCACGGACATCGCTAGAAGAACGAAAGAGACCCCAAATCCTATCCTATGAGGGTTCAATTAGATTGTGCTTGTTCGCAATCTATATATACTAAGTTCGTAAACACTAATGATGTATTTCTCGTTGCTTGTAGCCTGGCAACGATTAGTTGATGTCGATTTCGGGTCTCGTCCAGTCGGCGCATGCGTGCTGCGGATTGGTGACGCTTGCGTACCATGCTTTATAAACCTTGGATTGTGTATGTATCACCATGCTTGAAAAAAGTCCTAATGTTGGACTGAAACGTCGCACTTTTTCTATGTTGGCTTAAATAAAAAAAACACCGTTTTCATCTATTCTATCGGAGTGCTGCAAGATTTATTTCTTTGGGATATCGATATAGTCTCTGGATCTAGACTACTTGCTGGCACCCGTTTCCATATCAACTTGACTGTGTTGGAGTGCTGCTGTCTTTTCTGCTGGTATATATATATATATATATATATATATATATATATATATATATATATATAAAAACAAAGAAAAAGCAGCACCGTTCCCTCAGTATAGGGTGCAAAAGTTCCCGTTCACACGACCAGTGTCCCAAATAGCCAACACACTCCAAGATACGAGACAGCACTCCAGTAGTAGTGAAAAATAGGATCACTTTAATCACCCCTTGCGATGTTTCAGCCCTACTCCATGGGGCCTTTCTCAAGCAATACAGCTCAGTGAACAGTGCACATTTAAATACATGATTTGTCAACACAGAGATTTAAACATCCCAATATGATCACAGAGGAAGTGGAGGCTCTTGCAGAATTAAAGGGAAATACTAGGATAACAATCAAGCAAGCAGATAAGGGGGGAGCAGTAGTGATCATGGATACTAAGGAATATATTGAAGAGATTATGAGACAACTACAGGATAGACAGGTGTATGGAGAGTTGATAACTGATCCTAGGGTTTACTATAGGAAGACTTATAGAGAGAACGCTAGAGGAAGCTATACAAAATAGTATTATTGATAAAGACCTAAAACAATTTTTGACTGTATTACATCCAGTTACACCAATTATATATGTACTTCCAAAGATACATAAGTTCCTTGTGAAACCCCCTGGAAGACCTATAGTTTCCAGTATCGGGTCTATCCTTGGTAAAATCTCTATCTTTTTGGATAAAATATTACACAAGTATGCAATTGAGGTACCCTCATATATCCGGGATACCTCTGACTTTTTTTATTAAAATTGAGAGATATTATTATCCCGGCCTCTGCTGTGCTATGCTCGTTTGACGTAGTGAGCTTATATACATCGATCGACCACGACAGAGGTATTTTATTGATTCGTAAAGCTCTGTTAAATAGTGAACATACACCTGCATGCATAGAGTTTCTACTCTCCCTACTAGACATCGTTTTGAGACATAATTATTTTCTGTTTTAGGATAAATTTTATATCCAATTGAGAGGTACGGCAATGGGGGCCAATGTGGCACCATCTTATGCCAACATTTTTATGGTGACCTTAGAGAGGGAGTCGGTCTATGCATCCCACCACTTCAGACAGGTTCTGAGGTGGTGGAGATACATAGATGACATCTTCTTTATTTGGCTGGGGACAGTTGAGGAACTTGATTTGTTTCATAAATTTATGAATGATATTGACAAGGACGTACAATTCACTTTGGGCTTATGGTCCAATACTTCAATACAATTCTTGGATACTACAATTACTAAATCAGAATTGAAACTATCGTCAGATATTTACACAAAAACCACTGACAGGAATAACCTCCTGAGATTTGGGAGCAGTCATCCAAGGGGCTTAATAAGGGCACTTCCATACAACCAATTATTAAGGGTGAGACGAATAGTCGATATGGAAGAGACAAGTAATAAGAGACTTGACGAAATGGGTGAGAAGTTCATTACACGGGGATATCCAAGGAAATTGGTCCAACAACATAGGGATAGAGTCTCGAAGTCCAACAGAGAGGAGCTCCTATCCACACAAATGTCTAAACAAATAAGTAAAAAGAATACCAACAAAAGAATACCATTTGTATCTACATACAATGAAACTAGCAGAGATATAGCAAAAATAATAAACAAACATTGACCGATACTTAACTTAAGATACGTCTCTGAATTTTCGGCACCTCCACTTTTGTCATATAAGCGCTCAAGAAATTTTAAAGATAAATTAATTAATGCAGATGTCGGTTCCAATAAAAAACGAACACAAACTTTCTTGGGTAAGCAGAAGTTGGGATGTTTTCCTTGCCTCAGTGGCGTAAACTGTAGGTATATGGTTAAAGGAGAAACTTTTACTCATCCCATTACTGAAACTGAGTATAGAATAAAACAATTCCTTACCTGTACATCGGAATGGATCATCTATATGATACAATGTCCTTGCAATCTTCTATATATAGGGGAGACCACTTTGGATTGCAAAACACGTATGAATAACCATAGGTTTACTATGCGTAAAAAAAGGATGGATTTACCAGTATCCAAACATTTTGTGGAAGCAAATCATACGGAAAAAGATTTACGTTTCAGAATCATAGATCACATTACAAGACCTAGACGAGGTGGTAATAGAGTATCTTTTCTGAAAAAACGCGAGTTAGAGTGGATTTATAGATTAAACACACTACGTCCATATGGATTAAATGCTGATTTTAAATTGAGTGGTATAGGATAGGAGGTGATTTGCCCATTTGCCCTGCAGTATACTTTATATATTGGGCTGAAATGGATTAGACAGAATGTATATACTATTCAAATGAATGAGATTTTTTTTTGTTCTCTGTCTATTGCAGATCAATTGTGAAGACTCACCCAGCACAGATCCCCTCATTCAAATAGCATGCATATGGCTTGAAGAATTACGAATATTGGCTGTTACCATACTCATTTTTATACCTCAATGTTTATCTCTAAAGTACAAATTTGAAAGTGATTGAAAACATTAAACAAACACAAAATTTAAGTCTAATCTAGGACATAGTCCTGCTTCTAATTTCCCCCTCACGAGTGGTTATAATGGCTCTCCTGGGACGACATATGCACGATCTGTGTGAAACAGATCGGGCATTGTGCCATGCCCTATCAAGGGTGTAATGTCTCCATTCTAAGGGGACTGTCACCTCTTGTTGAGCCTCACATTAACCCAGAGGGTAGAATCTTTATATATCTTTGTTATTTAAACAATAAAGAATAATCGACTTATACTGTGTTGTTCCTGAGCGGGACACATAAGGTTAAACTATTGCGAATGAGATCAGTCAATTAGAGCATCCACGAGATGCATTCAACTTACCAGCGCGTGTCATGACTCAGGATGGAATGAAAGGGTAGGAACAGTCATGCGCGAGATATCAGGCGTAGCGCATGCACACCTGTTCTCAGAAGTTACCGAGACATCAAAACAGCATGGAGGAAGTGAGGGGATCCGCCGGAGGGTGAGCTTAATATTAATGATTAAAAGCTTTTTAATGTTTTGTATGTCATACACCTGCGCTTTATTTATTGGCACTTAATTAGATCATATTTAGATCTTTTTATACAGTATGGGTGATATGCAATCGTAATAGCTTTTGTACACAGTAATTACCAGATCATATTGAAACGCACTGGAGATTTTTTATTGTAAACTTTGTATCTGAATCAGAGAACCATGCAATATTGCGTATATTGTATTTTTTATTGCTCAATTATGTATTTGACAAATCATGTATTTCAATGTGCACTGTTCACTGAGATGTATTGCTTGAGAAAGGCCCCATGGAGTAGGGCTGAAACATTGCAAGGGGTGATTAAAGTGATCCTATTTTTCACTACTACTGGAGTGCTGTCTCGTATCTTGGAGTGTGTGTTTTATATATATATATATATATATATATATATATATATATATATATATATATATATATATATATATAGTGATTCAAAATGGATGATGCAAAATGAAAGGCCTGGTCAGGTAAATGGTCACTTACTGATAATTAAAGCTGAACTGGCTTAGTTGCCCATAGCAACCAATTACAGCACAGCTTTCATTTTCAAGAGCCGAATTTGATATGTGCTTACATAGTGTGGCATAAGATGGTGACATCGAAGCAAGAAAAAGCATTTTACGTGTTGGAATTTGCAAGAACATGGTCTGTTATGACAGTACAGCGAAACTTTCAGAATAAATTTGGTAAATGTGCTCTGCATAGAAACTGCATTTCGCGTTGGGTGAAGTAATTCGAAACCACTGGGCGTATATGTCATGGGAAACGTCCGGGTTGCCCAAAGACTTGGGAAGAGACAGTGAACAGGATTCGAGCCGAGTACAAGCATAGTCCTAGAAAGTCGACCAGGCTGACTAGTATGGATCTACAGGTGCCACAATCTATGGTATGGCGTATCCTACGAAAACGTCTGCGTTGTAAGCCATACAGATAACATCTACGTCAGGAGCTCAAACCAAAATGCTGTGACTTTTGTATTGACTTGCAGGACCGATTGGAAGATGTCCAATTCGCTGACAGGCTGGTGTTCAGAGATGAGGCGACCTTTCACCTCAGTTGGAAGGTCAATCACAACAACGTAGGAATTTCAGGCTACAAAAAAACGTAAGAAGTAATTGTTCTGTGCAATGAGCAGACGCAAAGCCTATGGCCCCTTCTTTTTTTCCCGAGTATTCTTGCACTGGCCACTCCTTCATTTTAAAGGAATGGTTTATGCCACAGATAGACTACGTTTGGCAGATCTTCCTCTATCAGCAGGATGGTGCACCTCCACATTTCCATTTAGATCGGAACGCTGGATCGGCCGCGTCGGAAACAATGATTCACCAATGTTGCGCTGGCCTCCACTATCGCCGGATCTAACGCCCTTCGACTTCTTTCTGTGGGGCTACATCAAGGACTTAGTGTATCTGCCCCCCTCCAGTCACAGGATCTGAACTACCTGAGGCAACGCATCACTGAAATAGTGATGTCCATCCGAGGATATGCTGGCATGCCTCTGGACAGAATTGGACTATAGCCTAGACATCTGCTGTGTCACTAATGGAAATCACTTTGAACATTTATAGTGTATAGATAAAACTTAGATAGACAGTGTGACTTTTCATGTTATTAAAACTGTCTTATGTTCTGGTGTTATGTTCCCGAGGCTATAATTTTGCGCCATCCTTTTTTAATCAAACTGCATATATATATATATATATATATATATATATATATATATATATATATATATACACAAAATATAGTTAAAAGGGTTGTAATTTCATTAACAGGTGAAGGGTCTGCAGCGCTCTGCAGGTACTGCAGAAATTCTGTTTCTGGTTCAGAGCAGCATTGTGCAGAGAAAATGCCAAAGGAGCTTCATTTCATAATATTTGAATATCCTTGAAAAATAAACAGAATATTAAATTAACTCATGTATTTTTTGTGTATTCTCATACAGAAAAGTACTGTTTCCCTCCTTTACACCACCCAACAACCTGAAGAAAGTAAAGCTTAGACGATAATAAAGAAATCTGTCTGGATACAACGTCACAGCTCTTTGCCAATTCCATTGTTTTGTTGTTAGCATTAGGAGTATGAAATTGCTGTGTTGCTGTGACTTTATGTTTAGACATGCTCTGGTTTTGGAATGTCTTTTGATGGCATTTTAAAAAAGAAAAATAATGTCCAACATCAGCACTGATTGCCTGTGCCAGGAGGCATTTGATATTGTGAAGGAAACTTAAAAGAGTCCACTTAGCTTGCCACCGCTGAAGCCTTTTGAGTTAAGTGCCTGTGACTCATTTCTCACTTCATACAATATGTAGCTGTGCTTTTAAGACCCTGGGCCAGTGTGGAGCCAGCACTGTGACATCTGGCTCCCAGTGGTGAAGCAACATGATATTTCTTAGAGTTCAGTCTTTTCCATAAAATTTGGCAGTAATGGGCCTATTGAAATAAATAAATAGCAAGAACAAGAAGAAACAAATACGAACAGCTCAAACAACCAGAGAAACTGAGGAATGAATACAAAAGAACAGTGTGATTGTCTCCCCAAGAGAGTGAAAGAGGACAATAGATGGTTGTTGGGGTACTCAACTCTTATGTCATCTAACAAGATGGGAAAGTAGGTTTTGGAATGCAGAAGAAAACAATGTAAAACTATTATTTAGACCATCAGGATCTAATACATACTGTACACTTAATATCACCATAATACTAGTAATCTAATCTAATTGTCTCTTATAGGGAGAGTTTATTTATGATAAGAACAAGTTTTGCAAATCAAATTATATTTTTGCTCAAGGGATGTTTATATATTTTTTTTTCCTGTACAGCACAACATTTAGTATATGTGGAAATCTTATTTACACCAACTTTTGCAACATATTAGCAGCTTACTTTTTCCAACTTGATAGCAAATTCATAGATGATTCTACTTTATGGTGAAGATTTGTGCATGTTATCTTTAATAACTAATATACTTAATGGTGTAATCCCTTCATGGGAATAGCACCCCCTCGGGAATTCTTATTTAAGTTATACAATAATCACAGGTTTTTGTTGCTTTTATAAAATTACATACATATAGAAAGTATGATTTATTTGGATGGATTTACATTTTGTAGCTTAACCCCTTAATGACCGGGCCATTTTGCACGTTAATGACCAAGGATTATTTTTTGTTTTTTCATGGTCGCATTCCAAGAGTCGTAACTGTTTTTGTATTCCGTCTATATAGCCGTATAAGGGCTTGTTTTTTGCGGGACGAGTTGTATTTTGTAATTGTACCATTTTTAGAGGCTTATAACATATTGATTAACTTTTATTAACTTTATTTTAGGAGAGAATTGAAAATAAGCAGCTATTCCAGCATTAATTTTCACGTTATAAATTTACGCCGTTTACTATGCAGCGTAAATAACATGTTAACTTTATTCTATGGGTCGGCACAATTACGGGGATACCAAATATGTATCGGTTTTATATGTTTTTCCTACGTTTGCACAATAAAAACCCTTTTAGAAAAAAATTACTTGTTTTTGCATCGCCGCGTTCCAAGAGCCGTCATTTTTTTATTTTTCAGTCGATGTGGCTGTATGTGGGCTTGATTTTTGCGGGACAATGTGTAGTTTTCATTAGTACTATTTTGGGGTACATAGGACTTATAGATTAACTTTTATTTTATTTTTTATGGGGGGAATGGGAGAAAAGAGAGAATTTTGCCGTTGTTTTTTGCGTTTTCTTTGGACGCCGTTCATCCGGCGGTTTAATTAATGTGTTCATTTTATTGGTCAAGTTGTTACGATCGCGGGGATACCATATATGTGTATGTGTGATTTGTTTTGACCGTTTTATTAAATAAAACCACTTTTTGGGGCAAAAAAGTAGTTTTATTTGACTTTGACTGTAATTTTTTTTAGTTTTTTTTTCACAAACTTTATTTAACTGTTTTACTTTTTTTTTTTTAGTCCCACCAGGGGACTTCACTATGCGATCTGCTGATCGCATATATAATGCTTTGGTATACTTCGTATACCAAAGCATTATTGCCTGTCAGTGTAAAACTGACAGGCAACCTATTAGGTCATGCCTCCGACATCGCCTAACAGGCAGATGCTGAAGACAGACCTGGGGGTCTTTGTTAGACCCCCGGCTGTCATGGAAACCCGACGGCGACCCGCGATTTGTTTGCGGGGGCGCCGATCGGGTGACAGAGGGAGCTCCCCCTTCTGTCAAACACATTAAATGCCGCTGTCACTATTGACAGCGGCATTTAATGGGTTAAACTGCCGGAATCGGCGCGCGCTTCGATTCCGGCAGTTGCAGCAGGAGCCAGGCTGTGTATAACAGCCGTGCTCCTGCCGCTGATCGCATGGGTACGCTGTCAGTACCCGCGCGATCACAGGACGGATATATCCGTCCTCCTGCGCGAACTAGCAGCTGCTGAGGACGGATATATCCGTCCTTCGGCGTTAAGGGGTTAAAGGGGTTGTCCAGGAAAAAAACAAATTCTAAAAAGTGACCCCCAGCCTTGGTTTGCCTTCCCTAATACCCCTATTAAACTTCTAGCCAGTTTCTGTTTGATTTCCATCGTCACTGCTGCTCTTTCTGTTTGTTTACATCCCTTGCTGTTTGTTTACATCCCTTACTGTCTGTTTCCTGTCTTGTAACCCACCATACCCATGATCCCCTGTAGTGTAGATGTTACCTGCAGTCCTATGTAACACCTCAGATAACACAGTGATAACTCTCTGCTTACAGATAATGTGGTAGATATTGCCTGCAGTCCTATGTAACAACACAGATAACAGTGATAACTCTCTGAGAACAGATAATGTAGTAGATGTAAGAGACAAACACATGCAGAGAGACACACACACACACACACACACACACACACACAGACAGAGACACATACTGTATACACACTACACAAACAGTGGCGTAACTACCGCGGTAGCAGCTGCTACGGGGCCCGGGGCTTGAGGGGGCCCGGTGGCGCCGCTAGCAGCCGTTATGGCTACTACAGCGGTAGCGTCGCTACTGTGGGGCCCGCGACGCCGAGCCTTACACAGGCCCTCTCATGCCTGTAGGTGTCGCTAGCACCGGAGGGGGCCCCAGTGCTAGCGGCAGCCAAATACATGTATTAGCACTGAATGGCCGGGCATGTTCCGTGCCTGACCATCCAGTGCCTTACAATGACACTGATTGGCTAGCGGCGCGATGACATCATCGCGCCGCTTCCATGCTTGGAAGGTGCTGATTGGCGGGGCAAGTCATTCTGCCCCGCCAATCAGCGTCATTGGAGGACGCTCGTTCAGCTCCTGCAGACATGCTCAGAAGAGAGCATGTCTGCATCGCCAGTGAACAGCGTGGGAACCGGAGAATGTGAGTATGTCAAGTTTTTGTTTTTTTTCCCTCATAAAAATGTGAATGGCATTATCTATAGTGGGGGGGTGGTCATCTTTATGTGGGCTATTATATATAGGGGGTCTATGTGTGGGGCAGTAGCTACAGGGGGGTCTAGATGTGGGGGTGTGGGCCATTATATACAGGGGGCTCTATACGTGGGCCATTATATACAGGGGGCTCTATATGTTGGCCACTATATACAGGGGGGGTCCATATGTGGGCCACTATATACAGGGGGGTCTATATGTGGGCCACTATATACAGGGGGGTCTATATGTGTTACACTATATACAGGGGTGGGTTACCTGTGGGGCACTAGCAACAGGGTGGCTATATGTAGTGCACAGTCTACAGGGGTGGGCTATATGTGGGACACTATATACAGGGGGAGCTATATGTGAGACACTATATACAGAGGTGGGCTATACGTGGAGCACTAACTATAGGGGAAGCTATATGTAGGGCAGCACGGTGGCTCAGTGGTTAGCACTATTGCCTTGCAGCTCTGGAGTCCATATGTGGGCACTATCTACAGGGGCTTCTATGTAGGTCACTATCTACAGGGGGCACGGTGTGTGTGTGTGTGTGTGTGTGTGTGTGTGTGTGACAGTTATATTTAGATGTGTTGAGAATTTTAACTTTGTTTATAGGTGCAGAAATGTTTTAATAGTGAGAAGCTGAAGACATCTAAACGGAAAACTGCAGAAATGGGTCATGGCCGGGAGAAATCCATCATAGATGTCTGAACCGGAGGGAGAAGAAAAGAACTAGAATCTGAGACGTCACCGGTGAGTCACTTAATGTAAATGTTTATTCTGCCTCTAATCAGTAATGTAGTCACTGTATGATCTGCAGCGAGATGATGGTGATAGGATTTTTTTTGTGAAACCGCATCTCCCAGCATATCCTTACCATTGTTCCGGCCATGCTGGGAGCTGTAGTTTTACGCCGTACAAACCTATACGAAGTGGCGTAACTACCGCTATAGCAGCCGTAGCGACTTCTACAGGGCCTGCAGCATGAGGGGGCCCGTGCCACCCGCCGGCACGGCCCCCTCCCATGGCCGCAGGCTCCGCTAGCAGCCGCTATGGCTGCTACAGCGCGACGCCACTGAAGGGGTTGTTCCTACATAAAGACATGTATCCCCTATCCACAGGATAGGGGATACATGTGTGATCGCTGGCAGCGATGAGGAGAACGGGGGACCGAAAGTCCCCCCTAAGTTCTCCATGACAAACCTTGGACTTCCGGGGTCTGTGTCGGCAGCTCCGTAGAAATGAATGGAGCGCCGGTTGCGCTTGTGCGCATGCGTGACTAGCGCTCCTTTCATTTTTATTGAACTGCGCAGACGCCGGAAGTCCGAGGTTAGTCATGGAGAACTTCGGGGGACTTTCGGTCCCCCGTTCTCCTTATCACTGCCAGCGATCACACATGTATCCCCTATCCTGTGGATAGGGGATGCATGTCTTTTGTAGGACAAACTATAGGACGTTTTTTTGGGGGGGGGGGGGGCTATATGGCGTTATCTACAGAGGGGTTCTGTATGGCGTTATCTACAGGGGGGGCTGTATGGCGTTCTCTACAGGGGGGACTGTATGGCGTTATCTACAGGGGGGCTGTATGGCGTTATCTACAGAGGGGGTCTGTATGGCGTTATCTACAGGGGGGCTGTATGGCGTTATCTGCAGGGGACTGTGTATGGTGCTATCTATAGGGGGCGCTATGTGGTGGAATCTATAGGGAGGCACTATCTACAAGGGGGGGGGGTTGTGTGATACCCAGCAGAGGGGGGGCCCCAGTCAAAAGTTTGCTATGGGGCCCAGTCTTTCCTAGTTACGCCCCTGTACACAAACATAAACACACAGACACTCACCATGTCTCCTTGCTGACAGCATCACATGTCAGGATGGGCTGTGGGCGGAGCTTCCTCTCTGCTTCTCGGCGTGTGTAACAGCAGAGCACAGAGTAGAGGCAGAGCTGCAAGGCTGCAGCACGGGAGTGGACCTGTCCCCTGACCGGAGTCATCTGACCTCATGTCACTGACGTGAGGTAAGGTGACCGGACTGGTCCACTCCCTGGCCGTCACAGACCCCAGTCAGAACGCCGTAATTTCCTGGCTCTTCCTAAAGCTGCTGCAGGTGTCCGACATACGGGGCGCCTGTCAGCAGCGATCAGCTGCTCTTCGGCGCCACCCCCTTCCCTACCACCTAGTTGCGCCCGTGTGCCGCGTGTTGGATAATTCCTTATGAAAGCCTACTATGTGTAGGCTTTGGCAGCGTATGATTTAAAAGTGCCGATGCTGCCACTGTACCTCGTAGACTGGGCTAGTCCTACGCAGGTGTCATCCTTTTTCACTGTGAACACGCATAGGCGCGCTCACAGTGAAAAGCTACATAGGCTGGGCGGGCAGTAATCAACCAGCACCCGCCGAAACGACACGTCACCAGTGACATGTCGTATCCCATCCGAGGTCTCTCTGGGGCAAGACCATGTGATCGGGATACGACATGACAGTGGAGGAGACTGAAAAAGTGACGTCAGAAGTCATGTGATCCGAAGAAAAGAACAGCCAGACCGGAGAACAGAAGCAAGATTGCATGGGTAAGTATATTATTCAACTGTAAATATGTGCAATGTGTGTTTCAATTTACTGAAAAAATAAATCTCGGACAACCCCTTTAAAGGGAATCTGTCACCACCTCTAACTACCTCAACTTTCAGAAAATATGTCATAGTGTAACAGACGATGAGTCTAGTGACTTCCTTCATCTTTACTCACATGCATCCCCCCGCAATTTGCCCGAAAAGTTTCTGTAATGTACAGTGGATATAAAAAGTCTAAACACCCGTTAAAATTCCAGGTTTTTGTCATGTTACAAAATCAGTCCAAAATTAATAATTTCAGACATTTTTCCACCTTTAATGTCACCTATAATGTGTACAATTGTACAAACAAACTGAAATCTTTTAGGTTAGAAAAATAACAATAAAGAACAAAAATAATGTGGTTGCAAAAATATGCACACCCTTAAACTAATACTTTGTTGAATTACCCTTTGATTTTATGACATAATTCAGTCTTTTTGGGTAGAAGCATGGCACATATTGACTTGGAAATTATAGCCCACTCTTCCCTGCAAAAGCGCTCCAAATCTATCAGATTGTCTGTCACCCCACAGATTTTCAATGGGATTCAGGTCTGGGCTCTGGCTGGGCCATTCCAAAACTTTGATCTTCTTCTGGTGAAGCCATTCTTTTATTGATTTGGAGGTATGCTTTGGATCGTTGTCGTGCTGAAAGGTGAAATTCATCTTCAGCTGTTTAGCACAGGTCTGCAGGTATTGTGCCAAAATTGCCTGATATTTGGAACTGTTCATAATTCCCTTCACCTTGACTAAAGCCCCAGTTCCAGCTGCAGAAAAACGGCCCCAAAGCATAATGCTGCCTCCACTATGCTTCACTGTGGGTATGGTGTTCTTTTGGTGATGTGCAGTGTTGGCTTTGCGCCAAACATACCTTTAAGAATTATGGCCAAAAAGTTAAACGTTTGTCTCATCAGACCAAAACACATTTTCACACATGCTTTTGGCAAACTTGATGTAGGTCTTTGCAAAACATAGCCAGGCTTGGATGTTTTTCTTTGTTAGAAAAGGCTTCCGTCTTGCCACCCTACCCCACAGCCCAGACTTATGAAGACTAAGGGAGATTGTTGTCACATGCACTACACAACAAGTACCTGCCAGAAAGTCCTGCAGCTCCTTTAGTGTTGCTGTAAGCCTCTTGGTAGCCTCCCGGCCAATTTTTGTCTAGTCTTTTCATCAAGTTTTGAAGGACGTTCAGTTCTTGGTAATGTCACTGTTGTGCCAAATGTAATCCACTTCTTGATGACCATCCTCACTGTGTTCCATGGTATATCTAATGCCTTGGAAATTCTTTGGTACCCTTTCCCTGACTGATGCCTTTCAACAATCAGATCCCTTTGATGTGTTGTAAGCTCTTTACGGACTATCGCTTTTGCTGTCACACGCCACAAAGAAAATGTCAGGAAAATCCTTAATTATAAGAGGGTGTTCACACTTATGCAACCACATTATTGTAGTTTTGTAATTTTTATTTTTCCCCTCTAAATGATTTCAGTTTGTTTTTCAATGGAATTGTACAGATTATGGGTCACATTAAAAGTGGAAAAAGTTCTGAAATCATTCATCTTGGACTGATTTTTTGACAGGACAAAAAGCTGGCATTTTAACAGGGGTGTGCAGACTTTTTATACCCACTGTACATGTCAATCATCTCAAAACCACGCCTACTCTGCTTCTGCTCCCTGCCCCACATCATAAATATTTATCTTCAACAGCACTGTATGTAAAATCATTTTCAATAGTCATCTAGGCAGTGCCGTAGGCATCAGAAGTCATGGTAAGCTGGCTGTTATTATGCGCATTCTGCCTTGATTGTCATCCCGCTCGGCAGGGCTGGCGTTTGAAGTCAGCACTAGCTCTGCCGAGTGTGAAATAGGTTAAGCCAGAATGCGTGTATTAATAGCCAGCTTACCATGACTTTTCATCTCTCCAGCACCGCCTAAATGACTGCTGGAAATGGATTTACAGCTTGTGGCAAGTTAGAATTGCAATTTCTTACACATAGTACAACGGTCGATTTCTACAGGGGCATGTCAACAAAGGTATTTGCAAATACTACAACACCATTGTGTCTGTTTAATGTCCTAAAATCTTCTGACAGGTTCCCATTAAAATAATATATATTTGTGTAGTAGTAATAATAATAATACTAATAAACATCTTAAAAATCAGGGTTCCCATACATGACTGGAAACTCACAAAATAATGGAATATCTTATGGAAGAATAGGCAGACCTCTTCGTTGCTGCTATTCTTCAAAAAAATATTCACACTTGCATTCGGGAGTTCCATCAGAGTTTACATTAAAGTTAATATGGTACGAGACAGGGATGTCTCCTAGCCCTATATTTTTTATTTTGTCCATCGTATCCCTGGCAGAAATGCTCCGTATTAACCCTGATATTTCGGTACTTCGGGTGGTGATACTATGCATAAAGTGGCACTATTTGTGGACGATGTTCTGTTGGCCTGCACGAATCCATTCATGTCCCTCCCAGTGACCTTTAACCTATTGGACCAATATCGTTGGGTCTCATATTACAAACTAAATAGGGACAAGTCACAAATTCTTACTTCTCATGTCCCTCCCCATTTGCTTCATCTTCTGAAACAAACATTTCTGCTTGATTGGCGCAGTGAGGAAATCTCTAACTTAGGTATCAAATTGACCTCCCCTTGTCCAAAACATACAAGACCAATTTCCCGCCTATGCTGAATGCCCTACCTGAGGATATCTTACAATACTCCAAAAATATTATATCCTGGTTCGGTAGAGTGGCTGCATACAAGATGGTACTTCTTCCGAAACTACTATACCTCTTTAGAATCCTCCCAATCCATATACCAGTTTATTTTTTCTCCCAAGCCCATAAGATGCTTATGTACGTTATATGGAGTAACAAATGTCCATGTACCGTGGCCTCAATTCTAATTAAACACAGGAAAGCAGGTGGCATAGGTTTAACCAACATTAGGGACTCTTACAAAGCTTGTATACTCGTCCAATTGTCCATTTGGTGGCGGCATAATAGAGACAAGCAATGGGTCAACATTGAGTCGCATATGTGTGGGAACACATGATTACAGTCTACTCTTCTCTTAATGCACTTTGGCAATGCAAGAAACTGGTGATCACAAGATACTGAAAATCCATCTTGCAACCTCATAGACGAGAAATCTTAAATTTAGTAAATACTACCTGTATGTATGAAAAATTGATCTCGTCACAACTCTTGCAATTCTCCAAATTTACTTACAATTGGGAGGGCTAGGTTCATAGCTCCTACTATAAAGAATTATTTCCAACTACACTAGGAACTTAATTGTTAACACGTCTGTACCGTATTCTGGGATGGGGTGTAGGTTGTCCCTCGCTTATACCTGAACAAATTGTTTCGAGCATATTTTTATCTGTATTCAGGAATTACCGAGGTAATGAGTGCCTAGATGCTATAATATCTGCATAATTGTTAATTTGAATGTTATTATATTTCGAATGTAAGTACTTGTGATACCTCTGTACATTTATGCTTCATTGATAAGATTAATTTATGGATACATTGTAAACAGATCCTTTACAGCAGTCATGGCTCTCTTATAAATGGTAGCCATGATGCCTATGTCATACACTTTAGATGCATTGGGAAAGACAACTTCTAATAGGTTCCCTTGATAAAACCCACCACTTCTTGTGTCTCAGTCTTATAAACAGTAAGGTGGCAGCGGTGGTGATTTTACATTTATTTGCCAATCTGAACATTGCCTTAAAGAGACTCTGTCACCAAATTATAAGTGCCCTGTCTCCTATATAAGGAGATGGGTGCTGTAATGTAGGTGACAGTAATGCTTTTTATTTAAAAAAACTATCTTTTTTCACAAAGTTAGGAGCGATTTAAGTTTATGCTAATGAGCTTTCTTAATGCCCAAGTGGGCGTACTTTTACTTTCGACCAAGTGGGCGTTTTACAGAGGAGTGCATGACGCTGACCAATCAGCATCATGCACTCCTCTCCATTCATTTACACTGCAATAGCGATATAGATATATCGCTATGTGCAGCCTCATACACAAGCCCTAACATTACTACAGTGTCCTGATAATGAATACACATGAAATCCAGCCTGGACGTCATGTGTACTCAGAATCCTGACACTTCTGACTCTTTTTTGTGAGATTCCAGCAACGGATACGAAATCTCGCGAGATCTCGGAGCTAAACGAGATTTGGTTTCACTTGCCGGAATCTCACAAAAAAAGTTTCAGAAGTGTCAGGATTCTGAGTACACATGACGTCCAGGCTGGATTTCATGTGTATTCATTATCAGGACACTGTAGTAATGTTAGGGCTTGTGTATGAGGCTGCACATAGTGATATATCTATATCGCTAGTGCAGTGTAAATGAATGGAGAGGAGTGCATGATGCTGATTGGTCAGCGTCATGCACTCCTCTGTACAACGCCCACTTGGTCGAAAGTAAAAGTACGCCCACTTGGGCATTAAGAAAGCTCATTAGCATAAACTTAAATCGCTCCTAACTTTGTGAAAAAAGATAGTTTTTTTAAATAAAAAGCATTACTGTCACCTACATTACAGCGCCGATCTACTTATGTAGGAGACAGGCCACTTATAATGTGGTGACAGAGTCTCTTTAAGAAGATAATGTGAGAATATTTTATTTGATTGATTGATTGATTGATTGATTGATTGATTGATTGATTGATTGATTGAGGCGTGGATTAGGAATGGAAGCGGTTGTCCTTACTTAAAGGGAATGTCATGTATTTAATTGTAATTTTATTAATTAGGTTTATGTTAAAGAGAAGTAATGCATTTATAATTTTTTATGCATATTTTTTTCATTTATAAAAAAAAGCTTCCCTGGTGATGACTATATTGGAGGCACACACTTCCTTCCTGTATCATCTGTATAGACAGTGCAGCAGTGTGTTTGTGCTTTATGGCAGCTACAATAAATGGGAGTCAATGGACAGAAAAGTGTCCATAAACCAATACAGTCTCCAGGAAGAGACCAGAGACTTCTATGAGAGATGCATACAACTTTCTGAATCCTGTCTAATCTAGGTCTTTAGCACTACAATAGACCTGTTATCTTTTATTCAATTCTTAATCTACACAGCAAAACTGAAAAAGGAGCTGGCACATTTGAACAGGGCTTACTGCTATCCTTCACCTAACATTCATTCCTGTACTCTGCCACAGAACTACTCTATATAGTTCTATTATTTTTATCTTTGTTATACCAATAAAATTGGAACAGGAGTTCCTTTTTAACGCACACCCAGCGCTGGATCTTGGTTCTGTTTTTTCTTCCTGTTGTTTACCGCTGGCCGCGCGGGAATCCGGGCGCTGTCTGCACTCAGACACAACTAAACGGTGAGCTGGAGGTCTACCTCCCCCTCTTCCCCATTCATAAATTTTGTGAAAAAGGAGCTGCAAAGAATCGAAAGGTTGAGCTTGTGATTTTTTATAGTAATAGACACATAGAAAATCATTAAAAATATTAAATGCATAAATAAAATATATCTGATTATAATAAAACCCTGGTTTAAGTGATATGTAATCTGATTATAGAGTGCATTTAAGAGACTTTACAATTTGTGAAGTGAATCTCCACATTTCTATCATTGTATACATCAAATCAGACCAGCTTTTCCAGGCCTTTGCCTACATCAGGGGTCTCAAACTTGGCCGGGGGAAATGGGCCACACACAGAAAAAAATGTGAAGTTGACGGGCCGCATTATTTTCAAATTTTAAACAATACAAAATTATTGTTAATCGATTAATTATTTGAACTACTATAACAATACTACATTACTATAACAAAACTACATTACTATAATAATAGCGCTAGGTTTAAACCTACCGGAAATTTGCGCATTTACTCCACATGCTTATTTTAACTATCCAGTTTTCCAGTTTAGGTGTCGCAAAATGCAGTCTGACTGCTCAGTTTGCAGCTGTGGCAGAGACAAGAATGTCAAGATTGGGCAGCTCTTTTTACATAATGCCAGTGTCCTCTGTAAATATTACCACAGTGCCCTCTGTAGAAAATGCCACAATGCCCTTTGTAGATAATGCCATAGTGCCCTCTGTAGATAGTGCCACACCCCCGTAGATAATGCCACAGTGCCCTCTGTAGATAGTGCCACACCTCCCATAGATAATGCCACAGTGCCCTCTGTAGATAATGCCATAGTGCACTCTGTAGAGGGGCGCGTGTTTGTGACCCCTGGCCTGCATCTATTATTTTGGGTTCAGTTTTCTCATGAGCAACCAAAATCTTTGACTTGCACGTCTCTTACAGCAAAATAAATGCTCCCTTGTAGGAGGTTTATGGTAAAGACAAGGAGGGTCTTTTGACTCAGGACTTTAGATGAGCTAACATAAATTCATGATGACTCAGAAGGTCCAACTCTGCCAGATTATGACAGACTAGGAAAAAAACAACAGAAGGTTATGAGTACAAAAACCATTTCGCTTATAAAGCGGTATAAAGTATGCACATTAGTGGTCTACTATACAATGGAAAACAGATCTTTCTTAAAAACATTGCATCCTAACGCATTTATTGACTTGTCTTGAGTCCCTTCTAGCTTTCTTTCCATTGTGCCCACTGTATAATAGGGTCACTTGAGTAATCCTTCACTCTGTTTTCAATTAGCAGATGAGCACATGTGAGTCGAAATTGGCATAGACGCCTTCACACTGGATATCTAGACATCTAGATATCCCATAGTGAAGAGTACTGGTGGCTGCATATTTATTTGAAATGGTCTGCAGAATTTTCTGTAACTACTTTGTTAAGTCATGGGAGAAACCTGAGCAGAACAGAAAAGTAGAGTAACATTAATGCCAAATCAAGGCAGAACTTGGAACTTTAAAGGGAATGTCCACTTTAGAGAATCTCTTTTTGCTAGATGGCTCCCTTAAAAATAAGCAGATCACAGGGCATACTGCTACCAAGGCCTGAAGTGATCATCTTTAATCTGTTCTGCAACATGGCAACAAGTGGTCAGTTCCGCTGCAGCACTACCACAGGGGAAAGGAAGCATTACACATGCCGGATCCATCATAGAGAAATGCTATTTGTAGTTGCTCTTCACTGGTTATTTAATGGACTCCCCTCTATTTACTGTGAATGTTCTAATAGCGTGTTGGAAAATAGGTTTTCCAAACCAGGCAATGCTTTTAAATTATATTTTTCACAGGCAGTACAGTATATTTCTAATTGATAATGATAATAAAAAAAATAATGTGTTTAACATTATCATCATTAATGGAATGGAATAGCGTTGCAATTCTAGCTACAGCTTATAGACAAGAATGGAGCTTGGAAAAAAAAATAACTTTTTTATTATTTTATAATACTGCTCTAAACTTTCTCTATTACAATGCGAAAATATGCAAAGAAGAATTTATCAGAAATAAACTTCTTGGATTATAAATATTTCCATTTAGCTATTTAATGTGCTCTAATTATTCTGTCTGTCCAAGCATTTATGAATTGTAGAGTACAGTATTACCCCGAAACTCTTTCCCTAAATGTAGTATCTGAGTGACATTTATTTAGTGTTTAAATGGATTTGTCTGGGTATGATTATCTTTTGTTGCAAGGAATTGTAAGCCAAACATCTTGATTTCTAAACTGCAGTGGTTGGTTATACTATACGTAGATAAACTGTATATTATCATTATAAATTGTAGTAAAGCACTAATGACAAGCAAGTTATATTACAATAAATCAAATGTATCAATAACCAGATTTCATTTACTACTTCTACAATGCAAAGGATAATTTTATTCCTCCAGAACACACAATGTCCATCTGGATTTACCCTCAGAGATAGAACAATTATCCAAACTGTTCCACACTGAGTTTTTTGCAGGAGGAAAATCTGCCTGAAAATTCCATTTGGAATTTTGAGGCAGATTTTCCTCTGCCTGCATGCTTATTCTCACAGCGTCTTTCGCCCGCGGCCATTGAGCGTCGCGGGCATAAAACGCAGCAAAATATGCTTTCTCTGCCTCCCATTGATGTCAAAGGGAGGTCAGAGGTGTAAACGCCCGAAGATAGGGCATGTCACTTCTTTTCCCCCGCGAACCGGTTTTTCCGCTCGCGGGAAAAAGACGACTCCACCTCCCATTGAAATCAATGGGCGGCATTTTCGGCTGTTTTCTGGCGCGTTTTCCGACGCGGTTTCCGTGTCAAAAAACGTGTCAAAAGACTCTGCGTGAACTGGCCCTTAGTCCTAAAATTAGGTAAATACAACCTCAGATAACCAACAACACATGACAATTTACTGCGTATCATTATTTAGCAAACACTAGGCCAAAATGGAAAAGCCATGTGTAAAAAACAGCTTGTAGAACCATCTTTGCATCAAAAACTTCAAGTAATCATTTTCTGTATGACTTTATTAGTCTCTTATATCGTACTGGAGGAATTTTGGCCCACTCTTCTTTACAACTTTGCCTCAGTTTATTGAGGATTGTGGAGATTCATTTATGCACAGCACTCTCAACCCCTTAACACCGAAGGTGTTTTAAACTTTAATGACCAAGCAATTTTTTTAGTTTTTCCATCGTCGCATTCAAAAAGCTCTAACTTTTTTAGTTTTCCGTCGACATAGCTGTATAAGGACTTGTTTTTTTGTGGGAAAAGTAATATTTTCAATAGCACATTTTTGGGGTACTTATAATTTTTTGATTAACTTTTATTAACTTTTTTGGTAGGTAGTAGGAAATAAAACTGAAATTTCGCCACTTTTTTAAGCTGTTTACTGTGTGGTATAAATAACATAATAACTTTATTCAGTGGCTCATTACGATTGCGGCAATTCCAAATTTATATAGTCTTTTTATGTTTTAATACTTTTACACAGTAAAAACACTTTTTTTCCTAAATTATTTGTTTTTGTGTCGCCACATTTTAAGAGCCATAACTTTTTTATTTTTCTACGGTCATAACTGCATAAGGTTTTTTTTTGTGGGACGACTTGTAGTTTCTATTGGTACCATCACATTTTTTTAAAGACAGGATGAACAGAAAACAGCAATTCTGGCGTTTTTTATTTAATTTTTTTACGACGTTCACCGTGCGGGTTAAATAATGTAATCATTTTATAGTTGGGGTTGTTACGTACGTGGTGATACCAACTATGTGTAACTTTCACTTTTTTTCATCATAAAGTATTTTGTAAGTGGAAAAAGTGGGTTTTACTTTTTTTTTTACTTGGGACTTTTATTTATTTATTACAAACTTTATTAAACTTTTTTTTAACTTTTTTTTAGTCTTACTAGGGGACTTTACTGTGCGATCTTTTGATTGCTTTTATAATGCACTGCAATACTTCTGTCTAACAGGCATTTACTAAAGGCAGACCTGGGGTCTTTCTTAGGCCCCCAGTCTGCCATAGAAACCTTCAACACCCCGCCAGTATTGTGAGAGAGGGAGCCCCCACCCTCTAAAACCAGTCAGATACGCTGGTCGCTATTAGGCGCCGCATCTGAACATGATTGGAGACCACTGCAAGTGGTCTCCGATCGATGCCCTTCAGCCCGAGGCTGTTAGCAACAGCCCGGGCTTCAGGAGCACCTCGCCCCATGCAGGAAAACTTCTTCTGAAGCGCCGATGTGAAAAGGCAGTGCATCAGAAGAACTACCCCTAATGGCTGATGTAGAAACATTATACGCCGGTCGTTAAGGGGTTAAGGTCGCGCCACAGCATTTCAATTGGGTTGAGGTCTGGACATTGCAGCACCTTGATTATTTTATGTTTCAGCCATTCTGTTGTAGATGTATTTGGTGTGCTTGGCATCATTCTCCTGTTCCATGACCCTGTTCCGTCCAAGCTTTTAGCTGTTGGATAGGTGGCTTCACATTTGACTCTAGAATACTTTGGTATAGGGAGGAGTTCTTGGTTAACTTAATGCAATGCAATGTGTTCAGGTCCTGTGTCTGCAAAACAAGCCCAAATCATCACCCCTCCACTACCGTGCTTGACAGCTGGTATGAGGTGTTTGTGCTGATATGCTGTATTTGGTTTTCTCCAACCATGGTGCTGGGCATTATGGCCAAACATCTCCACTTTGGTCTCATCTGTCCAAAGGACATTATTTCAGAAGTCTAGTAGTTTGTTCAGATGCAACTTTGCAAACTTAAGTCGTGGTGCCATGCTCCTTTTAAAAAGAAAAGGCTTTCTCCTGGCAACCCTTCCAAACAAGTCATAATTGTTAAGTCTTTTTCTATTTGTACCATCATGAACCTGAACATTTCACATGCTAACTGAGGCCAGTAGAGTCCAAGATGTAGCTCTTGGGTTTTTTGCAATTTCTCTGAACATTGCACTGTCTAACCTTGGGGTAAATATGCTGGGATGTCCACTCCTGGGAAGACTGTCAACTGCCTTGAATGGTTTCCACTTGTGAGTAATCGTTCTCACTGTAGAGTGATAGACTTGAAATTGTTTGTAAATGGCCTTATAATCCTTCCCAGATTGATGGACAGCAACAGTTGCTTCTCTAAGATCATTGCTGATCAATGCCTGAATGTTCCAGACCAGGAAACTGCAAAAACGTCTGCCTTTCTAGAGGTGGTCACACTTGCTGATGATCAATTAATTAATTAAGGACACTTCATAAGCAGCACCTGGATGTTACTTACCCTCTTAATTCCTTTGGAAGCAGTAAGGGTGTACTTAGATTTTCACACATTACTTTTCCATCTTGGCCTAGTTTTTGTTAAATAATGAACAATTTGTCATGCGTTGTTGTACATCTGAGGTTGTCATTACCTAATTTGATCCCCTTCCCGACTTTTGTCGTAAGTAAACATCATGGAAAGCCAGTGCTTCCCGCAAATTGTCGTATACTTATGACAAATGGATGGCAGCGGCTCAGAAGCTGAGTCGGTGCCATCATTCCCGGATGTCAACTGTATCTTACAGCTGGCACCCTGCTGTAATGGCGGGGACTGAAGTTTGCTTCGATCCCCGCCATTAACCCCTTAAATGCAGCAGTCAAAAGCGATCGCTGCATTTAAGGTGTTTGCAGCTCATCGGCACCCCAGCAATGAAATTGACAGGGTGCCGGTGGCTGCAATGGCGACCGGAGGACTAATAGTGCCCTCCCGGCCTGCCTTGTTTGGAAACCTTCCAGGCCCCAACCTGAGGCTTCCGCAGCTGTCGGCAAGATGGCGCCGGCTCAGGAGATGAGCCGGCGTCATCAGCGGTGGATGTCAGCTGTATGTTACAGCTGACATCCACATGTAACGGCAGGAACTGGAGCTAGCTCCGATCCCTTCCATCAACCCCTTAGATGCAGCGATCAAAAGCGATCGCTGCAATTTAGTGGTTCGCAGCAGAACGGTAGTTCTGCCCTGCAATAGCAGGGCTGCCGACTGCTGCTATGGCAACAGGAGACCTAACAATGGCCTCCTGCTCTGCCATTACGGAATCCGATTAGGCCCCGCCCGGAGGCGAAGCCTAATCGGCTTGCTGTCAGTCAATGACTGACAGATCTAATACATTGCACTACATAGGTAGTGCAATGTATTAGAAAAACAAATCTGACAGATGGACCTTCAAGTCCCCTAGTGGGACTAAAGAAAAGTGTAAATAAAAATGTAATAAAATAAAACACTATCGCCCTTTTTTCCTTATGAAGACCTTTATTATTGAAAAAAATAAATAAACCATACATATTTGGTATCACCGCGATTGTAATGGCCTGAACTATAAAAGTATTATGTTATTTATTCCACGCGGTGAACTGCGTAAAAAAAAAACAACGTAAAAAATAATGCCAGAATTTCTGGTTTTTGGTCACTTTGCCCTACAAATATTAAAATAAAAATTGATCAAAAAGTCACATGTATCCAAAAATGGTACCTATACAATCTATAGCTCATCTCACAAAAAACAAGCCCTCATACAGCTCCGTCGACGAAAAATGTTAAAAGTTATGGTTCTCCCAACATGGTGACAGAAAAAATACATTATTTTTCCAAAAGTAATTTTTGTTGTGCAAAAAGTTGTAAAACATGAAAAAGTGCTATAAATTAGGTATTGCCAGAATCGTACTGACCCACAGAGTAAAGTTAACATGTAATTTATAACGCATGGTGAACGCTGCATAAAAAAACTAAATAACTATGCCAGACTTGCTGTTTTTTGGTCACCTTGCCTCCCAAAAAATAGGATAAAAAGTGATCAAAAAGTCGCATTTACCCCAAAATGGTACCAATAATAACTAAAGTTCGTCCTGCAAAAAAACAGCCCTCTTACCACTATGTCTATGAAAAAATAAAATAAGTTAATGCTCCAATAAGTCAGGAAATAAAAAATATGCAGTTGTGCAGATCAGAGGGGAACATTTCGTCTGTTTCAAGAGGCGATTTATCGGGGGCCTAAAGTTAGGGAAACAGGAAGGGTAGGGACCAAACGTATCTGATGGAACCAGGACAACACTTTCCCAGCAAAATTCCCCAAACTGCAAGTGTGCGGAGTGTGGACCAAAAGGGGGATAAGAAAGGACACCATTTATCAGTGCAACACTGGCCTGTGCAGAAAAGATTTCTTCACAGCATAACAAATATCTATGGATTATTTTATTGTTTTGTTTTTTTACCCCATTATTATAACATCTGACTATGCCCTGATGAACTCTGCCCAGCTTACATGTACTGCCACATTATAAACTGAAATACCAGTAAGACTCCAAGCAAAACTACCACCAAGCAAAATCCACGCTCCAAAAGCTAAATGGTGCTCCCTCACTTCTGAGCCCTGCCATTGTGAACCAATACTGTGTAAATCACCAAATTAGGCTTCAACTTCGTATGGTGCTCTTTCACTCCTGAGCCTGGTCGAATATCCAGGCAAAAGATTAGGGCCACATGTTGGGTGTTTCTTAAAACGGGAAACAGAGCATAATAATTAGAGAGCTTTCTTGTTATGGTGGCACAAGCTGGGCACCACATATTGGCATATCTAAGGAAAAAATCCCATTTTCACTCTGCAACATCGAGTGCACACTAATTTCTGCAAAACACCTGCGGGGTTCACATGCTTACTACACCCCTAGGTGAATATCTTGAGGGGTGTAGTTTGCAAAATGGGGTCACTTCTAGGGGGTTTCCACTATTTTGGTCCCACAGGGGCTTTGCAAATGTGACATAGCGACCAGAAACTTATCCAGCAAAATCTGCACTCCAAAAGCTGCACTCCTTCCCTCCTGAGCACCGCCGTGGGCCCAAACAGCAGTTTATGACCACATATAGGGTATTGCTGTACTCGGGAGAAATTGCTTTACAAATGTTGGGGTTCTTTTTTTCCTTCTTTTTTAGAGAAAATTAAAAATTTTGAGCTAAAGCTACGTCTTATTCAAGAAAAAGGATTATTTTTATTTTCCCTGCTCAATTCTAATAAAATTTATGAAACACCTGTGGGGTCAAAATGCTTACTACACCCCTAGATGAATTCTTCAAGGGGTGTAGTTTCGTAAATGGAGTCACTTTTGGGTAGTTTCCACTGTACTGGTACATTAGGGGTTTTGCAAAAGCGACATGGTTTCAAGAAATCAATCCAGCAAAATCTGTACTCCAGAAGCCAAATGGTGCTCCTTCTCTTATGAATTCCTCAAGGGGTGTAGTTTCCTATATGGAGTCACTTTTTGGGCGTTTTCTCTGGTTTGGTCCTTCAGGGGCTTCGCAAATGCGACATTGCCTCCGCAAACCATTCCTGATAAATTTGAGCTTCAAAAGCCAAATTGGGGCTCTTTCCCTTCTAAGCCCAGCTGTATGACCATATGTGAAGTATTGTTTTACTCGGGAGAAATTGCTTTACAAATGTTGTGGTGCTTTTTCTCCTTTAGTCCTTGTGGAAATGAAAAACAATTAGCAAAACTTACATTTTCTTTGAAAGAATATAGATTTTCATTTTCACGCTCTACTTCCAATAATTTCTGCAAAACACCTGTGGGGTCAAAATGCTCACTGTACCCCTACATAATTTCCTCAAGGGGTGTCGTTTCCAAAATGAATTTCCACTATTTTGTCCCCTCGGGGGCTTTACAAATGCGACATGGACTCCGCAAACCATTCCTGCTAAATTTGAGTTCCAAAAGCCAAATGGCGCTCTTTCCCTTCCCAGCCCCCGCCGTGTGTCCAAACAGCCATTTAAGACCACATGTGGGGTATTGTTTTACTCGGGAGAAATTGCTTTACAAATGTGGCAGTGCTTCTTCTCCTCTAGTCCTTGGGGAAATAAGAAAAAATTTGGTAAACCTACATTTTCTTTGAAAGAATGTAGATTTTCCGCAAGAGCCGTTCAAACTGACATGGTGCCTAAAATATATAGCTAATGAAAAGGAGGCCCAAAATCCACTAGGTGCTCCTTTGCTTCTGAGGCCTGTGCTTCAGTGCATAAGCACAGTAGGGCCACATGTGGGATATTTCTAAAAAAAACTGCAGAATCTGGGCAATAAATATTGAGTTGCGTTTCTCTGGTAAAACTTTCTGTGTTACAAAAAAAGGCATGACTTAGATAACAGCTTGTCAGGTAATTTCTAGTTCAAGTGACCTGGATTACTCCTTACAAAATCCACATATGTGAATGGCCAGATCCTTATAGTTTTATAAACTATGCTGGAAACCTAAAACATAAAAAAACAGATCACATCCCATTCTGATATACATATCATCATATGACAATAATTTAAATATTCAGAAATTAATAGAGCAGTAAATGAAAACGTACGTACTTAGGTGAACATCTGGTTCTTTTTAATATAACTGTACCCTACTGTGATGGAAACAGGTCCATGTGTTTACCCTTAAGTCATATGTTTGCCTATATACTTTTTATCATAACACAAAATAGACAGAAATAATCAGATACTGGATTATTCCTGGCGGGGATATTTTATTTCCTTTAAAAAAAATGTCAGAGGCTGTGGATGAATCTGGCTGTTATTCTCTTTAGAAATCAGTTGATAAATGTCAGCTTGACCAACTCAAAAATTTTTTTAGAAGTCTGGTCTGGGGTTTGAATAAATTATGGGGTCTGGTCTGAGGTCTGATTAATTTAGGGTGCTGGTCTGGGGCTTGAATCTATTTAGAAGTCTGGTCGGGTCAGAACTTATTGAGGTGTCTGAATTAATTTTGAGGTCTGGTCTGGGGTCTGAATTTATTTAGGGGTCTGGTGTCTGAAGCAATTTAGGGGGTCTGGTCTGAGGTCTGAATGTACTTAGGGGTCTTTTTTGAGGTGTGAATCAATTTAGGGGTCTGTTCTAGGGTCAAATTAATTTAGGGGTCTGGTCTGGGCTCTGAAATTATTTAAACTGGTTTTCCAGTCATAAGAAATTGATGGCCTATCCTCGGCACCCCCGCTGATAAGCTGTTTTGAAGCGGCCGCAGCGCTGATGCGATTACTGCTTCTTGTTTATTCCTTACCTTGTTGTACTGTGAATCGCCGACACACTTGTAGCAGCGGTTCACAGTATTACAGCCTTCTCCCATTCAAGTGAAAGGGAGAAGGCTGTAATACTGTGAACTCCCGCTACAAGTGTGCCGGCGATTCACAGCATGAGCAGTAACAGTAATGAAGGGGAAGCAGCACTTGCATGAACGCTACAGTGCCTTCAAAACTGCTGATCGGCAGGGTGACGGGAATCGACCCCCACCGGTCAGATATTTATGGGTTATCCTGAGGAAAGGTTTCAATTTCTTATGACTGGAAGACCTATTTTGAGGTCTGTTCTGGGGTCTAAGTTAATTTAGGGATCTAGTTTGGACTCTGAATTTAATTAGGAGTCTGAATTCTATTTAAAGGTCTGGTCTGGGGTTGGAATTTATTTAGGAGTCTGGTCTGAGGTCAGAATTAATTTAGGAGTCTGGTCTGAGGTCAGACATTATTTAGGGGGTCTGGTGCAGGGTCTGAATTATTTTAGGGGTCTGGTCTGAGGTCTGAGATAATTTAGGGGCCTGTTCTAGAGTCTGAGTGAATTTAGAGGTCTTGTTTGGTTTTTGAATTTATTTGGGGCCTCGTCCGTGGTGTGAATGAATTTAGGGGTCTGGTCTGTGGTATAAATTAATCTAGGGGTATGGTCTGGGGTTAGAATTTATTTAGGGGTCAGGTCTGTGGTCAGAATTTTGTGAGTGAGGATGGACTCCCTCCTCTCCATAGACTTCTATGGGCAGCGTGTCTATGTCTGTCTCTGCTCCTACGCCTCCTCCCCTCTCCATAGACTTTTATGGGAAGCTTGTTTGTGTCTCTCTCTTTCTCTGCTCTCTCCTCCTGCTTCCCCTTTCCTATGTATAGACTTTTATGGGTAGCGTGTCTGTGTCTCTCATTCTTTCTCTGCTCCCCCTCTCCATAGACTCCTATGGGCAACATGTTTGTATGTCTCTTCTTCCCTCTCTGCCCCTGCTCCTCCTGATCCCTCTCCACTCTCCATAGACTTCTATGGGCAGCGAGTCTGTGTCGCTCCCTGCTACCTTCTCCGGCTCCCCATTTTTCTCTCCATAGGCTTCTATTGGCAGGCAGTGAAGAGCTAAAACCCCACTTCCTGCATTCAGTCTCCTCTGCTCTGTAACTAGGAATGGATTTTGCTTGACAACAGGGGGTGGACAGCAGATTACAGGAAGCGAGACACCTAGTGATGGTAATTTTACACAGAATTTGCATGGATAAAACAATTGAATTTAACAGTAAGTAAATTATAAAGTTGATATATATATATTAGGTATACTATTAGATTAGTATAAGTTGTTTGAAAAGTTAGTCTCCATTCAGCAACAGGGGTCCTGGGGATCTAGCAGTACGCATATGCCCAGACAACTGCTTCATATAATCCTTATGGAGCTATCCATTTCCCTCTGTTGCCCTATTTAAAACATGAGAAAGCTTGAAATAACAATGTTTAAATTCATGTTTTCATTGCAGACACACATGCAATCTATTTAACTGGGCACCTTTTAAGATAAAAACAAATTATTTTAGATGACAGAACTGATAAAAGCAACTTAATTGAGTTGTAAAATAGAAATGCAAAGCGTATGTGCTTTAATCTGCTATATAGGCATTTTCTCCAAGTGGGTCCATACAACAGTACTATTACATTTCTGATTAAGTCTGTGTTGTCCGAGATGACACCATGTGTATAACGAATGCTCTAACTACTTATAGTTCTTTAGAGACTCTTATTTAGGCTGATGGCAATTATTGGATCTGGATAAAATTAGTACATTAGTTGAATGAATTGTTTCTTTAGAGAAGAAGACATTGGACAATTTATTGACTAATTCTGCAATAACAATACAGCTGGCTGATAAAGCCGACTGTTTTATTTGTGAACATACTATGTAATAGCGTTGAAATGATAAAGTTTAAAAATGTAGACTGCTAAATGGATTTGATATTATTACCTGGATTCAGGCAGATATTGTATCTTGCGTCCAACAAGCTACATACATGGTGTCTTCTTAAATGATTTGGAATTTTATTCTGCTCTTTATTCATGTATTACTGTAACAACACTAAATCATATCTATTTTTGTGTTATTTTTGCAAATGATTTTGTGTACTAGAGCATTTAGATTGAGGTAAGATATATGTGACACAAAAGAAGTCTTACAGAAGTTTAAATATTTGGCAAGTGGTCCAATTATTTTGGCTACTGTTTACATCTCCAGTATACGTTGTTCATGATGGAGGTGGGCAGCAGGAACAAACTGATTTCATGAGACATGGGGAAGATTGACAAGAGATCTTAAAACGTAGGGATCTATATAGGATTAATCGTCTGGATATAATGGCAACTAAAGCACTAAACAGAGACTTCCATCTGTAACCTTCCAAATTTATATTTTATGTCCATTTGGGTAGGAACATTAAATTAGCTCAATGTTCATTGAGTTTTATCTGCATGGGCTTTTGGGTATGTTAAAAGGTTAAAAGTAATGTATTTCAGTAGGAATTTTTTTTTGTGCAGTGCAGTTGTGAATGTATATAAATAACAATACTGTATTGGAAATGTGCTGTCAATATGTTTATTGTTATATTACTAGTATAGTGGCCAATGGTCGCCCTGTAGCTTTAAATACTGCTGGCATTGGGAGATTATATGTTCTTTTTTTTGTATGCTGTGATGTAACCATGAAGACGACCAGAAAATGATCCTGAGTTCAATGCTTGTATATATGTTATACAAATGTTACTAACTTTATATACTTCACATGCAAATTTTCGGACCCGATGAAGGACTAGAATGGTCCCAAGTCTTGTCTAATCTGTAGCCTAAGAAGGTTGTATTTTGCTCCTGGGAGCTAATATTAGGGTGCTTTAATTTGCGAGAAATCAATTTTGTAGACTGGAGTTTACTCTATATAAGGGTGAATTGGGTGATGTATGTCGCTATCACTATGTGTGTATTACACGAGAAAACCAACACGGATCTTCTCCCAGGCGCTTGTTCTTTCTTTGTAGAATAAAATTGGTTAAAAAAGTCAATACATTTTAATTAAGTGTTAAAAGAGCAACGCGTTTCGAAACTAGACCGATTTCTTCATTAGGCTAAAACACATATTAGCCTGATAAAGAAACGAGTCCGGTTTAGAAACACGTTGCTCTTTTATCGCTCAATTAAAACATGTGGATTTAAACGCTAGTGATTCCAGTTCATTAGATATCCTATGGTTTCTACAAATAACGAGCGCCTTGGAGAAGATCCGTGTTTTTCTCGTTTTATACATGCTACGCAGATGGTGGTGGCCTCTGAACGGACTCCGGGCTGCAGTTCAACTTCACAGATACAGGCATCGGGATGTTGTGCTCCTAGCACAACGCCTTCAGGTTAGCATAACCTTATAGCTTACAACTACCATTCCATACCTCTGGATGATGCACTATGTGCGCCTGGTGACTTTTTTGTTTCTATTTCTAATGTAATGACGGGGGTGGGGAGACAGACAAGTGAGCCCTAATCTACCCACCACTCAGTCCCTGCCTACTTGCAACGACCCGCCGTAGGCGATGGGGTACAACTGGGTGACGGTCCCTACGCTCAATAAGTGCACGACAGACAAACAGACAAGGGTACACAGAGCTAGGGGGAGAAAGGGGCAGTTGCCCACGGCAACACCGTGAGCAACAAGAGAAGTGAACAAGCCGAGTCAAACCAGGAGTGTACGAGGTACGAAACGCAGAGCAGGAGAGTAGTTAGCAAGCCGCGGTCAATATGAAGCAAGGACAATGGTACAAGAAGCTGCAGCAGGGCCAGGAAACCAAACGAGAAGAATCACAAGCAAGGAGGAACAGGAAAGGCAGGTATAAATAGACAGAGGGCGGGAGCTAGCTCCATCTGGCCAGGCTGTGATAGGTTCTCCCACTCCTAAGCCTGCCATCCTGAGTGGTGGAAGATGGAGTCAGTCTCACAGACATAGAAGCAGGTGCAGATTGATTATCTATGGGCATTAACCCCGAAGCTGTGCCTGGCAGATCCTTTACATCTAGCTATTACTTTGTGCACAAATGCTCTATTAGAGGGATAAGGGGTCAGAAAATAACAAAAAGATAGGAAAAATAAAGGTTTATTGGTATTTTAATTTTTCACTTTAGATATCTGCTTGTTTTTATTGAATGTAAACATTCAGAGAGTAAGAACCATTATTACTGCTCACACAGTTGAAGGGTTGTTGCAAGGTTTTAGTCTAGGCTTTCCTTTATTACCTAAAGCAGGAACAAACATCTGCTAAAAAAAATTCAAACAAACTCCTGTCCTGGAATTCAGCGTGAATGCTCTCGGCTACCCTAATACAGTGTAACAAACTTCAGTTGTGTAAGCTTCACAGGGTCAGGACAGGTTTTCAGCCTATGAAAATAAAGAAGAATTATTTCACTGACAGCAAGCAGGGACCTTGAAAATAGCAAGAAACGAAAAAAAAGTTACGTAACTCTTCATTTTACAATGACTACATTTAATTTATATAAGATTGGACAACTCATAACCGCTGCTTTAGGAACCATTTTGTGGTAACTAGCCCATGAAGAAGATGTAAAGGGAAGCCTAGTTCTCCTAGCAATGATGTTATTGTAATTGCTCTGTCCACTCGCGCCATTCTAAACGTACTCCTTTTTTGGCGCCCCACTCTCCTCTAGACTCCTCCTCCTTCTCTCTGTCCCTGGCTATTTATAGGTTCCTCCCCCATCCCTCTGGGCCTGAGCCAATAGATACTACTCCTGGGGTAGCAACCTGGGATTTTCCCCGCATCGAAGTCCAGATCTCTGTACAGGGTTTAAAAGGTGGGGACTGGGGAGCTCCTTAGACTTCACTTCTGGGTTTAGCCTGTGTCAATCTGTTGCAACCCGGTGGATCCACATCTGTTCCTGCAGCTGCACTACATGCTAGAACTTAGGCTAGCAGAAGTTTAAAATTTCTATTTTGCATTAAAGCATAAATTCAGGGTACCAAGAGGGCCATCAAAAAATGTTTTGTGTGGGGGAGGATTTTCTTTTAAACTAGCCTTAACCCTATTGCTGCCAGGGGTTTAGGGCTATATTTAGACTTTTGACATAAATAAAACTGAAGTATAAAATAAAAAAAATTATATTAAACCACATACCCTTATATTTTCTGAAAGCATACACCAGGCACATTGTTACAATTCCAGAACTTTATATTCCTGGACACATCAAAGCATAACCTGTACATAAAAGTCATATTTGTGGCTAAAATGATAGTAACAGGCTGTGATCTCTCTTCCTACTGTCACTTTTAGCTACCCCCACCTCATCTCTCTATTACCAAGACACAGAACCAGGAAGTAAAATCACCCTGCTCCCCAACTTCAAATGAGTTCTGCACTGCAAGCTTTCATCCCGTTATCATTTTAAAGCTAAGATTCTGGGCTTTAATATGAGATCCAAGCTCTAGCCTTTATATTCTCATAGCATTTGTTTAAAGTCATTACGTATTTTGCAGTGAAAGGGTTAAGAGCTATGCACATCTTCACAAGCATTTGTATTATTATTGCACCAATGCATCTCAAAGAAAAAATGAAGAAAATAGTCTTAATTAAAAATGTCCTATTGTTTTGTGTCTACAGCTCCTATTTGTCTCCATGGTGACAGGCTACAAACAACCCCTGTGTAGTCAGATCCTGCAATCATGCTCTCGTCCATCAGTCACCTGATTCTTCCTCACATACATTTGGTAGAAAGTTTAGCAAGAAGTTGGGTACAGATGGAAGGGAGTATGATTGCAGGGTCAGAATACACAATGTTTGTTTGTCTGTTTACATGAATTCATAGAACTAGAAAAAGGACCCCAACAGTTGGCGGGAATGGAAACATATTATATACAAAAATTGCCTGCGGCAAAAAAAACCTTTTTTTCAACTGTCAAATATAGTAAAAATAAAAAACTTTATTGTGCTTTATTAAGCAAAGGACTAACCACATAAATGTTTGTTTTAAAATCAGTATATATCTCCTCCGTTGGAAAGTAGTAACAGACAGTGCCACTTAGTGAATCAGTATGCAGTGTCAATGGGCCGGCGGCTGCAGAACACCAAGGCCAACTAACAATGTATCTAAAGGCTACCAGTGGAGGTATATATTTGTTTAAAATAGGAGTGTCAAAGCCCCCCCTGGAATGTAACCTTTATTGTTGTATTTATACAAGCAGGGCCGGCTCCAGGTTTATGTGGGCCCTTGGGCGACACAGACTTAGTGGGCCCCTTTGCGGGGTAACTCATGGCGGCAGTAAAATGGCAGAAAACGTCACTTTGTGCCCCTATATAGTAGTTAGGCCCTGATTATGCCCCCATAAAGAAGTTAGGTCTCCAGTTTGTAGTGCCACAAAGCCCCCCTTCCAGGTAGTGCCACACAGTCCCCTCCCAGGTAGTGCCACACAGCCCCCCACCCCACCCAGGTAGTGCTACACAGGTTCTCACCACCAAATTGCAAAGGGGATGGGACAAACATGGGCTGTGCCCCCTCTTTCCAAAGGTCTCATAGCAGCCACATTAGCTGCCCATATGGTAAGTTTGCTCTTGAATAGGACAGTATTTTGACATTATGGGCTATACTGACTATGGGACCTTGGAAGTTTCCTTTGGAATCCAGATAAGCAACAAAAACTATGTAAATGTGAGAGATCTCATATCTTTATGGTGACCAACACATTTTTTCAGCTCAATTGCAGAGAACTCCAGCTATTGTTAGCATAGCCCAAGTTCATCAAAAATGCATTTACAGCTGAGTCAACAAGGCAAATGCCTGACATCAAATCCAGATGTTTAACTTGCCTTATATTTTGCTTCTATGGCGAAGAATTAAATCTTTAGGGAGCTACATATCCTTTACTTTGTTCATACTTTAACTGCATCATAAGTTATGTTGTATTTTTATTTACTTTAATAATGACAAATGAATAATTTGCTTGTGTTTCAATTCTGTCTACATCATGACTATTTTACAGGAAACAGACATATACATTTTTAATTTACATACTCAACTAATGAAGATATAGCTTGGTGCATTTTATGTCTATATTTCCTTCTGTATAAGTGTGGATAGTGTTTTCTATGATTCTTTAATATTTGCTAATTTGACTTCAAAGGACCCCACATGCATTATATTAGGACTTTGATGTCATATCCTCCTTGTAACTAAATTATTGACCTACTGGTCATATTTTGTGACACGCAAATGTTCAGTTTTATTGTAAACCACAAAGCATGCATAGATTCTTAATTAAAGTGAAGTTGTGGTCATTGCACAGTTACCAACACACCCTTGACATTAATAAAAGTTCTAGTAGACTTTTTTATTCAGTAACGAAGCAACCAAAAAAAAAAAAAAATTTTATTCTTTTTTTGATAAACTGGCAGAGGGGAGATAATGCTTTATTCTGTATCATCAAAAAAAAGCAGTCTGTCCCCCCACCTAGATGTAGATGCAATAGTCCTTGTATACAGGGCCAGCTTCAGCACCCGGTGAACCCGGGCATGTGCCGGGGCCCACTATCCTTTGAGGGGCCCACTCGGCCACCGGGTGCTGACGTTGCCGTCATGGCTCCTCTAGGAGTGGTATCCCCGGCAAGAGTGTTACCGACGGGATTCTGCTTCTAGAGGGAGCCCCTGTCTAGGAGGCGGCGTAACTACCACCATAGTTGATACGGGGACGGCGGCATGAGGGGGACCATGCCATCCACCCATCAGGAGCCCCCCCATGCTTAGTGGTCCCGATAGTAGCCACTATGGCTGCTACAGTGGTAGCGACGCCACATTCAATAGTATCTGCGTCCTTAGGACGCAGATACTATTGAACGCTATAGCAGAGAAGGGAGGTAGCTCCCTAATCTGCCATTTTCTAGGCTACAGACTGCTAATGTCCCGGGACTCCGGCTCTGGGCTTGCCCCTAAAATCACTGTCCATATATGGACAGTGATGGCAGGAGGAGACAAAGAGTCCCAGGCAGAGCGCTAGAAGCGGCTCTGCTCGGGGACTCCATCTCTCCATATATGGACAGTGATGTCAGGGGCTTCCCCAGAGCCGGAGCAGAGCCTTTGTTAGCGCTCTGCCCAAGACTTCAGCTCTAAACCGGACATCACTATCCATATATGGACAGTGATGTCAGGAGCAGAACAGGAGTCCCAGGCAGAGTGATAGTAGCACTCTGCTCGGGACTATGGCTTTGGGGTTGACCCTGACATCATTGTCCATATATGGACATTATGGTCTATACTGACTATGGGACCTTGGAAGTTCCCTTTGGAATCCAGATTAGCAACAAAAACTATATAAATGTGGGAGACCTCATATCTTTATGGTGACCAACACACTTTTTCAGCTCAATTGCAGAGAATTCCAGCTATTTTTAGCATAGCCCAAGTTCATAAAAAATGCATTCAGGGAGGGGGGCTGTGTGGCACTACCTGGGAAGGGGTCTGTGGGGCACTACCTGAGAGGGGGCTGTGCGACACTACCAAAGAGGGGGGCTGTGTGTCACTACCTTGGGGAGGGGCTGTGTGGCACTACCAGGGAGGGGGCTGTGTAGCACTACCTGGGAGGGGGCTGTGCGGGACTCCTCTCTACAGAAAAACTGAATTGGCCTAAGAGTCATGAAAAACAAACACCAGGCTCTTCTGCCCTGGGTGGCAAAACCTGTACCATGATGAGGGTCCCATTGCGATTTTTGCTATGGGGCCTCATCTCTTTTATGGAAACCACTGGCTTTAATGCTCCCTCATAAAAAAAAAAAAAATACAAAGACTACAATGTAGTATAAAAAGGGCTAAACATGAAACTGCTTTTCTAGTTTAAAACGTATACATAATAGTAAATAATTGCCTTGGATTTTCAATTGTAGCTTCAAAACTGAAGACTATCATTCAAGATTTAGATATAACTTAATTAAATCTATTAATTATAGTTATAATGCTTAACGGAATGAATCTGCCTTCTTAAGCTAAGTAGTCCTCCAGTACACCCTCCTTTCTTACCTTTCTCTTCTTCCTGCCACTCCTTTACCCTCGCCCCCTTACCATTTCTTATGTACAAAAGTTAGGAGAGTTTCAGAAGTGATAAATCTTAACCCCTTAGTGACATATGCTGTACATTTAGAGCGCTGGTGCTATGTAGTAAGCGCAAAGTGCCGTAAATATGCTCCACAGGAGCTGTGCCCGCACCATTCGCAGCTGATGTCATCTGTGTATTACAGCTAACACTCTGCCCCAATGGCTGGGATCAGAAATAGCTCAGATCCTGACAATTTAATTCCTCAGATGCCACAGTCGATGGTGACCGTGTTGCCATAGCAACCATCGGCGCCCGTGATCATGTTGATGGTGTTTTAACCCCTAAGAAGCCGCAATCGCTTCTAAGGGGTTAATCAGCGGGAACCACCGCGATCGGTCCCTGCTGAAGGAGCTGCGGGAACTGTTGTACGAAACAGCAGTTGTCACAGATCCTGTATGCGCCAAGACTGCTCTTATTGGCCGGCTACCTGTGCTCCTCTGCTGTCTCTGACAGCGGGGATTACAGCCCGGGTTCTATCGCCGCCACATTTAAATAGGACATTGCTCTTATTGGTCCGTGAAAATTCACGGACCAATCAGAGCGATCGCCGACACGGGACTGCTCTCATTGGTCCCGGGCCAGTTAGCGGTGATGGTCAGCTGTCTGTGACAGCTATCATCTTAGCTCTGTCACTGTGCACTAAGACACAGTGACGGTTTGATGCCATGATGAATATATTCATCATGGAGCTTTAAGTAACGCTGCTCCATGACGAATATGTTCGTCATGGAGCGTTAAGGAGTTAAGCCAAATCAGAACACAAATATTCCAAAATAATATTTGTAAATAATCTTTATTGGTCTCCACTCAAGGATAAATTACCCCCCTACAATTATTACCAGACACAGTACAAAACAATATAAAAAACATATATATTAAAAATAGTCTCAGATGAAAAGAGCCACAATAATCTAATATAGATGGTCTAATAAATAGTATAAATCTCAATAAATATTCACCAGGGGACGAGTACCTAGGATCAAGTCAAACTAGAAGAAGCACAGGTCCAGTCTGCCAAAAGTGCAAAAAAGTGCAACAAATAGAACATAGTCAAATACCGGTGGTGGATATGATGGCAGATGGAAAAAGTATGCACCCAAGGAGACACCTCGACATGCGTTTCGCCCCCTTCGTCAGGAATGATAAATGCTAGCCCCACCAGGGGTTTAAATACTGAAACAAATGAGGTGACCATAATCGGCGCATAACGTCTCCCGCGCCCATCCGATCCCATACCTTCCGCGTCACAGCCGTCCATCAATGCAGGTAAAACTGCCTACATTTAATGTCCGCCCGTACTCAAACAACTTCCGGCATAGCACACAGAGAGACACGCGAGGTGCACGCGCACTGACCGCATATAAAATTAAATTATACTAGACCTTCTCAATGAATTAAAATATCATAAAAAAAGTTAATTTATTTCAGTAATTCAATTCAAGTGAAACTCCTATATTATATAGATTTATTACACACAGAGTGATCTATTTCCAGCATTTTTTTCTTTTAATGATGATGATTATGGTAACAGTTAATGAAAACTCCAAAATTTTGTTTTTAAGAAAATTAGAATATTATATAAGCCCAATTTCAAAAATTATTTTTAATACCGAAATGTTGGCCTACTGAAAAGTATGTACAGTATATGCACTCAATACTTGGTCGGGGCTGCATGAATTACGGCATCAATGCGGCGTGGCATGGGGGCGATCAGCCTGTGGCACTGCTGAGGTGTTATGGAAGCCCAGGTTGCTTTGATAGCGGCCTTCAGCTCGTCTGCATTGTTGGGTCTGGTGTCTTTCATCTTCCTCTTGACAATACCCCATAGAGTTTGCTGGCCAATCAAGCACAGTAATATTGTGGTTATTACACAAGGTATTGTTACTTTTGGCAGTGTGGGCAGATGCCAAGTCCTGCTGGAAAATGAAATCAGCATCTCCATAAAGTTTGTCAGCAGAGGGAAGCATGAAGTGCTCTAAAATTTCCTGGTAGACGACTGCGCTGACTCTAGACTTGATATAACACAGTGGACCAACACCAGCAGATGACATGGCTCCCCAAACCATCACTGACTGTGGAAACTTCACACTCGACCGCAAGCAACTTGGATTGATGCCTCTCCACTCTTCTTCCAGACCCTGGGACCTGGATTTCCAAATGAAATGCAAATTTCATCTGAAAACAGGACTTTGGACCACTGAGCAACAGACTCATAGCTGCCCCCACACAGTATAATACCCCCCTTAGCTTCCCCACACAGTATAATGTCCCCATAGCTGTCTCCCCACAGTGTAATGCCCCCATAGCTTCCACCATATCAGCCCCATACAGTATAATGCCCCCATACCTGTCGCCCCACAGTGTAACGCTCCCATAGCTGCCCCACACAGTATAATGCCCCATAGCTGTCTCCCCACAGTGTAATGCCCTCATAGCTGCCATCATATCAGCACCCCTATACAGTATAATGCCCCCATAGCAGACCCCATACAGTATAATGCCCCTCATAGCTGCCCAACACAGTATAATGCCCCCCATAAATTCCCCCATACAGTTTAATGCCCATAGCAGCCCCACACAGTAAAATGCCCCTCATAGTTGCCACTATATCAGATCCCCTATACAGTATAATGCCCCCCATAGCAGACCCCATGCAGTATAATGCCCCGCGTAGCTGCCCATCACAGTATAATGCCCCCCATAGCAGCCCCCATACAGTATAATGCCCCCATAGCAGCCCCACACAGTATAATTCCCCTCATAGTTGCCACCATATCAGCCTATATTGCCCCTATACAGCATAATGCCCCCATATGTGCATAACAGAAAAATAATAAAATTACTTTCCTATCCCCGTTCCCACGACGGGTGGAAGAGCCATACACTTCTCCCCATTCATTTACATAGCATATAGTGATCTTATTACATCACTATGTGCAGCCACATACACACACACTAACGTTACTCAAGTGTCCTCACAGTGAATATACATTACCTCCAGCCAGGACGTGATGTCTATTCAGAATCCTGACTCTTCTGTAGCGTTTGTGTGAGATTTACAGCAAGGCAAGCGTAATAGGTGCTTTGCTGCTAATAACTACAGTGTGATTTGTTTAAAAAAAACAAAAAACTTTACTATTTTAAAAGATATGACCATTTTTCAAAAAATGCTAATGTGGCTCTAATAGTCAAATAGGAGGGGACTCTTTCTTTTCACTCTGGGCGGTGTAATGTTTTCTGTATGACGCTGTCCAATCAGCATACAGCTTCTCCCTTTTCCCTGCCCAGCAACACAGTGTGATAATATGGTATACAGCTTCCATTCCCGACTGTGTATTCAACTGGTGATGTCTCCAGTTGTGTCACAGCTAGAACTGCCATCCTGGTGTCTTATAAAAGATTAGAATCTCCTCTTACATGTGCCACCTAGAACCGCTGTTCTAGTTGGTCAACAGCCCAAGATATGGCTGTTTGAAGTGAATCCCCTTCCCTCCAGCCTCAGTCTCTCACACTGTGTGAAGCAGCTTCATGCTGATTGGACAGCGTCAGAGGCTGTGAGGTAGCTCCACCTCAAGAGAATAGCTGCTGTTACCTCCCACTTGTCTAATAAAGGCTCATTTACATATTTAGAAAAAAAATCATTACTTAATAAATAAACGTTTTGGGATACAATTTTCACTAGCATTATCACTGTGACAGCAACTATTAGATAAGCTAGGAGATAGGGCATTACTAAACTAGTGACAGAGCCTCTTTAAGTCAGTGATAAATATGCATCAATATATTATTTCTTATATAGTCAGCTTTTCTTCTAGAAAGGGCATGTCATATTAATAAATGATTGTTTCCGTATCCCTTATCTCAATGGCATACTAGTTAAAGAAAAAGAGGCAATGTAAACTCCTAGGTTTACTAGAAAAATGCTTCCAGGAAAGCCCTGTTAAGTAACCATTTTTCAGCAATATGACATATAGCATATTTCATAAAAAAATCTTTTATGTATGGAACACTGTGGCAACAGACAAACCCTAGTCATATTAAATAATATAATCTGAATAATTTAAACCAGCAAGAAGCTGAACTGATATAAACCTTTTTAATGCCAAGAACCAGATCTGACATTTAAGATTATTAATCTATAAACACAGAATAAATTCCATTTTATCTTGGATATTGTTTTGCCTCTTGAGAGAAAAACACATGTTTTTTATTGTAGCACAGAAATGAGATCACATTGATTTAATCGCATTCCATTGACACGGAGAAGATATCTAAAACTGGACTTTTGGCCATACTTTAAGCAGTGTCTTATGTAAACAATATAGAATGCTAAATTTTAACCAAGAGATTACATTCCGCTGTGAGAAGACATGGTGCATTTGTTTCAAACTGAAGAGTAAAATTTAATAAGGTGTCTCATGAATTATTTTTTTTAAATGAAATCATGAATTTTATTTTAAAATGAAATACTCAAGGACCCTGACATTTAATGGAAGCCAACTGGATTGTCTTAAGCCCTTTTCATGGAGCGTGTATGGTGGCACCCGGAGTCCCTGCAGCTCAATTGCCTGTCACGGCTAAGCGGTATGTGGACCCACTAGGCCGCTCCGCTGTAGCGGAGTAGCAGCTGGCCAAAAAACAGTAAGTCAATGATAATTTTTAGGACAAGAGTACCTGGGTAGAAGGTTTGGCAGACACTTGGCTTAGCAGATAGCACTTGGCGTAGCAGATGACACATGGCACAGATGACACTCTTGACTCCGACACTAGACTTTGTACTGGAACAAACACAGTTACTGGATACAGGATATAGGAATACAGGATACAATTAAGTGACCATTTGCAATAACGAACATGGGCAGACACAACAACACTCAGGCAAGGAAGAAGAGGGCAGAGTCCTTTTTTAATGCAGGGGCATAGGGATTGGATAGGGAACCTTTTACACCCTAAACAGGACAGTGGAGCAGTGCGGCCGCGTATGCAGGCATCTCCAAGGAGGGAGACGCCTGCTGGAACTCATCGAAAAGCTCTATTATACAACATCCGATGGAGCATGCCACAAATCTTTCCATGTCAATGTAGAGAAGGGCCCTACAGACTTCTTCTGGGGCCATATTACAGTTCAATAGAACTCGGAGCGTGTACAGGGCCATAATATGGTCATGTGCAAGAGTCTTTACCATAGAATGTAGCTATATTTAGCATATTACATTTAGCCAAGAAGCTCCATGTAAAAATATATTTGCAATTGTTTTCCATGTAATTATCTATTGAGAAAGAAATACTTACAGTTTTGGCAGCCCTTCAACATTTCCTTTCCCAGAGTACAGCACTCTCTTAGGTTTGTTTATCATACATTACATTGGTTTGGAACAAAATATTATGTATATTTTGGACCAACTATATAGTTCATGCTGGAATAACCAGTAGCCAGTTATCTCTATATATGTATTTTTACACAAGAACACTTTTTGGACAGTGTCACATCATCCATTTTATTCTGAGTTTTTTGTAATCTTTTAAAGAACATAAACCTGGTAACAAGAAAATGTATTTTTTTTCTGGGATTTTTAGGCTGTGTTCACATCACTGTTGCACTTCTGTTGAGGGGTCCCATCGGAGGTTTCCGTTGGGTTAACCCCGCAACAGAAACGCAAACGGATACCTAAGCTTCCGTTTGCATCACCATTGATATCAATGGTGACAGAAACGTTGCTAAAAGTTTTCCGTTTGTCACCGTTGTGACTGGGTTCCGTCGTTTTTGGCGGAATCAATAGCGCAGTCGACTGCGCTATTGATTCCGTCAAAACAACGGAAATAGTGGTAGGTAAATTGACCACCAGGTCCGGGCACCGATAAAGCTTCATAAAAAGATAGGAGAGTGCTGCCTGATTTACCTTGTTCAAATCTGTTAAGAATGTGTAGGAATAGACCATGTCTTCATTTATAAGCCATGTTCTATTGTGATGATAGGCTCTGTTCTATTATGATGATATAACAATAGATTGTATCTTCATTGGGTTGTATTGTGAAGATGTCCCTATAGTTTTTGCCTTTACTCCTAGGCTGTGTTCTATATTGATGATGTCATAATAGTCTGTTTGTTTGATTGTTTTATTACCTTGGCTATGCTCTATTATGATTATGTAACAATAGCCTCTTTCTTTATTTTTGAACTGTGTTCTATTGTGATCATGTCACATCAGTGTTTTTCTTTACTTCTTAGGTTGTGTTCTATTGTGATGATGTCACAATAGTGATTATCTTTATTCCTACACTGTGTTGTGTGATTGTCACAATAGTGTTTCTTTTTATTTCTACCTGTATTTTATTGGGATTATGTCCCCATTGTGTTTAATCCTAAACTGTGTTCTATTGTGTTGATATAACAATAGTGTTCATCATAATTTATTAGCTGTGTTCTATTTGAAGGTGTCACAATAGACTGTTGTTTTATTTATAAGATATGTTCTATTGTACTAATGGCAGAATGTTTGTGTCCTAGGCTGTGTTCTTCTTTGTTGATGTCACAACATTGACTGTTATTATCCCTAGGCTACAGGGTTGGACCAGCCCACCAGAGGATCCTCCAAGGAGTCCAAGCTTTGACACAATTGTGGGCCCCAAAGGTTCAGATTACAATAATCCTTTTAAAGCTGATTTTGAATCCAAACACTTGTTATTAGGGCAGTGTTTTGTGTGTTAATTCACAAATAACATGCAAAGGTTATAATGCAATTATACAAAGGTTATGATGACCCTTCCTAATTATTTAGTTCAGGTGTTTCAGCCACACCCATTACAAACAGATGCATAACATCTATTGCATTTTCCAGTGCAAAATCTACACTCTGATAAGGTTGTTTTAAAGAAACAATGGCACTTTTTGTATGAGACAGTTTTTGTGTATGAGATTTTATTTACAGCAGAATTTCAATTGATCTAAAAAAATTACATTTAAAGAGGCTCTGTCACCACATTATAAGTGCCCTGTCTCCTATATAAGGAGATCGGCGCTATAATGTAGGTGACAGTAATGCTTTTTATTTAGAAAAACTATCTATTTTAAACCACTTTATGACCGATTTTTAGCTTTATGCTAATGAGTTTCTTAATGCCCAAGTGGGCGTGTTTTTACTTTAGACCAAGTGGCCGTTGTACAGAGGAGTGTATGACGCTGACCAATCAGCGTCATACACTTCTCTCCATTCATTTACTCTGCAGATAGCGTTATAGTTATATCGCTATGTGCAGCCACATACACAAACTGTAAAGGGTTTGCCTGACACAGGTTCTGTGTCGACGTCCGGGGGTTAATCAGCCTTCATCAGCTCCAAGGTCTGCTAGAGTGATGCGATCTGTTACCACTCAGGCTTGCAGGCTGAGGAGAGGGAGAACCTATCACAGCCTGGCCTGACGGTTCTAGCTCCCGCCCTTGGTCTATTTATACCCTCACTTGCAGCATGTTCCTTGCCTGTGATTCTCTGGTTTCCTGGCTCTGCTATTCCTGCTATTTACCTGATTGACCGCTGTAACCTTTTTGACCCTGGCTTGCCTGACTATTCTCCTGGTCCGTTTTGCTACTTCGTACTCTCCTGGTTTGATTCGGCTTGTTCTCCACTGCCAGTTGCTCACGGTTTTCCGTGGGGCAACTGCCCCTCCTTTCCCTTTGCTTCTGTGTTCCCTTGTCTTGTGTTGTCTGTCTTGCACTTACTGAGCATAGGGACCGTCGCCCAGTTGTACGCCGTCACTTAGGACGGGCCGTGCAAGTAGGCAGGGACTGAGTTGTGGGTAGATTAAGGCTCACCTGACGTCTCCCCACCCCGGTTGATTACACAAACACTAACATTACTGCAGTGTCCTGATAATGAATATACAGCCAGGATGTGATGTTTATTCAGAATCCTGACCACTTCTGAATCTTTTCTGTGAGATTCCAGCAAGGCAAACGTAATCTCGTTTGAAATGACAGGTTACATCGTAATCTCGCGAGATTATGTTTGCCTTGCTGTAAATCTCACAGAGACGCTACAGACGTGTCAGGATTCTGAATAAACATCATGTCCTGGCTGGAGGTGATGTATATTCATTATCAGGACACTGCAGTAATGTTAGTGTGTGTGTGTGTATGAGGCTGCACATAGCGATATAACTATATTGCTAGTGCAGTGTAAATGAATGGAGAGAAGTGTACGACGCTGATTGATCAGCGTCATACACTCCTCTGTACAACGCCCACTTGTTCTAAAGTAAAAACACGCCCACTTGGGCATTAAGAAACTCATTAGCATGAAGCTAAAGATCGCTCTGTAAAGGATCTGCCAGGCACAGCTTCGGGGTTAACTCCCAGAATTAATCAGTCAGCACCTGAGGCTACATCCCTGAGACTGACTCCTGCTTCCACCACTGTGGCTGGCAGGCTTAGGAGTGGGAGAGCCTATCGTAACCTGGCCAGACTCAGCTAGCTCCCGCCCTCGGTCTATTTAAGCCTGCCCTTCCTGTCCCTCTGTGCTGGTTATTCTTTTCTTGTGGTTCCTGGCCCAGCTACAGCTCCTGCTATTTTTGATCCTGCTCCATACAGACCCTGGCTTACTGACTACTCTTCTGCTCTTCGTTTTGTACCTCGCACACTCCTGGCTTGACTCGGCTCGTTCACCTCTCTGGTTGCTCACGGTGTTGCCGTGGGCAACTGCCCCTTTTCCTTGCTTGTGTTCCTTTGTATGTTTGTCGTGTTTGTCGTGCACTTACTGAGCGCAGGGACCGCCGCCCAGTTGTACCCCGTCGCCTAGGGCGGGTCGTTGCAAGTAGGCAGGGACAGAGTGGCGGGTAGATTCGGCCTCACTTGTCCGTCTCCCTACCCCCCGCCATTATATAATAACCAGCCCATACCTAGTCTACCCTGGTCCCTGACACCACTATGGATCCCCGTGAGACCCTGGCTCAGCAAATGCAGGGTCTCTCCCTACAAGTCCAGGCCCTGGCTCAGAGGGTCAACCAGCCTGATGCTACCTTGGTAGTTCCCCTCACCGCACCTCTTGAACCCCACCTCAAGTTGCCCGACCGGTTCTCAGGGGATCGGAGGGATTTTTTCTCCTTTCGGGAGAGTTGTAAGCTTTACTTTCGTTTAAAGCCTCATTCCTCAGGTTCTGAGAGCCAGCGGGTGGGTATAATTATGTCCCGGCTCCAGGAAGGGCCCCAAGAGTGGGCCTTCTCCTTGGCTCCTGACGCCCCTGAACTTTCCTCCGTTGATTGTTTTTTTTTCTGCTCTCGGACTTATTTATGACGAGACTGACAGGACTGCCTTTGCCGAGAGTCAGCTGGTGACCTTAAGTCAGGGTAAGAGACCTGTTGAGGAGTATTGCTCTGACTTTCGGAAGTGGTGCGTAGCTTCTCGGTGGAATGACCCTGCGTTAAGGTGCCAGTTTAGGTTGGGTCTGTCGAATGCCCTGAAAGACCTGCTAGTTAGCTATCCCTCTTCTGACTCCCTAGACCAGGTTATGGCTTTAGCGGTACGACTTGACCGACGTCTCAGGGAACGACAACGTGAACGTTTATGTGTTTTCTCCTCCGACTCCCCCATGATGCCTCCCGAAGCTCCATTGCTTCGTTCCTCCCCGAAAGATTCAGAGATACCTATGCAACTCGGGGCCTCCATGTCCCCCCAACAACGTAGAGAATTCTGCAGGAAGAATAGTCTCTGCTTCTACTGTGGGGACGACAAGCATCAAGTGAACAACTGTCCTAAGCGTAAGATTGCAGCCAGAGAACTTCCGCGTCTAAGTGATCATCGGGGAGGTCACTTGGGCGCACAGGTATTTCCCGTAAATATGAAACGTACTAAGATCTTGCTTCCCTTTCAGGTCTCGTTTGCTGGCCGGTCTGCCACTGGCAGTGCCTTCGTGGATTCAGGGTCCTCTACTAATATCATGTCTGTGGAATTTGCTATGTCTCTAGCTATGCCTCTGATTGATTTGCCTAAACCTGTCCCGGTAGTGGGTATCGACTCCACTCCTCTTGCTAATGGTTGTTTTACACAGCATACCCCTGTTTTTGAACTCCTTGTTGGCTCCATGCATTTGGAGCAATGCTCTGTACTGTTGATGCAGGGATTATCGTACGATTTGGTTCTAGGTCTTCCCTGGTTGCAGTTGCATAATCCCACGTTTGACTGGAATACTGGGGAGCTAACCAAATGGGGTAATGAATGTTGTACGTCATGTTTTTCTGTTAATTCTATTTCTCCCCCTAAGGAGGCGAATACGCTACCCGAGTTTGTTCAGGACTTCGCTGATGTTTTCTCTAAGGAGGCCTCCGAAGTGTTACCTCCTCATAGAGAATACGATTGCGCTATCGAATTGGTACCAGGAGCTAAGCTTCCTAAGGGTAGGATATTTAATCTTTCTTGTCCCGAACGTGAAGCCATGAGAGTGTATATCCAGGAATCCCTGGCCAAGGGTTACATTCGTCCCTCTTCTTCTCCGGTAGGTGCTGGCTTCTTCTTCGTAGGGAAGAAGGATGGTGGTCTTAGGCCATGCATTGACTACCGTAGCCTGAATAAGGTCACGGTAAGGAACCAGTATCCCCTTCCTTTGATTCCTGATCTCTTTAATCAGGTTCAGGGGGCCCAATGGTTTTCTAAATTGGATTTACGGGGGGCGTATAACCTTATTCGCATCAAAGAGGGGGATGAGTGGAAGACTGCGTTTAACACGCCCGAAGGCCATTTCGAATACCTCGTCATGCCCTTTGGGTTGTGTAATGCCCCTGCGGTCTTCCAGAATTTCATAAATGAGATTTTGAGAAATTACCTGGGGATATTTCTGGTAGTGTACCTTGATGACATACTGGTGTTTTCCAAGGACTGGTCCTCCCACATTGAGCATGTCAGGAAGGTGCTCCAGGTCCTTCGGGAAAACAAACTGTTTGCCAAAACCGAAAAATGTGTGTTTGGGGTACAGGAGATTCCATTTTTGGGTCAAATCCTCACTCCTCATGAATTCCGCATGGACCCCGCCAAGGTTCAGGCTGTGGCGGAATGGGTCCAACCTGCCTCCCTGAAGGCGTTACAGTGTTTTTTGGGGTTCGCTAATTATTACAGGAGATTTATTGCTAACTTCTCGGTCATCGCTAAGCCCCTTACGGACCTCACTCGCAAAGGTGCTGATCTCCTCCACTGGCCTCCTGAGGCTGTCCAGGCTTTTGAGGTCCTTAAGAAGTGCTTTATCTCGGCCCCGGTGCTGGTTCAGCCCAACCAAATGGAGCCATTTATCGTGGAAGTTGACGCATCTGAGGTGGGAGTGGGGGCTGTCTTGTCCCAGGGTACCAGGTCCCTCACCCATCTCCGCCCCTGTGCCTACTTCTCCAGGAAGTTTTCGCCAACTGAAAGTAACTATGATATTACAGGAAAAAACAAATGGATCCAGCGCTGTGTCCTTGAAGTTTGTTTAAAAACGGAAACTATTTCCAAGTTTTAATGAAAAATTGGTATAAAAACAGGTAACATTACAAATAGATATTCTCAATGAATAGTGGGATTCATGGCAGTGTGAGCGGTGCCTACGCGTTTCTGACGCATGCAGCGTCCTTAGCCATGACTAAGGACGCTGCATGCGTCAGAAACGCGTAGGCACCGCTCACACTGCCATGAATCCCACTATTCATTGAGAATATCTATTTGTAATGTTACCTGTTTTTATACCAATTTTTCATTAAAACTTGGAAATAGTTTCCGTTTTTAAACAAACTTCAAGGACACAGCGCTGGATCCATTTGTTTTTTCCTGTACTTCATACGTGTGCCGACACGAGGACCCGCGCGCAAGTCTACTCATACGATAAGGTGAGCTGGAGGAATCCAATCTTTTTTTCTATAACTATGATATTGGCAACCGCGAACTCTTAGCCATTAAATGGGCATTTGAAGAGTGGCGCCACTTCCTGGAGGGGGCTAGGCACCAGGTAACGGTCCTTACCGACCACAAGAATCTGGTTTTCCTAGAATCTGCCCAGAGGCTAAACCCGAGACAAGCTCGATGGGCGTTATTTTTTACCAGATTCAATTTTTTGGTTACCTATAGGGCTGGGTCTAAAAATATTAAGGCTGATGCACTGTCGCGTAGCTTCATGGCCAGCCCTCCTTCGGAGGAAGATCCTGCTTGTATTTTGCCTCCAGGTATAATCATTTCCTCGATCGATTCTGATTTAGTCTCTGAAATTGCGGCTGATCAAGGTTCAGCTCCCGGGAACCTTCCTGAGAACAAGCTGTTTGTTTCCCTGCAATTCCGGCTAAGGGTACTTAGGGAAAATCATGACTCCGCACTATCTGGCCATCCAGGCATCCTGGGTACCAAACACCTCATTACCAGAAATTATTGGTGGCCTGGGTTGCCTAAAGACGTTAAGGCCTACGTCGCCGCTTGTGAGGTTTGTGCTAGGTCCAAGACTCCCAGGTCCCGACCAGCGGGCTTACTGCGTTCGTTGCCCATTCCCCAGAGACCTTGGACACATATCTCCATGGATTTTATCACCGATTTGCCTCCATCCCAAGGCAAGTCGGTGGTGTGGGTGGTGGTGGACCGCTTCAGTAAGATGTGCCACTTTGTGCCCCTCAAGAAACTACCCAACGCCAAGACGTTGGCTACCTTGTTTGTCAAACACATCCTGCGTCTCCATGGGGTTCCTGTCAATATTGTTTCGGACAGAGGGGTACAATTTGTTTCATTATTTTGGAGAGCCTTCTGTATGAAGTTGGGGATTGATCTGTCCTTCTCCTCTGCCTTCCATCCTGAAACCAATGGCCAAACGGAGAGGACTAATCAATCTCTAGAACAATACTTAAGGTGTTTTGTCTCTGACTGTCAATTTGATTGGGTCTCTTTCATTCCCCTCGCCGAATTTTCCCTTAATAACCGGGTCAGTAACTCGTCAGGGGTCTCTCCCTTTTTTTGTAATTTTGGGTTTAATCCACGGTTCTCCTCCGTTTCACCTGGTAGTTCCAACAATCCCGAGGTAGAGGTCGTTCATCGGGAACTGTGCACAGTCTGGGCCCAGGTTCAGAAAAACCTAGAGGCGTCCCAGAGCGTACAAAAAACTCAGGCTGATAAAAAACGTTCTGCTAACCCCCTGTTTATGGTCGGGGATCTGGTGTGGTTGTCGTCTAGGAACTTGCGTCTCAAGGTTCCGTCCAAGAAGTTTGCTCCCCGGTTTATTGGGCCGTATAAGGTCATTGAGGTCCTCAATCCTGTCTCCTTCCGGCTGGAGTTACCCCCGTCTTTTCGTATACACGACGTGTTTCATGCCTCCCTCCTCAAACGCTGTTCCCCGTCCTTGGCTCCCTCGAGGAGACCTCCTGTTCCCGTCCTCACCCCTGAGGGGGTGGAATTCGAGGTGGCCAGGATTGTGGACAGCAAGATGGTCCAAGGCTCCCTCCAGTACCTGGTCCATTGGAGAGGATACGGTCCCGAGGAGAGGACTTGGGTACCCGCCCGGGATGTTCACGCTGGGGTATTGGTCAGGAGGTTCCACCTGCGTTTCCCCAGTAAGCCAGGTCCACTTAGAAAGGGTCCGGTGGCCCCTCATAAAAGGGGGGGTACTGTAAAGGATCTGCCAGGCACAGCTTCGGGGTTAACTCCCAGAATTAATCAGTCAGCACCTGAGGCTACATCCCTGAGACTGACTCCTGCTTCCACCACTGTGGCTGGCAGGCTTAGGAGTGGGAGAGCCTATCGTAACCTGGCCAGACTCAGCTAGCTCCCGCCCTCGGTCTATTTAAGCCTGCCCTTCCTGTCCCTCTATGCTGGTTATTCTTTTCTTGTGGTTCCTGGCCCAGCTACAGCTCCTGCTATTTTTGATCCTGCTCCATACAGACCCTGGCTTACTGACTACTCTTCTGCTCTTCGTTTTGTACCTCGCACACTCCTGGCTTGACTCGGCTCGTTCACCTCTCTGGTTGCTCACGGTGTTGTCGTGGGCAACTGCCCCTTTTCCTTGCTTGTGTTCCTTTGTATGTTTGTCGTGTTTGTCGTGCACTTACTGAGCGCAGGGACCGCCGCCCAGTTGTACCCCGTCGCCTAGGGCGGGTCGTTGCAAGTAGGCAGGGACAGAGTGGCGGGTAGATTAGGGCTCACTTGTCCGTCTCCCTACCCCCCGCCATTACACGCTCATAAAGTGGTAAATATAGATCGTTTTTCTAAATAAAAAGCTTTACTGTCACCAACATTATAGCGACCATCTCCTTATATAGGAGATAGGGCACTTATAATGTGGTGACAGAGCCTCTTTAAGTCAATATCCTATGGTGGTGACTGTTTAACTGCTTTTCAGCTCTGCACCATAAATCCACAGTTGGGATCAGAAGCTGCAACTATGTGTGTCTAAGCTGCAAATCATGTCCACAAAGCCTTACGTGACAAACCATGTCCAGAAAATTCAATATGTTTGCCACAAAGTTCTTTACCATGCCCAAGAGTCAAATTGTCCCAAACATTGCACAGACTTTTACCAGATAAAAAGTGTATCCAGTGCCCAGTAAGCGCCTTCAATGCCATATAGCAGTAGTGTTGCAAGCACAGGGCATCTAGGACACGAACCTTAAATTTGAACCCAGGATCCCTGATGCTGCTTTCAACTTGAGGATACAGATACAGATGAATACTATGGAGGAGCAGGGAGCCGTCAGCTCCTTGCCCCACCTTTCTTTCTCAGTCTACAGGCCATTTTAGGGGCACCATTACTGTGTGTGCTACATTAAGAGGGCACTATTACTGTTTGGAATCACTAAGAGAGAACTATTACTGTTAAAAATACATGATCCAGTCCTGTGCTCACCCTTTCCAGCCCTTTTCAGTAAAAGTAATGGCGTCTCTATTGCTGATTTGGGCTGCCCAGATGACAGATGTCCAGAATACAGCGATGTGTGCAGAAAAGATAAGTGTATGTGTGATGTGCATGTATATGTGTGTGTAATGTATAGGAAGGTATGTATGTATGTTTGTATAATGTGTATTTATGTGTGTCATTTATATGTATGTAAAGTGTGTGTGTGTGTATATATATATATATATGTGTATGTAATATATATATGTGCAGTTGAGAAAAAAAAGTAAGTGAATAACCTGGATTCCGCATTGATTACTACTACAATGTGGTCTGATTGTAGACAAACACAATCTAACTTGACTAATAACACACAAACAGTTGTAATGTTCATGTATTTTATTGAGCAAATTGAGTTAATATCCACAGTGCAGGGAATAAAGGTGTTAATGACTTCTCCAAGAGTTAATTATCAAAAAGTGTTTCAATAGAGGAGATGAGATTTAATGTGTGGGTTTCACAGGTGCTATAACCCATTAAATAAAGACACAAAAAGCCTAGTTACTGACAAATCTGTTTTTATATAGAAAGATTGGTTAGTGTGAACCATGCCTCGAGGCAAACAACTTTCAGAAGACCTCAGAAGATGTGTTATAGAGACGCATGAAGGTGGAAATGGTTAAAAAAAAACATTTTTAAAGACCTGAGTGTACATCAATCCACGAGAGACGATTATCTTTAAATGGTGAAAAATCAGTACTGTTTCTACTTTCGCTAGGAGTGGGTGTCCTGTTAAGATCACTCAAATAGAACAACGGGCAATCCTGAAAGAGGTGAGAAAGAACCCAAGGGTAACAGCAAAAGACTTGATGAAGACTCTACAAACTGAAAAACCTTTGTTAACATGTCTACTAGTAGGATCAGTTCACATAGTTTTTGTTTTTTAACTGATTTTGATGTAGAAACTGCATCGGTATCAGTACCAAGAAACACCCCAAATCGCTCCCCATTTATTTCAATTGGAGGCGGAGGCTTTTTTCCCGGGTTGCTTTTGGTGGTTATGGAAGGACACTGTCACGAAGGGTCTGTGGACCCACTGGGCCGTACCGCCTTGGTGGTAAGGCAGATGGCCAACAGGGCGCAGGTGAATGTCTATAGTTCGTATAGGTACCTGTGGCATCTCAGACAGCAGCAAGGCAGGCTCGACTAGGACTAGGCAGCAGTTAGATGTCAGGCGAGGTGAAGCAGGTCAGACTTGGATACAGCACGACACGACTTTGGCACAGCACAGTGCTCGACCAGGGTGGTATGGAATGCTAAGGACAAGAATAGGAACTGGAACAGGTACAGGAACTGGAACAGGAACAGGTAACACACTAGGAGGCCATCACAGAGACAAACTAGGGAACAACAACGCTCAGGCATCAAAGCAGGGGGCTGGACCCCTCTAATAATCCAGGGAACTCATGAGTCAAAGTTCGTCAAAAGGTCCAGTGCATGCACTGCCCCTTTAAGAGCGGGCACGAGCGTGCGCGCGTACCGTACAGGATCTGGCTGAGGTGAGTGGATGCGAGCACTGGCATCTCCTGAGGAGGAGGCTGGGGCCAGCGCTTGCCGACTCGTGGCTGCGGCTCTCAGGAGGGGACCGGAGCTGACAGCCCGCAGCCATGGACATTACAGACACCACTAAAGAAGCCACTGTTGTCCAAAAAATCCATTACAGCCGGTCTCAAATTTGCCCAAGGCCACATGGATGTTCCACAATGCTTCTGGGAAAATGATCTATGGACAGATGAGACTAAAGTGGAACCTTTTTTTTTGCACAAATACACAATGCTACATTTGGAGGAAAAAGAACACAGCAAACTGACACCAAAACCTCATCCCATCTGTAAAGTATTATAGGGGTAGAATCATGATTTGGGACTGCTTTGCTGCCTCAGGGCCTGGAAGTCTTGTGATCAGAGCAATTAATTCAAAGATATATCAAAGCATTTTACAGGAGAATATAAGGGCAGCCTGCACTGTAGATATTTACTCAATGTGCTCAATAAAAGACATGGACAGTACAAATGTGTTTTATAGTATAGTTAAATTGGGTTTGTCTATAATTGTGACTTAGAAAATGACCAAAAAACATTGTATTAGTAATCAAAGAGTGTGTGTGTGTGTGTGTGTGTGTGTGTGTGTGTGTGTGTGTGTGTGTGTGTGTGTGTGTGTGTGTGTGTGTGTGTGTGTGTGTGTGTGTGTGTGTGTGTGTGTGTGTGTGTGTGTGTGTGTGTGTGTGTGATGCAGGGCGATTCAAAAAGTATGACGCAAAAGTAAAAGCCTGTAGTTAAAGTAACATCAGTGGTAAATGGCCAGTGTCTGAAAATCAATGCAAAACTGCCTTAGTTGCCCGTAGCAGCCAATCACAGCACAGCTTTAATTTCCAAGAGCCAAATTTGAAATGTGTTTACATAGTGTGACAAAAGATGGCGACATCAAAGCAAGAAAAACCAAGAACGGGGTCTGATGTGACAGTACAGCAAAACTTTCAGAATAAATTTGTTAAATGTGTTCCGCAGAGAAATTGCATTTCACGTTGCGTGAGGCAATTCAAAACCATTGTGTGTTTATGTCATGGGGATAGTCTGGCCACCCTAAGACTTCGGAAGAGACAGTGAACAGGATTCGAGCCGAGTACAAGCATATTCCTAGAAAGTTGACCAGGCTGACTAGTATGGATCTACAGGTGCCACAAACCACGGTATGGCATATCATACGAAAACATCTGCGTTGTAAGCCATACAGATAACCTATACTTTAGGAGCTGAAACCAGACGGCAAACCGAAACGCCATGACTTTTGCATTGACTTGCAGGGCCGTTTGAAAGAGGACGAATTCGCTGACAGGCTGGTGCTCAGCAATGAGGAGACCTTTGAGCTCAGGGGGAAGGGTCAATCACCACAACATTAGAATTTGGGGCTCATAAAAACCAAGTGACCTTATAGAGCACATAAAAGTAAACGTGTTCTGTGCAATGAGCAGGCGCAAAGTCTACGGTCCCTTCTTTTTTGCCGAGGATGCTGTCACTGGCCACTCCTACCTGTATACGTTAGAGGAATGACTTATGCCTCAGATAGACTACGTTTGGGAGATCTTTCTCTATCAGCAGGATGGTGCACCTCCACATTTCCATCTGGATGTTCACAGATACCTGAATGAAACTCTACCAGAGCGTTGGATCGTCCACGCTTTAAATAACGATTCAGCAATGTTGCGCTAGCCTCCACGATCGCCAGATCTAACACCCTGTGACTTCTTTATGTGGGGCTACATCAAGGACTTAGCGTAACTGCTCCCCCAGTCACAGCATCTGAACAACCTGAGACAACCCATCACTGAAACAGTGGAGTCCATATCCGAGGATATGCTGACACGCCTCTGGACACAGAACCGGACTACCACCTAGTCATCTGCCATCTCACCAGTGGAAATCACTTTCAGCATTTGTAGTGTATAAATAAAACTTGGATAGATAGTGTGTCTTATGTTAACACATGTGTTATGTTCTCTCGGTTATGAATACCAAGGCTCTAAATATATATATATATATATATATATATATATATACACACATACATACATACATACATACATAATAAAAAAAAAGTTCACAGCAGCACCATACAGAAAATCATGCACAGGATGACACAGGCTATATCCTACTATTCACAAAGCAAAAAAATAGGCAGCACAATTACTTAAAAGAAAGGAACTACAGTGGATCCACAGACTGGGGACATTAAAACCCAATGGTATGAAGGTTGACTAGTTGGTTTATTCTAGTCTTATGAAATGTTGCACTACTTGCTCGTGAGTTTGCCCGTGAGTTTCCCTTGGTATATCTCCTCTTCCTATGTATAGAATTTGTTCTTATGAGTAATGTATTGGATTATATGTATGTTAAGTTTATTGTATATCCCTCCAATTGTTTTTAATTTTTATTATAGGTACACAAGTTCACATTTATCTCACCTCGTGATGCACCAGAGAACTAGAAATTTGTCTCCATTGTCGTTTTTTGTATTTTTGATATGTTATTTCTTACATTTTTCATTAAAGAGACTTTTTTTCAATGTATTTTGGTCCCTGTAACTGATTGTGAAATATGTATATTGGGCTGTGTTCACATTTCGATTTTACATTCAGCAGGTTTGGGTGTGGGTTTTCTTGCATTTTTACGTTTCCTCTATAGGGGGCAGTAGAAGTGGACATATTGCCACTGTAAAAACAATATTGAAGCAGATTTTGGCTATATGTGTTTTATCGGTCCATTATGTCTCTGGTCTGGGATAGGTCTGGTTCATTCACATATATATGGACAGTGACTTCTCCTGGAGCGAAATCACCGGCCACAGCTGTGTCAGGGACGGCTGTGACCGGGGATTCCGCTTCAGGAGAAGTCCCTGGCGTCACTGTCCATATATGGACAGTTAATTCAGGGACTTCTCTGGGAGTGGAGATCACCGGCCACATAGTCAACCGCTGAGGCCGGGGATTCCGCTACAAATCCCGGACGTCACTGTCCATATATGGACAGTGAAGTCAGGAACTTCTCCTGAAGCAGAACCCCCAGCCACAGCGGCCCGTCGGGCGGTGATTCCGCTCCAGGAGAAGTCCCAGACTTCACTGTCCATATGGACAGTGACTTCTCCTGGAGCGGAATCACCGGCCACTGCTGTGTCAGGGACAGCTGTGCCGGGGATTCCGCTTCAGGAGAAGTCCCTGGTTTCACTGTCCATATCAGTAATTCCCAGGATTGTGGATTCCGCTCCTGTAGGGAGCAAAAAAATCTCCTCCTCCTCTTCACATGCACTTACAACTGTGAGGAGGAAGAGAGAGCGAACTAGTGTCAGAAAGCAAGTGACAGCCAGGAGACTTCTATGGGAGCTGTGCAGCCGGGAGAAAGGCTCAAAATATGGCATGTTCCATTTTTTGACGGCCCGGTTTCAGAAAATCGTGTGAATAGTCCCATTTGGAGTCTTTTGTTCCTACTGAGGCCGTGTGACGGCCGTTCAAAGAACGGCCATTACACGGCCAATAATCCCTGTCATGTGAATAGGGCCTAAGGGTATAGTCACATGGCTTATTTTCAGGCTTATTTTGGAGCATAAAAGGCTCGTATTACACTCCAACATACACTTGAAATACGCCTGCAAATTTTTTTCCATTGATTTCAATTGGAAATACACTGTGCTGTTCACAAGGCGTATATTAAGGCTGCACAATTCAAAAAACGCCTCGTAAAAAAAGCCTTATAAAAAGAAATAGCATGTCGCATTTTTGGAGCTGCTTTTTCAGTGAGGCTGGGTTCACACGACCTATTTTCAGAAGTAAATGAGGCGTATTATGCCTCGTTTTACGTCTGAAAATAGGGCTACAATACGTCGGCAAACATCTGCCCATTCATTTGAATGGGTTTGCCGACGTACTGTGCAGACGACCTGTCATTTACGCGTCGTCGTTTGACAGCTGTCAAACGACGACGCGTAAAATGACTGCCTCGGCAAAGAAGTGCAGGACACTTCTTTGCAACGTAATTTGAGCCGTTCTTCATTGAAGTCAATGAAGAGCAGCTCAAGATTACAAACGTCAAAGACGCCTCGCATAATACGAGGAGGAGCTTTTACGTCTGAAACGAGGCAGCTGTTTTCTCCTGAAAACATTCTGTCTTTTCAGACGTAAAAGCCTCTCATCGTGTGCACATCCCCTGACACTACAAAAAACGGCTAAAAAAAAAACATCAAATAAAGAAAATAGCTTCATTTTAAGCTTCAAAAACGCCTTGAATTCAGAAGATGTTTTCTCTTGAAGACAGCCTCATAATTTTCAACCACTTCTTTTTGTATGTGTGAAAATACCCTCAGACATGGAGAAATTACTTTAGATCTGGGACATAGGGAGCCTATTTATATTATCTGTAAAACTGGAGCATCTACTTGGGTGATTTACCCCAATTTTATCAAACAGCGGAGTCATTTTTGAGTTTTGTCTTTTAAAAGGGTTGAAAGGATGTTGATGTGTCTTGTTAGTTTCAGCTGTCAGACATATTTGTCGAAGTGTAAAGACAGAATTTTGTCTTTCAAATGTGGAGCACAGAGAAGATCAGCGCAGGCAATGAGCTTGGGGCATATTTACTGTTGTGTGTAATTCTAGTGTAGCGTGCACGGTATGCCCCAACATGGCACAAGTGCATCTGCTGAACGACCTCAAATTGTACCTGCCACACTAGTCTGAACAACAAAATTGTAAAAACATTAGTAAAATAGTAGTACTGTTTACAGCTTGAAAGCAACCTTTTTACTGGCACAAATGAAAATTGTGGTTGGCAAATTATTTTTTGTGTCGGTGGGGGGCATGATCAATATGACTTTCATGCTAAATACCATTCTTTCAAAGAAATTCAGGGAGAAAACTGGCAAAATTGCATTGAAAAAACGTTCTATAAATGCCTTAGGCCCTTTCACGCCATGTTTATTGCACAACATTTCAAGTATACGTCCGGAAAAGCTCCCAACGTATATGTTAAACGTAGGCTGTGACAAATTCCCTAAAAGTGGCATCTGTTACCATAAACCATAATGGTATTTGTTAAACATATACGTCATGAACTGGGGTCATGAGAGTTCATGACATATTCGTTAAAAGGATACCATTAGAGTCTGTTGGTGACAGATGTCACTATTAGGATGTAACAGGCATCCGTTTAACCGATACCGTCGTAGAAAGCTATTATAAAGCTCATGATGTATACATTAAACATATGCATGTTACATATTTCATTCACGGGCATAAATCACCCATAGGCTCCCATGAAAAAAACAAAAACAAAAGACTGCGCGGTATTCATTTTTTATTTTTTTTTGCAAGGTCCCATGGCATGCATGGCATATGGAAGAAAAAAAAAGTATACTGATGTACACCAGCCGCCCATAGTACATTGCAGTTTTGACACGTTTTTTACCAGGGATCGCAGCAAAGAACGCGACAGAACTGCATTGTGTTTGTCCTGCAAAAGGACCTACAGACAAAAGCGTCTGCAGTTCTTGTTACGGTTTAGAGACCTGCTGGTCACATGACATCAGGTCCTAGAACAGCAGCAAGACTCCAGAGAGAAGACTAGGAGGTGAGCTTCTATGTAAGTATAAGGTTATGGTTTTGTTTATGGGGTCTGTATTTAGGGGGTCTGGTCTGAGGCCTGTATTAGTTTAGAGGTCTTTATTTAGGTGGTCTGTATTAGTTTAGTGAGTCAGGCCTGGAGTATGTATTAGTTTCGGGAGTCAGGTCAGGGGTCATTATTAGTTTAGGGGGTCAGGTCTGGGGTCTGGATTTATTTAGGGTGCGTGTTCTGGGGTCTGTATTTGTTTAGGGGGGTCTGGACTGGGGACTGCAATAGTTTAGAAGGTCTGGGGTCTACATGTATTTTGGGATCTTGTCTGGGGTCCGAATTTATTAGTGTGAGTAACAGGGTTTGTACGGGCACGTGGATAGGTCATCAGTATGAAAAACCATGTCAGATGGAGAAGAAAAGAAAACGGCTCCCATCAGAGAAGACATCACTTGTGAGTCACTCTATCTATAGAGGATTAGTCCCCTCTCCTGACATACAAAACCTATATAGAGGACAACCAGAGCCTCACTAACATGTCTGTTGTAGGAAATCCTTGTTTTCCACATAAAGTCTTCGTGTACCCAGGACCAATAAACAAATGCGTGTTACCATTCCCATTATCAAGAGGACGTGTCCCTACACAGTGTGGTAATGTGAGCGATGGTTGGAGGCTGTCAGTATGTAGGGACTCAGCCCTTTGACAAGGGGAATCATAACACCCATTTGTTAATGCTCGCACAGAAAGTGGTGTTCACTACTATAGACACAGCAGAGCGGTGGTGGGAAAGTTTGGGGAACAGCCCAGGGCCTATGGTCTACTTAATTCGCCACCAAACATGTCCCCTGCGGTGCCAGCCTGAAGATAATATAGCAGAACAATGAATGGGGAGATCTCTGGATCCATGTAGGACACAGGACTTGTTCTAGCTTTGTAAGAAAGAGATTGTCATGCACTATCATATAACGGATTTTCTTTTTTTTTTTTCATTAATTCTGAGACAACTTCTTTAAATCTCTCTTATTTTGTAAATATGACTTGACCGTTCTTTTCTCAGCTACAAAAATAGTTTTTCCAGACTCTATACTTAGACATTCTGGTAGAAATTACAGCCCTTACAATGTTACAGGTGTGGCATGTCTTGTCTTGAGAGTTTCCAAGAATAGTTTCTAATTTTTGACCTAAAGGCAGAATGTGTATCCGGAGACATCTATCATCATCATCATCATCAAAGGAAAAAAGTGATGATTTATGTTTATTTTCAGTCATGTTCTATTCGTATTGCACATCTGAGAAAGAACTATGATTGTATATAATGACTAGTGATTTCATTTTAATGTACTACACAATATTTGCAATGATAATACCATATAATCTGGAATGAATTAAGAGCTTTGTCTACATACAATGGGCCTCATTCATGAAAACCATTGCAGAGAAAAAGAAGATTAGCTGTCCAACCAGAAAACTGCTCTAATTTTCTATACTGTGCTTCAAAAATTAGAGCTGGAATCTGATTGGTTGCTATGACAATACTTGAACTTTTTGACTGTAGTTAGTTCATAATCACCCCGGATAACTGTAGCGTTCCTGCACAGTGACAAAGTAATAGGACTCTGTACGGTGCTGTACAGATCAGGAATGTCTTAACAACTAGCTGTTTATGTAGTCATATACACACTGATGTATTGGCATATAGACGTACTGTATGTCAGGACATTACAAAAAAAATCATCAAAAACCCTAACAGTTTTAATTTTACAATAGAGTTTATTAAATACACCTAGCACTATACCAAAAAAAAAAATATGGACATACTGTATTTGCTACCCCCATAACTTTAACGAACATTATAATACATTTATACCAATATTTAGGACGAATTAGGCTATTTTCACATGTGTGTTTGAGGCTCTGTCACAAATTCCATCAAATCGGACAGGAAAAAATGTTCCCGTCAAAACGAACGCTGTGACAACCCGTCGGCACTGCGACGTGGCTTCCATTATAAACAGAAGCCATGACGCCAGGGGCGTAACTAGGAAACTCTTGAATGGGGCCCCCCCAGGTGACACACGCAGCCCCCCTTATAGATAGTGCCCCCTGTAGATTGTGCCATTCAGCCCCCCCCCTGTAGACCGTAATATAAAGCCCTGCCTGTAGACTGTGCTATACAGCCCCGCCTGTAGACTGTGCTATACAGCCCCGCCTGTAGACCGTGCTATACAGCCCCACCTGTAGACCGTGCTATACAGCCCCGCCTGTAGACCGTGCTATACAGCCCTGCCTGTAAACAGTGTCTTATCCCACTTGTAGATAGTGCCATACATCCTCCTGTATATAGCGCCATACAGCCCCCTCCCTTGTATATAGTGCCACACAGCCCTCCTTAATAGATCATGCCGCACACAGACCCCTGTAGATTGCGCAACACACAGCCCCCTGTAGATAGAGCCACAGCCCTCCCCCTTGTAAATAGTGCCATACAGCCCCCCCCCCTTAGTAGTGCCACACATCCCCCCAAGAGTACAAGGCAATGGCACATCTGAGGAAGTTATATCAGCCAGGGGGATGTCAATCAAACATGGAAAGGTGGGTTTGGAGGCAGGACTATGTGACTCTTCAGGATAGCGGCACCGCCCCATGACCCTTTAATGAATAATTACCATATAGTGTTTTAAAAGTTAATTTTATAGATTTTGCTGCATCTGAAAAAAACAAACATTTGGAAATATTGTCAGGTCATGTATTACCGCATGGTGTCGGTTCAAGGGGTTAAAACTACCAGACAGGTTCCCATTAAATATAAAATGAATTAAAAAAATTCCATCTGCCCTGCAATTTTGTTATTATAAATATATCCTATATAATTACAGCTCCAGAACTAAGCTTATACATATATACAGTACCACAACCAAGCTCAGTACATACATACAATACCAGAACCAAGGTCAGTACATACATACAATACCAGAACCAAGATCAGTACATATATGCAGCCCCATAACCAAGCTCAGTACATAAATACAGCACCAGAACAAAGCTCAGTACATAAATACAGCCCTAGAACCAAGCTCAGTACATATATACAGCCCCAGAACCAAGCTCATACATGTATACAGCACCAGAACAAAGCTCAGTACATATATACAGCACCAGAACAAAGCTCAGTACATGTATACAACACCAGAACAAATACAGCTCAATTTAGTGCAACCCCTGCCATATAGGTTTGTACGACGTAAAACTACAGCTCCCATCATGGCCCAAACAATGGTAAAGATATGCTGGGAGATGCGGTTTCAAAAAACAAAATCATATGACCCATCATCTCGCTGCAGATCATACAGTGACTACATTACTGATTAGAGGCAGAATAGACATTCACATTAAGTGACTTACCGGTGATGTCTCCGATTCTAATTCTTTTTCTCTTTTCTTCTCCCTCCGGTCCAGACCTCTATGATGGATTTCTCCCGGCCACAGCCCATTTCTGCAGTTTTCCACTCAGATGTCTTCAGCTTCTCACTTTTAAAACATTTCTGCACCTATAAAGGAAGTTAAAATTCTCAACACCTCTAAATATAATAGCGCCATACACTGTGTCCCTGATTATAGTAGCACCATACACTGTGACCCTGATCATAATAGTACCAGACACTGTGTCCCACACACACACACACACACACTGTGCCCCCTGTAAATAGTGCCCCATATCCTCCTGTAGATAGTGACCCCCATTGAGCCTCTGTAGATAGTGCCCTACAAAGAAGCCCCTGTAGATAGTGCCCACATATGGACTCCTGAGCTGCAAGGCAATAGTGCTAACCACTGAGCCACCATGCTGCCCTACATATAGCTTCCCATATAGATAGTGCCTCACATATAGCCCACCCCAGTATAAAGTGCTCTATATATATATAGCCCCCTGTAGATAGTGCCCCACAGGTAACCCACCCCTGTATATAGTGTCCCACATATAGCCCACCCCTGTAGATAGTGCCCTACAGATAGCTCCTCTATAGATAGTGCTCCACATATAGCCCACCTCTGTAGATAGTGCCTCACATATAGCTCCCCCTGTATATAGTGTCCCACATATAGCCCACACCTGTAGACAGTGCCCTACATATAGGACATCATAAAAAACAAATAAATTTTATTATGCAAAAGTAGTAAAACAAAAAAATTATTTGGTACTGCCGTAATTGTAAGGACCCGCAGAATAAAGTTATTATACTGTTTTTGCCACATGGTAATCGGCATCAATTTAAGCCACACAAATTGGTGAAATTATAGTTACTTCCATTACCCCCCCAAAAAAGTTAATAAAAGTTAATCAGTAAATATGTACCCCAAAAAGGTTCCCAATAAATACAACTGGTTCAAAATTGCCTGGTCATTAAGACCCAAGATAGATTTGTCACTATAAAGTAAAGTGATGTACAGATTTAACAGATCTAGCAGTAATCCTGCTAGGTTGCGGCTAGTGATATTGAACCCAATTGAATACTTAACAAGTCATGATGCATAAAACAGATCTGGCAATCATAAAAAAAAGCAAAAAATAAATTTGGAATTATCCAAAGGTCCATATCCAAGTGCCAAAAGTGTTGGAAAATTGCTATGAAGTAGGTGGGGATGAGCAGAGTGGTGAGGATGAGCATAAAATCCGAGGGAATTCTCCTTTAAAACTGGATTCACACAGTTTGATGCATTTTTTTTTCCTAGACAAAGCCAGGAGCGATTTTAAAAAGGAAGGATAAGTATTATGGAAAGCCTCATCTCGTAACTTTTGCATCTACTCCTATATTTGGCCTAAAAAACTGCTGCAGTCACACCCTCACAAAACAGACCCTCCAAGAGCCAAAGTTTTTGTAAAAGTAAAGTAGCAACTTTTTATTGTTTTGTTGTTTACAGTAAAAAAAAATCTCATGATATGCATTTTTTTTTTCATTTCAGCAAATGTGACCACAGGAAACTCTCTGCTTCAGGCATTCAGTAGGTCACATTGTGATCTGGTGGATCCTCTAATTCCTGCACATACAGCAAAACAACCATACCACTTCTCCGTACGGACACACACACAAACAAACAAACAAATATATATATATATATATAACAATATAAATTTGGTATTGCTATAATCGTATTGACCCACAGAATAAAGTTAACATGCCGTTTTTACGACACAGGGAACGCCTTTAAAACAAAAGAAAAAAAATAAAAATCCACCCCACATAATTTATTTTCAGTAGTCCTGTACATTATAAGGTACATTAAATGGTACCGTTAAAAAAAAAATGCAACTCGGCAAAAAACAGTCCTCATATGGCTTTGACGACGGAAAAATTTCAATTGATGGCTCTTGGAATGCAACGACGGAAAAATGAAAATGAAAAGATATAAATATGCCTCCAAGGGGTTAAAGAAGTACTTAAAAAAAAAAATTTTACTCATGAAAAACAAATTACTGTTTCTAGTTTACTGAAACAATGGGTATTTGTGTTCTGCCAGTTTGCTGGAAGCTGTAGTTTCACAACAGCTGGAGAGCCATAGGTTGAAAACCATTTCTCTAGTTCAAGTCTTCTCAAACTCTTTCTCCTGGGACCTCACTATGAGCCTAAATCCATGCGAGGTACACTCCATTCCAGCCACCATGTCCCCAGTCAGTACAGCACTTTTTCCACACTCATGCCTCCTCTGCTGGAACAAGGAAGCTAACTTGTAACCGGCTATGCCAATCCGTGCAGGAAAAAGTCTTCTAGGAAAAGACATGATGATCTTAGACAGAATTATTATTACTCCTCCAAAACAGTGGGATGATCATGCTAGGTTCAGGACCATTGGATTGCATGCCGTGCCTCCTCTAGAATTAGGGAACACTTCACCAGTGAGGCCTGCATCAGTTTACAAACCCTGCTCTAATCTATACTAAATATACGACATGTATAAAATAAGGTTTATATTACAGAGTTACTTTTTATCTGATTTTCTGTCTTAATGGTCACTAACTCTTCTAACATCTTTTTCTAATCTAATAGCATAAATTATATAGATCAACGTTGTAATTTACTTACTGTTAAGACTTAGTTGTTTTATCCATGCAAATGCTGTGTAAAGTTACTGCCACTAGGTGTCTCCCTTCCTGTAATCTGCTGTCCACTCCATGCTGACAAGAAAAATCCAACCCTAGTTATAGAGCAGAGGAGAATGACTGCAGAAAGTAGGGGTGTGTGACTTCACTGCCTGCCAATAGAAGTCTATGGAGAGGGGAGGGGGAGGAGGGAGCAGGGAGAGACACAGACACTGCTGCCCATACAAGTCTATGGAGAGGGGAGGAGTAGGCAGGAGCAGAAAATGTGTGAGTCAAACAGAGACATGCTGCCAATACAAGTCTATGGAGAAGAGTGGGGAGCAGGGTGAAAAAGACACACACAGATTCTGCAGCTTCCTGGTAAGTTATTTCTCACCCCATTGCTGGATTCACGCTACACTGCTGTATAATGTCCTCCATGCTGCTGCAGCTTCTATATATGTGATAATGGCCAGAAATGGTGCTACTTCTCATGTACAGTTGACAGCTTATTGTGAAAAGTCACCTGAAAAGAACACGTTTAGAGTCCTCTAACTATACGTTTCATAGAATATACATGAATGTCCAAAAAAAGGAAGCACTCTGTCATTTACCTAGGTATAGGATTTAAAGAGGCTGTCTAGTTTGGAAACCTATTTTCAAATACCCCATTAGGGAATTGTGAGTTAATAAAGGGGGGGGGGGGAGGGGGAGTCCCTGTTTAGAATCCTCTTCTATTAGCCACAGAGGAATGCAGCTACAAAAGTTTCTCCCATTCTAATGTTTTCAATAAAAACTGTGTAATGCTTAATTTCTCCTGTGGGGGCGCTGTAGGGGAATTGAATACTTGCTGCTGGGTTTCCTCATTGATTACATGTGATAACTGGCAAACCAAGCAACGGGACAACCTGTGACCAGCTAACTATTAGGAAATCATTCTAACAAACTAGTACATACATAACAAATATTATAAAATAGTTACCATGCGTTCTTATTTGCAGTCAGTGCTCATGTTTTTGTTTTTTTTTGCCCAAAACAGGATTAATTTCCCCTATTTTTATTCCTCATATGTTATAAATCTTGTGTTTCGGAATAAATAGTGATATCTTATCTTTTTTCTAACCACTAAATAATTATGCTTCCTTTTCCCTTTAAACATATGCTATGTGCCTGGTACAGAGCGAGAGAAAAAAAAAATCATGGCACAGAGTAAATGCCAGCAATTCAATGCTTACATAACATCCCACTGAGTTTGGCTTTAGTAACAAAAGGAGAGCAGCTTAGCGCTGTAGTCTTCAGCTCCCCCGTGTTTGCTTTGGAAGACAGCCAGCTTTCCTGATCCCTTCCCTTCAACAGCTACTTATTTCGTGCAAATTTTTTTAAAAAGAAAATAGGTCTGGTCACCCACAAACATTGCATTACTTTAGACCGTTCTGTCACTTATTTTCACTGAATCCTATTGGTCAATAACTTAATGATGAAGTCAGAACAAAAGAAAATGAACCTGAACTTCAGTCTTATTTCCTCATAAGGTTTTAGAAGTATTAAAAGCCAGTAAAACCAGAATGGAAAGTTACAAAACACGTGAGACCTAAAGATTACATTCACATTCCACTAATTCCCTGCAAATATGTGCAAGCTATTGCTCACCAGTTATTGCAGTACTACAAGTTCCAGCATTTTCTAGCAGTCACAATATCGCCCTCTGCTGACCATCGGACAAAGAATGCGTTATGATAAACTATGAATTTTATGGCCGCTGAATCTGATATCATAGACTTATAATAGCCATACAGTGAAGGAAAGAAGTATTTGATCCCTTGCTGATTTTGTACGTTTGCCCACTGTCAAAGACATGAACAGTCTAGAATTTTTAGGCTAGGTTAATTTTACCAGTGAGAGATAGATTATATATATATATATAAAAAAAAAAAAGAAAATCACATAGTCAAAATTATATATATTTATTTGCATTGTGCACAGAGAAATAAGTATTTGATCCCCTACCAACCATTAAGAGTTCAGCCTCCTCCAGACCAGTTACACGCTCCAAATCAACTTGGTGCCTGCATTAAAGACAGCTGTCTTATATGGTCACCTGTATAAAAGACTCCTGTCCACAGACTCAATTAATCAGTCTGACTCTAACCTCTACAACATGGGCAAGACCAAAGAGCTTTCTAAGGATGTCAGGGACAAGATCATAGACCTGCACAAGGCTGGAATGGGCTACAAAAACATAAGTAAGACGCTGGGTGAGGAGGAGACAACTGTTGGTGCAATAGTAAGAAAATGGAAGACATACAAAATGACTGTCAATCGACATCGATCTGGGGCTCCATGCAAAATCTCACCTCGTGGGGTATCCTTGATCCTGAGGAAGGTGAGAGCTCAGCCGAAAACTACACGGGGGGAACTTGTTAATGATCTCAAGGAAGCGGGGACCACAGTCACCAAGAAAACCATTGGTAACACATTACGCCGTAATGGATTAAAATCCTGCAGTGCCCGCAAGGTCCCCCTGCTCAAGAAGGCACATGTACAGGCCCTCCTGAAGTTTGCAAATGAACATCTGGATGATTCTGAGAGTGATTGGGAGAAGGTGCTGTGGTCAGATGAGACTAAAATTGAGCTCTTTGGCATTAACTCAACAAGCCGTGTTTGGAGGAAGAGAAATGCTGCCTATGACCCAAAGAACACCGTCCCCACTGTCAAGCATGGAGGTGGAAACATTATGTTTTGGGGGTGTTTCTCTGCTAAGGGCATCAATGGGAGAATGGATGGAGCTATGTACCGTCAAATCCTGAGTGACAACCTCCTTCCCTCCACCAGGACATTAAAAATGGCTCGTGGCTGGGTCTTCCAGCACGACAATGACCCGAAACATACAGCCAAGGCAACAAAGGAGTGGCTCAAAAAGAAGCACATTAAGGTCATGGAGTGGCCTAGACAGTCTCCAGACCTTAATCCCATTGAAAACTTATGGAGGGAGCTGAAGATCCGAGTTGCCAAGCGACAGCCTCGAAATCTTAATGATTTACAGATGATCTGCAAAGAGGAGTGGGCCAAAATGCCATCTAACATGTGTGCAAACCTCATCATCAACTACAAAAAACGTCTGACTGCTGTGCTTGCCAACAAGGGTTTTGCCACCAAGTATTAAGTCTTGTTTGCCAAAGGGATCAAATACTTATTTCTCTGTGCACAATGCAAATAAATATATATAATTTTGACAATGTGATTTTCAGTTTGTTTTTTTAAATATAATCTATCTCTCACTGGTAAAATTAACCTAGCCTAAAAATTCTAGACTGTTCATGTCTTTGACAGTGGGCAAACTTACAAAATCAGCAAGGGATCAAATACTTATTTCCTTCACTGTATATGACATAGAATTTGAGCAGAACAGTAATCATTTACTAGTTAGAAAATACGTAAATGCATGGAGGTCCTCCTAGCAATACTTCAGTGCAAGTCTCTCTTCTAAAAACAATATTATTTTAAGAGATATCATTTGCTTTTTTTAAACATCCGCCGAGTGAGTATTCACCTTTTAACATTTTTAGGCCCAACATTCTGTGCTGATCCATTCCTTTATATATCTGTACAGTGGTTGGTGCCCAATTTCTAGGTGCCAAACTCCAAACCCCCTGCACTGTCTTAAGTGTTGGCAGCATATGGCTTTATAATTGCGTCAAAAGAATAACCAGTAAGCTTCCAAGCTCCCCCTAGTGGTGGCTGCAGACAGATATTTATCATTTAATAGGTTATTCTCACCTTATAAAGTGCCTAGCAAATGCGTTTCTCTTTATGATCAGTGGGGTCCAACCGATTTTGAGAATGACTGGGCAGCAGTGCCGACTTTGCGCTGCGTTCCCTTTTAAGTTTTTCCTGCATAGCACTCCTGGCCATCCGGCTGTGAAAGAAACTGCAGTCAGCCCCATTCACTTGAGAATGGGGCCATGCTGTAGTTCCCTGCACAGCGGGTGGCCAGGGTGCCACTAAGCAGGAAAAAACAGTGTAGGAATGCAGCGCTAAGTCAGCACTGCAGCCCCTTTATTCTCAGGATGAGTGGAGGTCCCACAGGTTAGACCAATACTGATCACTTTGTAGGATGCGAACACCCCTTTAAACACTATAGGAGCGATTAATTTAAAACTGGAGTAGTTATTCATAGCAACCAATCAGGTTACATAGGTTACATATGTCCTTCAAGTTCAAACAAGGGATTGGAGAAAGGGAAGGCATATTGGTAAACTATAAAACTTTGTTTAACCCCTATTGATCCAGAGAAACAATAAATAAATACCCATAAGGCATTAGCAATCTGTCCTAAAAAAGAAAAATTTCCCTCCTGATACCAAGTGGCGATCAGACTGGATCAACATTCAAACAAGAATTCTATACATTGACACAAGAGCTGATATTTATTTCTTAGAAATCCTCGAACCCTTTTTTTTTTTTTTTTTTTAATGCCATCTACTGTTTCTCCTGTGACCAGCGCCTGATGTCACTATTCCACAGTTAAGAAGGCTTGTCGCCTCTGGAGATTTAACCTTTTTTTTCTCAAGGCAAAGTGAGAGCCCCCTTGTCTTTGAGGGGATTTTACATGGAATAGGTTTTCTCCATATTTTAGGTATGGGTTATTTATATACTTATGCAAGTTTATCATGTCTCCCCCCTTAGGCCTCATGCACACAACTGTAGTTTTTATCCACAATTACGGATCCATAATTGCAGATGAAACACTGACATTCATTTCTATGGGCCACAAACAACTTCCCTCATATTTACAGGTGTGTGTGTCTGGGCTGTAGAAGAGCATGTCCTATTTTTCACATTTATGGACCGTTCTCCTATACTTATTATTGCGAGCACGGTCTGCAAATGCGGATGACACTCCACGGCTTGTCTGTGCAGTAGGCCTTAGTTGTCTATTGAAGGCTAAATACGTTTTAATCTTTCCACATAACGAAGATCCTCCACGCCCCATTTCAAGTTCTCCTTTTTTAGATGCCCTTTACCGAAGTGTCGGGATTGTGAATAGACATCGCATCCTGGGTGGAGCCTATCGGATTAGTTAGGAGATAGGGAATTTATAAACTGGTGACAGAGCCTCTTTAAATGCAATCTAGGTCTGTGTGTAAGAAGCCATTTCAAGCTTGGGAGAGGCCGACTAAAAAAAAAAAAAAAAAAGGTCTTAAAAAAAAAAAAAAAGCTTAGTCCCATCATAAATAGCGATCGCATACCACTTTGTGATTGGTGGGGGTGGGCTGCCAGGACTCTCGTGGCATTTGGGAAACTATTCGATAAACTCCATGCACGACTGGAAGTGTATGCAAACAAAAGTTTTGTCCTTGGCTTTACATTTTTTCAACTTAACAGCACTCTTTCTAGCCAAACGTTTCATTAAAGTCCACTCAATTTTCTGTAAATTACGAAAATCCATCTTTAACTATTAACATTCACTAATAACAATGCTTACTCTGCTTACTAGGCTAATGATTGTAGCCAAGCAGTAACAGCACAAGACACTAGCATAGCCCTGCCAGACATTCACGATATGGGAGGTCTGTAGAAAAGAAATGTAAAACAAACGACTCGGGGATCTAGAGGCTTTATACAATTTAATTCTTGGCAAGCGATTGCAGAACAATGGAGATGCATGAACTGTTTAGTAATGAATGAGTGTTTATAGATGTTTAGTTCTAAATTATATATCTACTATATGTGAAAAAGTATATGCACATCTGAAAATCTATCTATAATAGTTCATCTACAGATTCTATAGTAGGAACCACATAGGACAAACGTGTAATTTTATATGATCTATACACAATTTAAGTGAAAAATTGCCATACGAAACAATAATGTAATGCAAAACAACTTTACACAGTCCCCAAAAATATACCTTCACTTACGCAGCCTCAGCAGCGACTGTTCTTGGCTTTGGACCTTCATTTCAATGTTTCCTTCTGGTCCCGCGGATAATGGTGGTAGTGGTCTTCTCTCCAACTTATATAGCTACTTAGGTGTTACTGGAAATAACTCGCACTATTGCTGCATAGATTCTTGGGAGCCAAATTTTTAGAGTTAATGGGGGAAATGAATAAATCAAAATGGGACAGAATTCAGTCATAGATTAGGCCGCCTTTTATGATTACCACAACAGTTTGGAAAAGTGTTGAAAGTCTAAGAGGTTTTAAAATGTGCCAAATACACCACACAAGGGGTCACGATACCCTTCTACCAAAATTAGGATCCAGCTAATAACCATCACATCTAAGTTAATGAACTTTGATGTGATCATTATTAGCTGGATCCTCATTTTTTTTTTTTTTTTTTTTTTTAGAGACATCCAGGACCAGCTTTCCCCGAAGCAGTCAGTTCAGCTGACCTAACGGAATGAACTTTGACGGAAGGATACAGCTTCTATGTATACAGGATACATAGAAGCTGTATCTTCCAAAGTAAAAATATTTTTTTTTATAAAAGTCAATTACAAAAAGTTGTTTTAAATCACTTAAAACTTTTATATAAAACAAATTTGATTTAAAAAGGTGTACATAGCCTTTATGTCTCCTGTTACTCTACCTGCAAGTGAATGAAGCTACCAGCACTACAATTTGAATTCTAGCTTAAAAACTTGAATTTAAACATGGAAGTGCATATCTAAAGAAGTTTCTAAGTGGATCAATGGAAGTATGCGTTAAAGAGGCTCTGTCACCAGATTATCAAATCCCTATCTCCTATTGAATGTGATCGGCGCTGCAATGTAGATAACAGCAAAGCTTATTGTTTTTTTGAAAAACGATCATTTTTGCCCAAGTTATGAGCAATTTTATATTTATGCAAATGAGCTTTTCAATGGACAACTGGGCGTGTTTTCTCGTTTTACCAACTGGGAGTATATTGTGTTTTTACCAACTGGGCGTTGTGAATAGAAGTGCATGACGCTGACAAATCAGCGTCATATACTTCTCATCGCTCCCACCCAGCTTCTTTCACTGCAGACACACAGCGTGACGTCATCCACAGGTTCTTCAACCTTGTCGTCGGACAAAGATGATACATCGGCTCCAGGCGTACAAAAGGTTAATATGCTCGTCTCTAGGGAGTTTACTATGCTTACCTGCACATGGTGATGCTGCTGCAGATTCAACTGTACCCTCTGACGCCTGGAGCTGATGTGTCTTCTCTCTTCCGACGCCAAGGTTGAAGGACCTGTGGGTGATGTCACTAGTTTATTAATTCCCCATCTCCTAACTAATCTAATAGGCGCTATGATGCTGATAACTAGTGTGAATGGTTTTAAAAAACGTTTATTATATGCAAAGGTATGAGCATTTTTCTAAATATGCTAATTTGGCTCTGATAGCCAAATAGGAGGTGTGTCTTTTCACTCTGGCCTTGTAATGTTTTCTGTATGACGCTGTCCAATCAGCATACAGCTTCTCCCCCTTCCCTGCCCAGCAACACAGTGTGATCATATAGTATACAGCTTCCATTCCCGACTGTGTATTCAACTGGTGATATCTCCGGTTGTTTCACAGCTAGAACTGCGATCCTGGTGTCATATGAAAGATTAGTCTCGGCTTTCATATGACAGCAGAACCAGGTGGTTTCTAGGTGGTCCACAGCCGGAGATATGGCTGTTTGAAGTGATCTCCCTTCCCTCCAGTCTCAGTCTCCCACACACTGTGAAGCAGCTTCATGCTGATTGGACAGCGTCAGAGGCTGCAAGGTAGCTCCACCTCAGGAGAATCACTGCGGTTACCTCCCACTTGTCTAGTATAGCCTCATTTGATTTAGAAACAAGCTCATAACTTAAAATAAATGTTTTGGGACACAATTTTCACTAGCATTATCAGTGTGACAGCGCTGATTGGATTAGCTAGGAGATAGCACATTACTAAACTAGGGACATGTCCTCTTTTAGGGATCCAACTCAATAAGCATGATTACTCTACTGGAAACAAATGAAAAGCATAGAGCCATGAGTCCATATACTGAATATGTAGCTTTTGTTGAGGTGACTAAGACCATAAAAATGTTTTGGGAAATAAAAGTCCACTATATAAATTTCCTCCTATAATTTTTTTATTGTAAGGTTAGTGAGGATTAGCAAGTAAAAATCCAGTTTTAGGCTAATTTTGACAGAATTTCCGCCTGCAAAAAACTCAGTGTGAACATAGCCTTAAAGAAACACTTTAGGTAAAACCGATACAGTATATCATGCATACCACAGGGCCTGAGGGGGCAGCGTGATACAGGGATTCAAAGAACACTAAAGTGAACGTCCCCTCATGTCCTGCACAATAACAGAGTATTTACAGATCAGTCATTTGACGGCTATAAATTGTCCATATAGTGTGTGCTTAGCAATTACTCTGTTCTAGATTACGGCCCGTTTACACAGAACTATTTTTTTTCCAACAACCAAAACACCTGTCCAATGGACATTTTCTATAAGAGCAATCAGAAAGGAGTTTCCGCTCACCGGCGGGCAGCATCATCATCATCATCATCATCATCATCATTGCCTAGCATTCGGCTTATATGTTTCTAGGAGCACACTATATATTTACGGATACTGCTGTCGGTAAACGATTAAGATCTTTTTTGTGCATTTAGAAGAGGAACAGTAGATTGTAAACTATTTAATCATAACGATAATTGCCTAGTGTAAACCAGCCTTAGCTCAAGATTTAAGATCAAGCCAAAGTAGGTAGAGGAGGTTAAGATGGAGTAGCATAACTAAAAGAAAGGGAAAAAAAATAAAATAAAAAGCATAGAAGAGAAAAAAAAACAAAAAAAAACAGCATTGTGCCTTATTGTGCAGACATCCCCAGGAGAAGAAAGAGGCCTAATGGTCTATAGACACTCTGCGCATCCCATAGTATCCCATTTAAGGGGTTTTCCTACTGTTACAAGTGATGGCATATTACTCAGCTATGCCATCACAAAGTGGCTCGAAAATGCTTGTTTACGCCACGGCCGCTTCAAAGTTTTTTCCCTGGCTACCCACAGTACATGGGAACTGCAGCACAATTAAATTCAGTTGAAGGCAGATGTGTTGCAGTTCTCTACACAGTGGGTGGCCGGGAGCACTGCTGTGCAGGGAAAAAGCCATTGGGGATCCCAGAGGTTGGACCAATGCCGATCATAATGTTACGTTTATGGCCTATGACTTGGACAAACCATATGTGATGGGAATACCCATTTAGTCAGGTTTTGGAAAAACAAAGTTATAGCAAAGAAACTCTTTATGATGTATTCCCAGAAATATTGCTTCAGAGAACAAGCTAGCAGCTTCCACAGTATTCACACAATGAGTGAAGTCTAAGATCTAGTGAGATTTCTCCAGATTATTTTTTTTTCAAAGGACATGATGCAGATTGTGTGTAGAATAATTCTGACATTGTGGCAATCAAATCCAGTCCATACGATTGTCTTTTTATTAAACAATATAAAAAAAACAAAAAAACAAAAACATGTGACATTTTCATTGTTTTCTGCACCATTTTGAATTACACAGAATACAATTTTATCTGAAGGATTTTCCTCTGCCATACATTGGCAAAAAAACTTTCAGTATTATAAAGATTCTTACATAAAAGCTGCTTTTGTTCATTACATATAAGTTACACGGCACACACACAATGTCATCACTTTTACATATACATTTTTTTTATTATTATTTCAAACATTGTTGCACCAGGTATTGATGCATCTACAATTTAAAGAATCTTTAGAGATAAAAAAAAAATAATTACAAATAAGTATTCCTTTAAAAATTAGATTTTTGAAACCTTTGTGTTGGACAAGACTGGAACAAAAACGTGTTAGGTATGTCTTGACAATACAAAAGGTCTCTGCGACGATATACGAACATATAATTGTGTTTACACCTTATTCAAAAATAAAAAAGGATATAATTCAGCAGGTATAATAACATGTAACAATGAGCACAATGGTTATGCTACAACTCAAAGCAGCCTTCACGGTGATTTTTGTTTTCACTGTTTTTATATTTTTGTTCAGGACTCGAGATTTGAGAAATGATTTAATTTGTTTTAAGACATTTCTTGTGCTTGCAGCTGCTATGGTTTTTATATGGTAAAGTAGGAAATCAAATGCAAGCCGTAAGTTCAACAACTAGAAGAGGAGTTTCATTTCTAAATATGTTCAAGTCTTGAATTTTGGGCATTTTCGTGTAACAGGCGGAGGAGGACAGAGCATCTTCCATCGTAGTGAGGCTCTCATGATAGACAATGAACAGTGCTGCAAATACAATATAACTGAAGCTCGGGAGATAATGCATACTAAATGCAACCAATGAATCCTTCAAGCAAGGATGGACTCCATCAAGTGCAAAGTTGGTGAGAGTTTCGGTATCCTAATAATGCATAATCGACTGCTGTTTTTTTTTTTCTTTAAGAAAAATACAAAAAAAACAAAACATAACACAAACTTTTACTTTCATTCATTATACTCTAAAAGGAAAAAAAAATCTCAATACTGTTTCATTTTCTACTGTACAAACAAAACCCTAATGCAGATGCCATCCTCGGTGACTGGACAGGTTGACATGAAAAACATTGCATAGAGTCATATATGTATATAGATATATTTATATAAAATAAAATAATAAGAAAAACAAGATAAGGCACAGGTTTTTTTTTTTCTGGTGCTTGGAAAGACTTTCACTATATCAATGCAATGTTGGCTTCCCAGCCTCACAAGGAGAAACAAGTAAGTACAAGATTCATATATTACAAAACATTGCTCTCCTTATGGCAAATCAGTATTTGAAACCTGTTTTATACAAAATGTGGTTAAATGGACAAATAATAATCCACTCATGAATGTAAGATTAAAGGGGTTAGACAATCACTTATTGTTCGCAGAATCCCCTGACTATAAGCTGCCCCAGAAGCAAGTGATTCATTTTCCTGCAGCGCCACCGCAGGGCAAATGAAGCATGACAGTGCATATTGAAAATCAATGGGCCGTTTGTGTGATGCACAGCTGTGTTGGGTTTTTTAGAGGGGGAGAAACGCTCTTAGGAGCTGGTCTTCATTCTGGCTGATAAATGGGGTTTCAAAACAGGGTACTACCCTCTACACATTACATTTCTCTAATAAGGATTTAAAAATGGACAACCCTTTAACCAAAGTGTGTCAAATGATTTAAGAAAAAATATTGGCCTTCTGATGATTTACAATTCATTTAGAGATTTCCATCCCAGTAGTAGTTTGTATTGTTTTTCTCAGAAAAAAGATATTACAATACAGATATTAAACTACCCTTGTAAGTCCTATCACTGCCTGTATGAACGATTAAAAATTGTTTTATTAAGGTAATCAAACACTAAAAAGAGGCTAGGTAGCCAAACAACTATTCAGGCGTTAGCACAGCGACCAGAAAAGGGGGGGGGGGGTGGTGCAGAAAAGGTAACACACAGCTATGTGCACCTCAAATGCCAACGTGTTTCTCCCCCCTTTTTTTTTTTTCCTTGATTATGATATAAACACCTGGTTATCCATCTATTGGATCTAGCCTCTTTTTAGTGTTTGATTACCTTAATAAATCTCAATTTTTAATCACTCATACAGGCAGCAATAGTACTTGAATTTAAAGTGAACCGACACCTGACACCTACCGGTGCGACAGTCCGTTGCGTAGTGCAATTTTGACCTATGTAAGTCCGGACAAACCTGAGAGTGAATGGATGAAGGTCACAATGATGCTGAATACTTTTCATAGGGGAAATATTTTAAATTAAGGGTCTTCGACAGCCATTTTCAGATTTATGTACTTAGGACAAATATATAGCATACGGCCATGGACCATTGATATTACCTGGATACAGTGAAAACAATTGGTAACCACCGGCTGAATTAACTGGGGTAGACCAGTATATGGCTATGTTCACACGGGGTATTTTGCCGAGTTTTTTGACGCCGAAACCGCGTCGCAAAACTCGGCAAAAACGGCCCGAGAACGCCTCCCATTGATTTCAATGGGAGGCGTCGGCGTCTTTTTCCCGCGAGCAGTAAAACTGCCTCGCGGGAAAAAGAAGCGACATGCCCTATCTTCGGGCACTTCCGCCTCTGACCTCCCATTGACTTCAATGGGAGGCAGAGAAAGCGTATTTCGCGCTGTTTTATGCCCGCGGCGCTCAATGGCCGCGGGTGAAAAACGGCGCGAAAATCGCCGCGAAAATCGGCGTGCAGGGAGAGGAATATCTGCCTCAAAGTTCCAAACGGAATTTTGAGGCAGATATTCCTCCCCCAAAATACTCTGTGAACATAGCCTATTACTGCAAATAAGAACATGTTTATCTAAGTAGGAAAAAATTTAGGACACACTATAAAGCCAAAATATACTCTATCCCTTGGAGAAGAATACTTAGAGGTTATGTAATAGGAATTTGTAAAAGTAAAGTGCACTCTAGAAATCTAATGTTAACGGTCAGTGGAGTGCTATTAGAGTCAAAGAAGTGCTTAAAAAAATAGATAACCAAATTTATGAATATTAAAAGGGTAAAATTCAAACTTAAAAATGAAAAATTAATTTGAAATTGAAATCTATTAGAGATAAATTTACACTGTACAAACGGATATACAAAGTGGTAGTTCTCTAATAGGAAGGGAACCTGTCTGTAGCTTTACGTGGTCAATTCACTATATATGACACCATTTCACTCTTTTAATGGATCTGGCATAGCCATCATTGCTCCATTATAAACAGAAACCACAACACTAATGTGAACAGAGTCTTACTGTACTTTTCCTACTCTGAACAAAAAATGTATACCTGTGTATGAGACGGACATGGCTGAACTAGAACGGGTGCAAAGAAGGGCGACCAAGGTAATAAAGGGAATGAGTGGATTGCAGCGCCAAGAAAAGTTATCAAACTTGGAGCTATTCAGTTTAGAAAAAAAGACGGCTAAGGGGCGATCACATTACAATGTACAAATATATAATTGGACAGTACAGAGATCTTTCTAATGATCTTTTTTACAACTAGGCCTGTAACAAGGACAAGGGGGCATCCTCTACATCTAGAGGAGAAAAGGTTTCACCATCATCACAGAAGGGGATTCTTTACTGTAAGAGCAGTGAGACTATGGAACTCTCTGCCACAGGATGCTGTGATAGTTGATTCTTTAAACATGTTCAATAAGGGCCTTGATGCCTTTCTTGAAAAATATAATATTACAGGTTATGGGTACAAGATTCTGGAGATGGGATGTTGATTTATTCTGATTTCCAGATTAGGAGTCAGGGAGGATTATTTCCCCTATTGAGGGAGGCAATTGGTATCAACCTCATGGGGACTTTGCCTTCCTCTGGATTAACACGGTAGGATTATAGGTTGGACCTTTGTCTTTTTTCAACCTTATCAACTATGTAGCTATGTATAATTGCTATATTAATATATTCTATATTAATAGTTCTCAGATGTAAAATCAGTTTCTAAAAGTATTGTATAAAATAAATGATGTAAGTATATGCCAACAGACATAGGGGAATATCATCATAAAACATTACACGTGTGTGTCTTTCCATACGTACACACATGTTGGCATATAGCCACGTCTACTAGACGAAATCCAGATTTTAATGGGTTTGGAGTCTCACTGTTGAAATACATGTAGGTGACTGACAACTAATGAATAATATAAAAAAATATCTTGTTTATTAGTTATCAGTCACCTACATGTATTTATAAATGAATAGATAAAAAAAAAAAAAAAAAACTGGCAACATTTTTACAGATTACATCACCCTTAATATTTTCCAGAAAGTTTAATCGGAAGTAAATAATACTTCATTGTATCCCATTCATTTCAGGTCTGAATGTTCCGTGGCCCATTTCCAAACATCCCTAGTAGAAGTCTAGTGCTTGGATATATAGAATAGGATAGTCTTCGATTATTTGTCGACATGGGCAGAATCTTATAAACTACATACAATTACATGAAATTTTAAATGTCAACATAAACATAGTCATTCTTTTTATTGTCTCATTGGGTTAAGTTTTTGGAAAGAAAATGGACAAGGATTATTTATTATCTCTTAAAAATTGATGCCCTGGTGTATTGCTAGGGTGAAAATGTAGTCAATATAAGGGTCTGATTTATGGGGGTGAAATGGAGAAAACAAACTGGTAACAGAGTAAACTCTCCACAGGGGTCTACTAGAACGCACTCTATTATAGTTAGTCTGAGACTTGTGCTTTATAGGGTTTTCATCAATGTCTATGATGAATGGAGTTTCTAAAACATGTGCAGCTAAAAAATGTGCTTTGAATATAGAACTACATCACACAATTGGATGATTTAAAGTTTACAAATAAAAATATCTAGCCGATTGTCCAAATTAAATTCCCACGGCGGAATAATACATAACTACTTTGGGATTCACTATATGTTAATATCACCTAAAATTGCAGGACAGATCTAGGCATTAAAGTGACACATTCTAATTAATCCAGTCCATCAGACAGTGCAAAGTGGTCAAGACACAGTGAATGGAACTGCCACTTTAAAAGGAAGTGCTTTTTTTTAGGTGACATTTTCATTTTTAAAAAAGGCATAAAATTATTAAGGTAAGAAAATGTTCTTTATATAAAATGGTAAAACATACCATTCTAAGGGCATAAGTGCTCTACAGAGAAACAATTTGTATAGCAGTGAAGGGGTACATAAAAGGCTTGCCTTATCTTGTTATCTTTCCTATGTTGTTATATATTACAGAACTGTATTGCAAAAAATACATTGCCTTAAAATTCCACTGAAAATGAGATTTTCTTTTAATAAAGGTGGGAAAACCAAAGCTTTTCCTGTTCTCCAAAATTAGTTTTCTCTACATCCGGATGGGGCCTGGCCAGCCCAGTCCAATATGCAAGCCATAGGTGACCGACCAAGTGCAAATAGCCCAAATACACTTTTTAGGATGTAATGTGGCTTTTAAAGCATTTTCAGCGTCAAGTCTTGCACACTTCGCAGCGTGCGCAGATGCTGCTCTCTTCACATTTACAAGAATCCACTTGACGGCAAGTCAGGATAAAGTTTGGAATTTGCTGGAGGATGATGGTGATGAGATGGTAAAAGGGTGGCAGTGTGGGTACTATTTGCCACATCTATCGCTCCTGTATACGTTTTGTTCACATTTCCTCCACCAAAACCATTTTGAAACTGCTGGAAAAAATTAAAAAAAACAGAATTCGTTAGTAAGTATTATGATCATATATACTTTAGACACTGATGTTATATTTTTGACAAAAAATCATGAACCAGGGGCAAATGTTTTGCTTTGGTTTGTTTCTATGGTGGATATTTAACCCCTTCCCTCTTTAGCCACTTTTGACCTTCCTGACAGAGCCTCATTTTTCAAATCTGACATGTGTCACTTTATGTGGTAATAACTCCGGAATGCTTTCACCTATCCAAGCGATTCTGAGATTGTTTTCTCGTGACACATTGGACTTTATGTTACTGGCAAAATTTGCTCGATATGTTCAGTATTCAATTGTGAAAAACACCAAAAATTAGCGAAAAATTGCAAAAATTAGCATTTTTCTCAATTTAAATGTATCTGCTTGTAAGACAGGCAGTTATACCACACAAAATTGTTGCTAATTAACATCACCCATATGTCTACTTTAGATTGGCAACGTTTTTTGAACATCCTTTTATTTTTCTATGACATCACAAGGCTTAGAACTTTAGCAGCAATTTCTCACATTTTCAAGAAAATTTCAAAAGGCCATTTTTATAGGGGCCAGTTCAGTTGTGAAGTGGCTTTGAGGGCCTTATATATTAGAAACCCCCAAAAAGTCACCCCATTTTAAAAACTTCACCCCTCAAAGTATTCAAAACAGCATTTAGAAAATGTCTTAACCCTTTACACATTTCACAGGAATTAAAGCAAAGTAGAGGTGAAATTTACAAATTTCATATTTTTCTGCAGAAATAAATTTTTAATACAAATTTTTTTTATAACACAGAAGGTTTTACCAGAGAAATGCAACACAATATTTGTTGCCCAGTTTCTGCAGTTTTAGGAAATATCCCACATGTGGCCGTAGCGTGCTACTGGACTGAAACACCGGCCTCAGAAGCAAAGGAACACCTAGTGGATTTTGGGGCCTTATTTTTGTTAGAATATATTTTAGGCACCATGTCAGGTTTGAAGGGCTCTTGCAGTGACAAAACAGTAAAAATCCCCCAAAAGTGACCCCATCTGGGAAACTAGACACCTCAAGGAAATTATCTAGGGGTGTAGTGAGCATTTTGACCGCACAGGTTTTTTACAGAAATTATTGGAAGTAGGCCGTGAAAATTAAAATCAACATTTCTTCAAAGAAAATGTAGGTTTAGCGATTTTTTTCTCATTTCAACAAGGACTAAAGGAGAAAAAGCACCGCAAAATTTGTAAAGCAATTTCTGCCGAGTAAAACAATACCTCACATGTGGTAATAAACGGTTGTTTGGAGACACGGCGTGGCTGAGAAGGGAAAGAGCGCTATTTGGCTTTTGGAGTTCACATTTAGCAGGAATGGTTTGCGGAGGCCATGTCACATTTACAAAGCCCCTGAGGTGACAAAAAGTTGTAAAACATAAAAAAGTGCTATAAATGAGGTATCGCCGGAATCCGTAATGGGACGTTTACGGTCTGAGAAACAGCTGAAAATAAGCCGTGTGACCATACCCTAATTGAAGTCTGCCGAGAGGAAAATGGTTGAAAAACGCATGATCAGTAAGTAATTCTTTACCTCGATTTAAAAAAATAAAAAAACGCTTTTGAAGGTTTACATAGCCTTTAAAATATAATGGTACGAACCGGCATAAATTGATTATACATTTGCTATATCTTCACAGACACAAATGTACAAAGAAGGTAAGATGTAAGGTGTAAACGGTTATATGCTCCTTACTTTGTTTATCAACTGCTGCTGACCGGGCATCACGGCATTATATTGCATCTGATTCAGACAGGACGGCTGGGGATCCGGGAGGCACTGATACATGGACACCGCGCCAGAATAACAAGGCTGGGAAGTCATCATCACGGTCTGTGCGTTTAAGCCACACTCTTGGAGCACAGGAGTTTGTGGGAGACATTCCAAAAACCCATCCAAGTTCGAAGAAGAGGTGTATATTGACTGTTCCACATTTCCTAGATCAAAGTCCATCTGTGTAAGGTTAGAAGGCAGTGGCACTGCAGGCAAGGAGTCCTGGTAAGGCATATATTCTTGTTTGCAAGTATAAGAAGCACTGCCGACTACAGATTTATAAAACTCCTGAGCCACGTTAAGGCTGGGTACATACTGCTCAGTCGGCTGCTGTTCTTGGTAAGGGAGAGGTACACCGCTCGCAGGGTTCCAGTTGGTGAGCATGCCATTCACCTGCATGTGCTTCATTTTTTGACACAGCTGTTGCGGCATCATTTGGTTTGGCTGTTGTTGAAGCATCTGTGGTGTATTTGTGCTATCTTGCGTTACTTTGCTGGAGTTTTGCACACAAGCCATTTGCGGAAGAGCGTTCATAAACATACAGTCTGATTTTCGGTTTAGGGAATCCTGCACATACGTAAGAATTTCATCTGCCACATCAATATCTCCAAGATCGGGATATTCAAACTCATTTCTAAAAAAATCTTCATCTTGCTGTATCACCTCCAAATCCTCAAAGTCAATGTCCAAGCTTCTCATAATATTGTAAAGTTCGTTGTTTTTAACCTCTGGTAAAACGTCCGAAGACTTTGTTATGTTTTTAACCTGGGAAAACGCTGCGCCCTCCTGCTTCATATTATTTGCCACAGGTACCAGATTTTCTTGCCAAAAGTTACTGCTCAGTTCACTACTGCCATCTTTATAAAAGCTCTCAAAAGAAAAGGTGTTTGAAGCTGGAGGGCAAATGTACACACTTTCATCCTGCCTCAGCATGGCACCCAGGAGAGAGGCAGGATTGACCGGTGCTTCATTTACAGTCGCTTTGGCAGGGTTTCCTTTACTTGAGGAACCTTTAGGTTTATTTTGTGAGGGGCCCATTATACCTTGGAAGGGAAACGAAGACTCGTACAAAACTGCCTCACCGGTTGCAAAAATGAAAGGCAGCTGTGCGCTTCGCTTTCTTAAGTGCTCTGCTCCTTCCTCCTCTCTAAGAGTAAAAACAAACAAAAGACATATTGAGAAATCAAAATGGATTTGGAAAAAAAACCCCCAAAAAAAACGCACAAACCTGGTCATGTCAGTTTCTTTTACGAAGCTGTACAGGTTTGAGTATACACGGGTATTCCAAGTCCTCTTATTTTATGCATGAAACACTCGCAATATAGATTAAAAGTACAAAGTGACTATGAAGACAAGTAGATACCTCGTAAAATCTCGTCCTTGGCAAAAAAAGGAATAAAATAATCTAATAATCTATGTCAGGAAATTTTAGACACCAACCTCAGAATTTGACATGTTAATTTAAAGAATTTGTCAATTTTGACCACCATTTTTAAATTTATTTATAGCTCTAAACTAATGAAAAGTTTAGTAAACTCATTACTTTACTGCCCGTAACGATCAACAAGCTGGTTAAACAAAATACCCCCAACAGCTTAGGCTTCGTTCACATACGCGTCAGGGCTCTATTCTGATGTTCCGTCTGATCAATCCGTCAGAATGGAGCCCTGACTGAAACAAACCATAGGTTTCCATCGCTATTGAATTCAATGGTGACGGATCATGTGCCAATGGTTTCCGTTTGTCTCAGTTGTGCAAGGGTTCGGTCGTTTTGACGGAATCAATACTGCAGTCGACTACGGTATGGATTCCGTCAAAACGACGGAAGACTTGCACAACTGGGACAAATGGAAGCAATCGGCACCGGATCCGTCACCATTGAAATTAATGGTGATGCAAACGGAAACCTATGATTTCGGTTTGTTTCAGTCAGGGTCCCGTTCTGACGGGAAGCTCTGACGGAACGTCAGAACGGGATCCTAACGTAGATGTGAACGAAGCCTGGGCCGAGCCCCATAAAGCAGTGGGAGAGAGTTTTTTCTCTACATCTTCACTTCCCAGAATGTAAGTACAGGTGCACTTTAAAATGTGAAGAATGTATTTTACAATCATAATTCCCTCATTGCACAAATATAGACAATACTTCTACTTCCTTTCTTACCTAGATCATCAATTCTGCAAGAGGTTACAAGGCCTGTCTGATGCTCACAGAGATTAAATTAATATAACACTATTGTAGAGAATTGATGTATTTTTTGTTTTTTATCAGACAATATATTGAGGACATCAAAGCATAAATACACTGTAAAAAAGTGTATCAAAACAAGCGTTAAAACTAGTGGAGCAGATTCCAATAGCAACTGACAAAATTCCTCTATTGCAGAAGATGCGGTGATCTGACTGGTTGTCGCAGGTTTTTATACCTTTTGCCTAACCCAATGTTCATAAATAAATCTCGACTGTTCAGCTTTCTCGGAGATGTCATTCCAGTTTGATTATGTGTTGCACTATAACTATGGGCATATACGTTTTCAGAGGAGTTACAGCGCTTTACTTGCCCCTAAAGTCATGCTTAACTTTACGGTGGCCTTCCAGAGATCCTCTGGTGTCTTCTTCTAAGCCGGACGGGTGGCCTGTGCTTCCCATCTCAATTGAGCAGTAAAGCCGTAGACAACCGGAAATATTCCAGTTGACAACCACTGCATTAGTCATATTTCTTAATATGGCTTCCAAATGGCCTATGACAGCAATTCTTGGTTGTCATGGTCTTGGCAAGCACAAACTTCAGCTGCAGCCTAGAAGTTTACAACAAGGGATTTTTGGAATGGTACCTTTCAGGTAAGTGACACTTTTGGGGCTTGCCAAATTCCATGACTATAGCCATAACGAAAACTAAACATAAAAATAATGCACAAAAGAAAACATTCCAACAATTCCACCCTTACTCTTCTATGATCCTACTGTGTCTTATATCGCAACTGGTGCTGAGAAAAATATAAAAAATTCTTCCGTGTGTCCTCCAGGAGATCAGCCATTCCCTCCCCCTCCTCACAATCCTGCGTCTGGCTGCAAGATAACTGGCTGCAGCAAGGACGACACACAGTTTGCCAAGCCTGACCCCCCTCAGCCGTGCCACCAGACGAAAATGGAACAGATCAGCAGGAATGAACCTCTGTGTTCCCTGCAGGATTACTACAAGATGGTTTGTCTTAGGAACAAGAAGAAAATCCTGCAGACTTATAAACAGCGTGAGTAAGTTTATCTCCGGTTTACTTCTTGTCAAAAACTACAGAAAGTCGAGAAAAGCATTAGGAAGCTACTATTAAATATAACTCTTAATAATTACCCCTAAAATCAGGTCTATAAACTCAGAGTATTAATTTCTAGGTTTATTGTTCTTTTAAAGAAATTCCAAATTACTAAACGTTTCTTATCAATGTGCCTCAAACCTGTTCAAAACATGTGTTCGCTTTGAAAGCAGGTTTATAATACAACACAAATGTCTCCAACACAACATTGGATATAGATCGATCGATATTATTTCCATCGATATATATATATTAAAAAAAATAATAATAACTTACGTAAGAGGTCTTTGTGTTGCAATGATGTAATCCGGTCTTCCATTCTTGTAAACAAGCCGTGCATTTGCTTGCACCCAAGTCCATCCATTTTCTTTAGTGAGAAGTCTAAAAATGGTCATGCCACTCTCTCCAGTCTTGATCACTGCATTGAAGTAAATGACAATTAAATCGGGTACATGGAAGCGCAACCAGCTATCGTACATTTATACTGCCAATTAGAAGTCATAATCCAAAACAACAGGACAAGGTGTCCCGAAGCAACAGTGTATTAATCTTATAATGAACTATATATATTGTCTGTTCTGCATTATCTTCATGAACACACTTCACAACCCCACCCTGATAAAGCACATAGCTGTTATTATATCAACTCCCCCTCCCCCCGAGGATGACAGAATAGAATCAGTGAGAAATAGAGGAGAAAAAAAAAAAAAAGACCGGTAATAGACATTCGTAATAGAAGTATATCTGTGGTGTCTGTAAGGAAATGCTGTAGGGAGGAACTCACTAGACGGCCTCAATCCCCGTGTGCGGTTACACCAGATTAAGTTGGTCAACACACAGACAGGGGTCTTACTCTGCTTTGTAGGCAGTCGTTTTTACAACACAACAGGAGTGAAGTAATTGTTGGCGAACCTCATCTTACGACAAGATGAAAGCATGTGCTAGGACTTACTTCGGACATGATTCTCTGCACAGTTCAGCATATCCGCAGCATGAATAAACTGATAGCCAGTTCCTCTAACGCACAGCTCCGCTTCTGTGTATCCAAGTACCATGCTTCCTCTGTGGAGAAACATGAAAGTCCAAGAGAGATCAATAATAAGTCAACTCATAATGAAACAAGACTAAGAACCTAGTATTGTGGTTAATATGATGGAAAGTAGCGGGCCGAAAACAACCTTGTATCTAATCTTAAAAAGTATATTGTAGGATGTAAATGGAAAAAAATACAACTACATTTTTATCTACCAAAGATATTAAATGACAGACAAAAAAAAATAAAAGAAAAAAATCTTTACAGCAGAATTGGTCTAAATCTTACTTTGTATCACATCCTGTAGGTGTGAAGTCTAACTTGTGCTTTGTTCTGAAGATGAAGTTTTTGGTACGGATCTCCAAGATGGAAGGTGACTGCAACGGAGTAGCCAGAGCAAAGAGTGCGAGCTGAGGGGGAATCATGCCTCCATCTTTCCCTTTCTTATTCTGTCCATGTAGAAACTTCAGGCGTCCTTGAAAATTCATCGCCTGAAGCACAACGTATGGGAACATATGTGACCATTATAAAATGTATAGCAATGCGAAAGGCAATATACGAAATCAATATGGAGTATAAATAATTTCTGCATATTCTCGTGAACTTGCCAAACTCAGTAGATATGGCTACGCTAATTTCAACACTTAGTCTTAGGATATCGCAAGAACTCAGATATTGGTCATCCACGTTTTTGCTTCTACACAATCAAATTTAAGTCTAATACAGAAATTCCAAGGTAAGAAGTTCATTGTTAGTTGATAAAAAAAAAAATAATAATAATTTGGGAGTATACCAGTAAATCCGAAAGTAGCTTAATTTGATTCCTTCACTTACACAGATCAAGAGGTCTTTTCAGTTTTGTAGTGGCGGCCATTTTTACAAAATGTGAGAAAATAAAAAGGGCTAGATGCTTATCTCATGACAAATGGCATTGAGGTTAGCAATGAATAATGCAGAATTGTTCTGAGAAGGGTTGAACTTGATGGACGTGTCATTTTTCAACCCAGGAAGCGCAATCATCACTTTTGAATGAGCAGCCCTCAGAAGCGAACAACCAACTATCATTTTCACGACATCTTCTATCAATTAGGCTAGGGTTAAACAGCGACACAGGTCACTAGACCAATGATCGCTGTGTTGCGCTCCCTGCATCGCAGGTTACGAAAGTCAATGTGGTCACTTTGCGACCCAGAAATTGCTGAGATACCAGTCACGAAATCCAGCGTGTTTGGATTCCTTGTGACTGGTGATTCAACATCAGTTATCGAGAATTCTAGGATTACAACCAATAAGGCTGCACTTACAGATCTTACTTCTGCAAAAATGGCAGCTGCAACAAAGATGGACAATTCTTGTTATAAAAAATATATCTATTCTAATTTACTAATATTTGACCATATTTAAAAGTATATGAAGTTTTTGAATTCTACATTTTAAAAAATATCTGTGACCAGTTCCCTCACATTGGATGCTTTCCAGAACATCTTATGGTGGGTACATCCACACGGACTCCAAGATTCTGCTCATTTTCTCTACTTTTGACAGAACTTTCTCTTTCAGAAATAAAATCTAGTGCCATGGAAAGCAACTTATACTAATGTTTTGGACTTCCTAAAGGCAGTAAGGAAAACTCTCAGTAATTGAAATGCATAGAAAAACATTTTTCATTGTTATTTGGCTTTCAAAAATTATGTTTCAAAACACACGTGCACAACTAAAAAATTTACCACTAAAGAAAAAAAGGTTTGATTCTGGAAGCCGTCCCAGTTTTTTTTAGTAGGTACGCATACACAACAAATGTGAAAAGAATATTATAGACTTCCTCAAACATAACATTTACCGTAAAATGCCCGATATTGTGTACAGTAGTTTGTCTGGCTTGGGATATGCATCACATACCAAAAATCCAGAAGAGTTATCCAACAGACATCTCAATCGGCAAACAAAATTTCTTTCCATAAAAGACGAATTCTCAGGTGGAAGTTGGTCAGGATTGTAGCAGGAGGATATCACTGCGAATTCATTGCCATCTGTAGAAAACGTAGGAAGATTAATTTAATACTCCATTAAACATTTCTTAAAGAGGACCTGTCCCTAGTTTATTAATTCCCTATCTCCTAACTAATCTAATAGGCGCTACAATGCTGATAACTACAATGTAATTTTTTTTCAAAAACTTTTTTGTTTGCAAAGTTGTGTATTTCTCTGAAAAAGCTAAATTTGGCTATACTTGCAAAATGGGAGGTGACTCACTCTTTTCACTCTGGGCAGCGTAATGTTTTCTGTATGACGCTGTCCAATCATCATAAAGCTTCTCCCCCTTCCCTGCCCAGCAACACAGCGTGATTATATAGTATACAGCTTCCATTCCCAACGGTGTTCTCAACAGGTGATCCCTTCAGCTGTTTCACAGCTAGACTACGATCCCGGGGTCATATGAAAGATTAGAATCTCATCTTTCATATGCCACCAGAACCACTGATCTAGGTGGTCCACAGCCAGAGATATGGCTATTTAAAATGATCCCCCTTCCCTCCAGCCTCAGTATCTCACACTGTGTGAAGCAGCTTCATGCTGATTGGACAGCGTCAGAGGCTGCGAGGTAGCTCCACCTCAGGAGAATCGCTGCTGTTGACACCCACTTGTCTAGTATAGCCTCATTTGCATATTTAGAAATAAGCTCATAACTTTTAAAATAAACGTTTTGGGACAATTTTCACTAGCATTATCAGTGTGACAGCGCCTATAAGATTAGCTAGGAGATTGGGCATTACTAAACTAGTGACAGATTCGCTTTAAAGACTAACTGTACTTTGAAAAAGTGCAGAGAACCCCACTGCCACGAAGGGGTAGAAGCTCTCAGCTGAGCACCCTACATCTTCGGCTGTGATTGTCGCTGTTCATTAGGCTGAACACTGACTAATAGACCTGAAAGGCGAGCCATGTCCAGGTATGTAGTTAATCCCTGGGCTCATGAAATCAATGAAAAAAATGTGGTGGGAACATAATAAGCACAATGTGAAGGCACCTGATAACTGCCTTTGGAAATCATCTCACAGCAATAACCCCACCTATCCGGATATGTTTAGTTTGGACTCCCATAGTGTCATGAAAAGTTGTGATGAGCCTAGGAGTCGGGTATTAAAAATAGTTTTTAAGTGTAGTGTAGAAATAATTCTCTCCATGGCAGGGTCAGTAAAGCAACTCCACTCAGAGTGGTTTTAGGAAGTTTGGTAAGAGGAACAATAGACCTTAAGAAAATGGAAAATTTGGGAGAAGCAAAACGATTCTTCTGGAGGGAGATCATGTAAAGAGCGGAACTCTTCAGTCGTAAATAATTTATTACCAGTAAGGAGTTTAAAGAGGCTCTGTCACCAGATTTTGCAACCCCTATCTGCTATTGCAGCAGATCGGCGCTGCAATGTAGATTACAGTAACGTTTTTATTTTTAAAAAACGAGCTTTTTTGGCCAAGTTATGACCATTTTTGTAGTTATGCAAATGAGGCTTGCAAAAGTCCAACTGGGCGTGTATTATGTGTGTTACATCGGGGCGTGTTTACTACTTTTACTAGCTGGGCGTTCTGAAGAGAAGTATCATCCACTTCTCTTCAGAACGCCCAGCTTCTGGCAGTGCAGATCTGTGACGTCACTCACAGGTCCTGCATCGTGTCGGCACCAGAGGCTACAGTTGATTCTGCTGCAGCATCAGCGTTTGCAGGTAAGTAGCTACATCGACTTACCTGCAAACACCGATGCTGCTGCAGAATCATCTGTAGCCTCTGGTTAGACAACCCCTTACAGAATGTCCTATTAGGGTATGTTTAGGAAATAGTGGGGGCTCGTCTGATCAGGAACCACCTGCCATGCGGTTCTCTGTCTTGTAAGAAATTCTGGCCTATGCTGAAATCACTGGTTATTTACTGAAAAAAGCATCAAATCCGCACATAAGTTGTAGTTTGTTCCCACAAGGAGAAGAAAAAAAAAAAAAAAAGTCTTGTTGCCAAATATTGGCATCTAAAATATTTTTCACAAATTTACTAGAAACGTAACATTTTTGCTTTACTCTCTGGGAATAAATATTGACCCTTTTTTTTTTTTTTTTTTAAAGTTCAGGAAAATTTGCTTCACGATTTCAATATTTTCAAAGTAAAAAAACGCCCACACTAGCTCAATACACAAACTACCACCCACCAGTAGAAATATTTATCCCTTTTAATGAACACTAAATTCCAGATGAATAGTAACATTACTGTCTGCGACCTTTACTAATCAGTGAGTAACACAGCGCCGCTCGCAAACTTTTGAAGTTGATAACAGTCTACACATGGAAAGGACCCAAATGTGCCGCTACTATAAAACATTATATTGTGCGTAGCTCTTAAAAAGTTCTGCCGATATGAACGAACATAAGGACTTACAGTATGCACATGGCCATATTATATGAGCTGTATATTTAGAGAAGGGATGAACAACCTGTGGCCAGTTCAGTGCTGGTCCACGTCCCGATAGTACAGACAGATGCAGTCGTGATCGAACAGCCGCATCTTCTGACACAGCAAGCGGTCGTTTGATTGCAGTTCTAATGAACTTGAGCTACCAGGGGGCAGAAACCAGTCAATGGGGCAGATTTACTGTTCAAATGAAGTCAGAATTGTGGCATACATGAGGTGTGCCACACTTAACGGTCCTAGACACTATTGCCCTACGCCCAACACAGGGGTGCAGCTTAGTGTGAAAGGGGCGTGATCTAGCAAAAAGAAGAGTGACCTAAATTGCGCCTCCCTGCGTCACAGTTTTGGTGCAAAAAACTGGTGTAAAAGAAGCCAACCAATCGGTGGTATAAGGAAGAGAAAAAAAGTGTATAATATATCTAGCCAGATGCGCAAAATTGATCATATACACCCTGATAGTTTTAGATACATTTTCTGACTGCCTGGTCTAAGTTTACGCTGTCCAAAATGTAGACAGTATTAGCCCAGCATTGTTAGTTCTCTGTAAGCGGTTGCTCTTTGATGATCGGAATAGTAGAGCATGCTGCGCTATTCTACCCAGTAAATATGGAAACCATTAACACTATTGTGAAGACAGCCTTAGGCTACATTAACACCCCTATGTGGGATTTCTATATTTAGTGCCAAAAAAGATCAAATGCCAAAGCTTTTTTTGGGGGAACGTTTTATCTGCTTTCAACATGAGATCTGATCCAGTTTTCAGCACCAAATATATAAATCCTACTCAGCTCCATATTACTGAGGCGTGAAAGTGAATATTTCAAATGACCAAAATAAACACCCAGATCACCCAATTCTACTACACCTGAATGACATCACTATAGTGGTCTAGGATATGTGGGGGGTGAGGACGTTGTGGCAGCATTATGGATGCTGAACCAGAACGCTCTCCTTCCTGCAGTCTGGCCTCCTGGGATGACGTTTCATCCCATGTGACCGCTGCAGCCAATCACAGGCTGCAGCGTGACATGGCCTGCAAGGTCACCCAGGGAGGCCGGACTACGCACAGAGAAGAGGGAGGGGGTAAGTATGAACAGCTTTTTTCACAACGTGGTGTGGTTTTTCAGACGGAAAACCCTGCGGGTTCCAGGTCGGATACGCTGCACAGTTTTTACGCAGGGTATCAGACTAGTAGGAACACGGACTTAGTGTCCCATATCCAAGACTGTGCTTACACTACACCATTAAGCACCGTGCTTTCACGTAGACTTTGTCTCCCTTCATATTCTTAAACAATGAAAGACACACAAAAGCTATTGACTGAGTAGAGAGCAAACAACTATCCATAAACTGCACACATGAGGTCATTCTATACCAGCGTCTAATTGAATAATTAAGAGATTAAGTACAGGGAGGGGCTTCAGTCTTGGATAACTGCACGTGAATACCTACAATTAGCACGTACTTTCAGCGTCTGTCAAAACAAGAATACCCACGGAATTACTCGGTAAATAAATTTTCACTTTAATCAACTTAAAATGAAGCAAGCTGGGATTTTTCATTCCGTCTTGTTTTTCTTTATATACTTGTAATGAGCTTCAAAATCATCTCCACCCATCTGCTATTTATACATAGATATCAACAGCACCCCATCGCCATAAACATCTTAAGAAGAATAATCGATAATTATTGCTAAAGGGTGGATCAATACTGTACCTGGAGAAGTCTGTGCGTCTGAAGGTTGAGCAGGATCCAAAGCCCAGTGCAGCTGACGCTGAAATTCCGGCCGATCTTCTGTATGGATCAGCTCAAACACACTTTGGTGAATCACATCAGACTGTTAAAAAAAATAGCCCAAAAAAATTAAAAATTATATTACAGTACTGTAGTGCTATAATTGAACTGCTATACCTATAGCCAGGTTCTCATAGACCCTTCATTTGGTGTGCTTAAACTTTTTTCTTTTAATCTAAAAAGTTGAAAATGATACGTAAACCAAGGGGAAACCATAGTTTTCCTTTTGCATTAGCGTGTATTTCAATGGTGATGCTTCCATTGCTAATGGTTTCCATTGGTCTCCGTTCTGTAAGGTTTCTATTTTTTGTGTGGAATCAATAGCGTAGTTGACTACCCTGTGAACTAAGCCGATTCTCCAGGGGGCGGAGCAAGCTTCACACCTTCTGACGCTGTCCAGTCAGCGCTAGGCAGCTTCAGATCTGCTCAGAAATGTTCACCCAGCGTGGTCTCGTGAGATAAGGTTGTTCTGGCAAGATCACAGAGTGCCTGGCCGGTCTGACGTTGCCTCGCACTGATTGGACAGCGTCTGAGATGGTGAAGGTGGCTCCACCTCGGGAGAATCATTAGTGTGTGTGTGTGGTGGGAGAAGGAAAACCCCATCTACTCTTTCAACTAATTTTGGGGATCACTGGCTGATGTCTCACTTATCCACCATCTACATTGATAATTCAAATTCCAATAGGTGGCCAGTTTACCTTTTTTTTTTAACTTTTTGAGCTCTATATGAGCTCTTTGCAGCTATTTTTCATTACCAATTATGCTGTAAATAGATCACAATCACAACTCCACAAAACTGTAGCATTCCCTTACTCTCTCTGAGCCAAATATTGTTGCATGTTTAAGGGGGTCCACGTAGTCATATTACTTATAATGTACACTGCAACTACAGAACGCTAAGCCAACATATGGAATTAAGTGAGAGCTGACAGTGAACTTTCTATTTGGTGGTTTATTTAGTGTTAGCCAATATTTGGATATAAAACTTTATTGGATGAGGCTAGGTCATGATTTAGCCTAAAAGAAACAGAAAAACAATTAGGATGAACCAGTAAATTCTGTTAATGCCTAGATGCAAAAAATATTTTGATTCCAACTTTTAATTTCCAATCACAATGGGTATGAAGTACAACTTTTTTTTTTCAGGTGTCGGGGGCATAAAAGCCTCTACCAAAGATAATATCAGATCTATAAGTATTTAATTTCTCCATTCCACTACACTTCTGTGCACCCTGCTGACACTAACAGATGTGTCCCACCAATAAAAGGCATTTTCACGGGTATTATTTTGGCTAGTTTCACACTATAATAGACGCATTTTAGCGTTTGCCTCCAGACAGATCATTGCAGGACCCTATGGTCATCAAAAGTACCTGGGGCCAGGGTGTTGCAGCAGTTATAAGGTCTCTAAACCACATCTATATTACGGACATATGAAATCAGCCGAACCCTATTCTCCCCCCCCCCCCAAATAGAATAGTCCAGCAACAACATATACTTGATTTATTCTATTTGACTCCAATACAAAGACATCACACAAAGGTTTTAAAAACCGCTTACGCGTTTCAAGCACTCACCACGCTCTTAATCATAGCATAATCCTTAACCCTTCAAAGAGACTAACATTCACACAAACTGTCCAAATGTTATTTTTCATGTGCATCTATAATTGCTACAAGAGATATTTCGGAAAAGATTAGACCAAAGATAATCCACAGACATTAGGCTTGAGGCATTTTTTAGGGTTCCATCAGGGGTTCAGGTATTTTTTCCCAATATATGTCAAAGGTGTCTGCCAGGATGTATTTGAAAACAGCAAAACAACAATTTCTCCAAGTAAAGCAAATATAATAATTACCAAATGTTAGGTGCTGCTCTAACTAATTTATTAATAAACATTTATTAATAAACCCACTTTTAGGTAGCAATCCTCTAAATTATGAATCAGGCCTTATGCACACAACCGTAGCTGTGTGCATGATCCGTGATCACGGAACCGACGGCCCAAAGGGTGTCATCCGCGGGTCGTCCGCAATCACGCACCGTGCACACACACTATATATGCATTTACTTTAAAGGAGCATGGAACGCAAATGCGGCCCGTAAAACACCACGTCCTATTTTTTTAGCGGTCCGGCCTTCGGGCAACGCGCGGACCATGGAAACCTTAGTCGTGTGAATTGGCCCATACGATACAATGTGCCCTATACTATCCACAAGTGCAGCTCCGCAATTGCAGATAGTATGCGGACGCAAATGTACGGTCATGTGCATGGGCCTTTAGAGTTTCCTGACTTTAGCACATTACTGTAGTTCATAAAAAGTTTAAAAGTATTGAAATAGATTCCATTTTCCGAAACAGATTTGTTTTTTCCCCCTTACTTACAACCTGGTGATTTATTCTTTCAGCTTGTAGCTTTAGAAGTTTATGGCTATGCACACAGGGCTGGGGTCTATAAATGGAATCGCTACTCCGCACACAGTATAACATTTCTATCCTTGTTGCTCTACGGACACCGTTTTAATAGAATAGAAACAAAACCCAAAACAAATCTGTTTTACTTGGCTTGTAAAAGAATCGTCTGTGCCAGCTGATACGGAGGAAATACCAAGGCAATCAAAGTCATAGTATTTAATTAGAACTTCACACGCAACTTTTATCAAGGCTTGCACCTTACAGCTGGAAGAACAACAGGGCATGGAGCATTAACCCTATCTTCTCAGGTTTGCCAGCAGAACAGATAAAATTCTAATTATATTGATACAGTATTTCTGACCTGACCTAACAAGCAGTGGCTCTCACTGGCAATCGCAAGCCGTCCATGTCGCATTTGATACACATTATCTGCAGGGCAAATAGCTGGAAGGCCACGGCTTTCCTGGCAAAAATTAATTGTGACTACCTAAATGATTATTCAAGAAATGACCATAAAGTAATAACCAATGGCTACCCTGAAGTTTACAAATGAAGAGTTTTCAGAGGTCATTCTGTATAATCCTCTTTGCTGGCTTAAAGGGTAACTAAACTTTAAAAAAAAAACAAAAAAAAAAAACTTGACGTCATAGTGACACGTCAGAAGTTTTGATTGGTGGGGATCCGAGCACTGAGACCCTCACCGATTGCTAAAACGAAGTAAAAAAAAAGTGCTCAGGTGAGTACTGTGCTATTTAGTCTCTGATCGGCTTGTATCGGAGCAGTGTACAGGCTCAATATAAAGTCTATGAGCCCGTACACCGCTCAGCTTTCCGAGGAAAACCGTTCAGAAACAAAAGCAGCAGAGCGCCAACTCGATCGCTCCTGCCGCTTCATTTTAACGATCGGTGGGGCGGGGGGTGGGTCCCAGTGCTCGGACAGCCACTATGGCATGTCAAACGTTTTTAAAAAGTTGTATTACCCTTTAACCTAGCCATACATAGTGAGCGTTCGTTCTGAACACCACTCCATTGAATGCCTGACCGTTGCATACATGGACGGGCTAGATTCGCCAGCGTGTAGAGATGCTCTACTCATGACGTCTATATACACTAATACAGCAAATTGTAATTACGAGAACACCTTCAACTACGACCCAAACGGAGAAAAAAAAATGGAAACCATTTTCACCGCTGCAAAAGAAAGAAAGAAAAAAAATCAACTTATTGCTCTATACTCCTAATAAAGAAATACATACTTGCTGAAATCCAAGATAATCTTGAACGGTGGATGAAGAAAAAAACACAAGTCCATCTGAAGCAACCACCAACACAAATCCATTAAGGGCCTGCAAGAGAAAAATTGTTCAACACAATATTATCAAATACATTATAAGATATCTCATGGTATTAAAAAAGATCAATAATATAATTTTTTTTGGAGGTTTTAAGATTCAGAATTAAAAGTAACAATAAAGACGGCAAAAAAAATTAAATAGAAATAGCCCTAGAAAAGTTCCAAAAATGTAATGAACAAATTAGCATTGATTTATATAGTTCGTCTCTGTACATTGTATAACAAGAACCCCAATATAAAACATTGCAGCCCTAAATATTGAAAGAAAATGTAAACTGAATACAATACTGCTTGCAATCTGTTAGGCCACATTTTCGGCCTACAATTAGCGCATATGGTGGGAAAAGCCCCTGACGCTTATATTAAATAGTGCCATCCGTCACCCATAGACTACTACGGGATACCTTTAACAGAGAAGTCATGAACTCTCATAACCTTTTCCTGATGTATCCGAGAAAACCGGTCACCATTATATCCTATCGGTGACTGATGCCACTGTTAGGCATTCTTCACGATAAGCTATTTTGGCATCCGTTTAACGCATATGTCATGAAAAGCTATTGAAAAGCTCACAACGTATATATGTTTAACGTATGACCTATAGTGGCATAGGTCACGGATAGGCTCCCACGTGGTATCCTTTTTTTGTGGGATCCCGTTGGTTGGAATAGCCTAGACTAAAACGCTGTTCTATACCCAATAAAAAAATAAAAATAAAATAATGTAAAAAAAAAAAAAAAGCTGAGTATGGAGCCCAGAAGTACACATGCTAAATGTACATCACATACATGACCTGAGGCCTCATGCACAACAGTCAAGCTGAAGACACTCTGCGTGCTGCCGTATGGCTATGGATTACAGAGATATTCTCTGCTTTTAGGTGGAGAATAACTTCATAATGAAGAATCCGATGGAGAATACCACCATTTTTTTTCTGCTGGATTCTTGCAATTTTTTTTTTGTATAACGCGGACGTTGTAGGGAGCAGTAACACGATGTGCGGGAGGCCCTACGGATACAAGATGGTAAATAGGCCTGGTTTAGAGTTGGGGATGCTCTAAAAGTGGATTTGTAGTAATAATCCTTATGTAACTCTGCCTAGAAGTTGAAATGTTACAAGTCTATATTTTAAAAGGACAAAGTCTCATTTGCTTGATAAATAGAAAAAGGACAAAGATTGAATTTTGACAGGACGGTCTCAGTAAACAAGCAGACAAAACGGCTCCATTTGTGAGAAGTAATGGAAAGTGCGTTTATCTAGTCGTACAATCAACATGGCCTATGCCTTGTTGATAACAAACAAAACATGTAAAAATTGGCAGCGTCTCTACTTGCACAGATCAACTTCCAGTAAAAGGAATTAGCAAAAGCCAAAATAAATGAAGCCGTTTCGAGATCCAATTTCTTCTTTATACAAAGCAGTAAAGAGAACGTAATCTACAATTAGCCTGAATTTCAGTATACGTTGTGTTCAAGATGTAAAACAATAAATATATGAACTGCTGCTACGTCTTTCAGATGCCAAAGATTGAACTAAGATGGTCTAAAATTAATACGTGCTCCTCCACATATTAACTGCACCTAAATGTTTCATTGCCATCTTTAGGAAATGACCGATCCATGACTTTCACATAAGAATTAAAGCGGTTTTCCCATAATCAAAATTGATCACCTATCCACAGAATAGGTGATAAATATCTGATCGGTCGGGGTCCATCCAAACTGCCTTTCAGGGCGCTCATGTATCATGCACCAACGCCACAAATTCTAGAGTACATGGAGGAGGATTAGTAGACTCATTCACAGACTATCTTTCCTCCATCAACGATCTGAGGGCAAGGGATTGCAGTAATCCTGGACTGTTCTGTAGGTGTGATCGGCATCCTCTACTTCGATCGTTTCACGCCACTAAAGTAATAATTATTTCAGGGCAAGATTTCTTGATAAACCATGTTACACACCATAAAACAAAAAAGGACGTCAATCATAACATTAAATGTATATAGCAAGTTCCTGCCAAAAGTAGTATATGGGACTTATGATAACCAGGGTAGAGAAAAAGTAAAGGTGTCGTCCAAGGCAAAGTTGTCTGGGTGTCTTTTTTGGTACAAAAAAAATAAAAATAATATTTTATTATTAAAATTATTGTAATAATGTAGGTTATCTGTACTAGATGCTGGAGGTGGGACGTTGATCCAGTGATTTTTTCCGACTGCCATATTTGGATTCTGGAAATAACTTTTTTCTCCTAAGATGGTTTTTGCCTCATGGGGGTTGTTTTGCCTTCCTCTGGATCAATACTGAAGGACAATCGCTTGAACTAGACGGACATGTCTTTTTTAACCGAATATCTGATCAAATACATCTTTGCTTACAGAAGTATAAAACAGATATTTTGCATATCTCCACGCTATGGTAGTTAAGTTTCCCCTGAATGAAGCGACATATACAGGAGTGGTCACATCTAGGCATCAGAAACGACAAGTACCCCCATGATATCAAAACAGAATTAGAATATAAAATAAAGAGGACGTTTTGCAGGAATAAGAAGGATTAAAGAAAATATCTTAACTTTATTCTATGGGTCGTTACGCTTCTGCCAATAACAGATACGCATAGTTGTTTTTTTTCAGATTTTACTACTTTTGCAAAATAAAAGCAATTTTTATAGGAAAAAAAAAAATCAATAAATAAAAAAAATATAAATAAATATATATATATATTTTTATTTTTTTTGCATTACGAGAGCCATGACATTTTAATTTTCAGTTGACTTTATCGGGGCTTGTTTCAATTGTAACATTATTGGGAACATAAAACGTATTGATTAACTTTAAGGGGGGGGGGGGGATTAATGAAGGGACAAAAAGCTATGCTGCAATTGTTTTTTGGGATTTTTTTTACGTTGTTCACGGAACGGTTTAAATAACATTTTAACTTCATTAAACAGGTTGTTACAAATGCGGCAAAACCAAACATGTACATGTTTTTACTTCTTTCACCAAGTGTATTTTTTATGGAAAAAAAATGAATGTTATTTATCCTCTGATCACTTTAATAAAACACTGCAATGCTTCCCTTTGTCTAATCCGTTAGATGCTGTGGTTGCTATTGACTACGCCTTCCAAGGTGTTAAATGGCGGGGATCAGTGGTCTCCAATCTCGGGAGTTTCAGCGGGAGGCCATTATTATTATTACCGTAGTTTGTAAGGACGACCCGCTCGCCGCGAGGTAAGACTATATCGTGGGATAGAAAGGGGTTAAGACTCAAACACTAAGGTGGAACTAAAAAGTGAACAAAAATTGATTTAAAGCAACCAAACGTTTAATTTTTCTTGCACGGGAAATGGGCTCAAAGTGTAACAAATGTTCACGGCTTTTTAAGTGTGACGGACACGTTTTTTATGAATTCAGAATACAGTCATTTTAAAAATAAATATCCATGAATCCTAGTTAATGGGATACATTCCTTAAATTGCTGAGAAATTAACAAACTGTGCAACTACCAAACAAAAGTACCGTATTGTGGGAAAAGACCTTGTGCTACTTATAACCATGTCCAAAAACGTAACGTAGATACTCATTCGATTGTTTATTGTATGTCCTAAAGTTAGGCCACATGTAAGAATACGTTTAGTGTTGGATCTGCATCTTGCAAATCCGACACGGATATCTGCCATGCAGGAATTCAAGACTTTTCTTCCGCTGGTGTGCAGATTCGCAAGAGGATTTTCCGCAGCATGAGAATGGGGTTATGGAAACCCCATTCACAAGCATGGGACGCCGATTGTTGTCAGATTTGATGCGAAAATAAGTAGCGTGCGATTTATCTGAACGGTTTGTTTTTTTGGCGCTTTTTTACACGTTGTGGACAAAAATCGCCACTGAAATTTTTATGTGAATAGGGTTGCGAAGCCGAAATTTGTGCTAAATCCAACACATTATACAATAGAATCCAACAGAGATAAACCCTCCACAGGAAATCAGAGGTATACAGAGGAGTTCCACTAAAGTCTATAAGACGTGTAATACGGCACCGCAGAACTCACCCCAGGTTCACGACTGTTCTTTAATCCTAAAATATGATGCCCACTAAAAGATTCAGAAATATACGATCCAATAAGTGGCTTTCTAATATCACTCGTCAGTGTTTCACCCAACAAGTATCGAAAGCTAACGCCTCATGCACACGACCGAGTGTGCCGTCCGAGTCCCGTCAGTGATCCGAGGAGATAGAATATGTCCTATCTTTCCACGGATCGGAGACTCTGACCATTTTTCACTGGCCCGATTCACCAGTCAAAGTGAATGGGTCCGTGAAGATTATCGTGTGCCACTCGGATGCCGTCAAAAAGGGCCCGAGTGGCACAACGGTCGTGTGCAAGAGACCTAAGGGACACATGTTTGACTATTAAAACGGGTTTGTTGTGCTCTCTGTATTAGATTAAACTGAAGCCAAAATAAATGGAATACATAAGTCCATATTATAACATAAATACAGACACCAAAATTGGAAAATGGTTTTGGGTGTAGATGGTCGAGTAGAAAATAGTATTAGCTTCATTTCCTCTACCTGAACCTCTATGCTGACAAATATCTTTCAAGGCTCTTAAGAAATGGAGAAACTATTTTAGAAATGCTTTCGATGAAATTTATCTCATAATCATACGCATTATTACAGTTCAGGAATGACTACACATTCATCTAGTAAAGCAAAGTACACACTAGGGATTATTATTTTGTTATCTATAATTTAGTACATTTAAAAGGGGTTTTCCCATCAGGGACATTTACGGCATATCCACAGGATATGCCATAAATGTCAGATAGATGCGGGTCCCACCTCTGGGACCTGCACCCATCTCTAGAATAGGACCCCCTAAACCCCGTTCTACCTTTCTCGTTTCCCGCTGACACTTGTAATTTCCGAACATGTAATTAGAAAACTCCCACAGAAGTAAATGGCAGTTATGGAAACAGCTTAGCTCGCATGCTACGCCGCTTACGTAACCGCCATTCATTTTTATGGGAGTTACGGAAACGGCGTAGCTCAGTGAGCTACGCCGTTTTCTGATTACATGGTCAGAAATTACAAGTGGCAGCGGGAACCATGAAAAGGTAGAACGGGGTTTAGGGGACCACGATCTAGAGATTGGTGCGAATATGTCAAATGTCCCTGATGGGAAAACCCCTTTACGGTTTTCTGCACCTTGTAGGAAGCACGTATACAATTTGAAGACATCTTGTAAATAGTCTCCATCCAGAATAAGTTTAGAAAACAGAGGCGTCTATGAAAGCCAGACAACTTAATGACCACAGAGCCTATGATCTATAGTGTTATTTCCCATAAAGCTTTTAAAGGAAAACTTCTCAGCAATCATTTACAAAGCAGCAATCTTCTTCATTTTAAGCTTGCCCAGGGGTAAATAACCCTTTTACATATGCCAATTTACGTTCAATAAGCAGCTTATTGTAACCACTTCCATGAAGAATTCATTAGGAAAGAAAGTTAAAATGTGTGCGGCGTCAAGGACAAATGTAAACTGCTATTTCCTTCATTACTTAAAATGCTTTGATACAGTGCGACCATACAAAGAAAAACTACAGTATGAGAGGCCAGGCATGGGTCTTCTTGAACGTCAGAAAAGGTCTTTCATGTGGTCATCACTAGTAAATGTATCCATGAACCATAGATTTTAATGACATAACTCCTAATTGTAGAAACATGTAACAGAGGGGCTCATATAAGAGGTCTAAGGGGGTCCATACAATCCATTGTTCCTTCTTGGCAGATAGAAGTCTTGACTATTATGGAAATAAGAACATATTCACTTACGAATTTGTGTGGTCAGGATGTAGTAAATAAGTATAATAATACAAATGTTCTAATTATGAATAGTACAAGAAATATAAGTATAGATCAAGTGATCTAGAAGGACATGTGACTATAACCAAACGTCAGTCGGGAACGGTCTAGTGAAAAATACCATCATTTCTTGATGGTATTTGCTTTAAGTACACGAAAATAAAAAATGGTCTATACCCAGGGATGTCTTGATAGGGATTTAACTGGCTGTAGAACTTTTCATGAACAGCCCAATAACATGACCGATCCCTATTGACATCCGGTATCGTATAGAAAACGACATAATGACGTAAATAGTAAAAACAATAATGACATTTCATAACCTTAGTTCTTCCTGATAAAAAGCAGCTAACCTGACAAAAATTGTTCAATATGGAAAGGTGTTACACAGTAGGGATGTTTTTTTTAATGCTATTACATCGGCTGTGCACCACCTATAGTCTTAAAAGGGAGGGGGGAGAGACCGGGGTAAAAGTAAATGTAAGATTTAAAAAAAAGTTTTTTTTTTATTTTAAAAAGTGCCAAAAAGAAATTATTATTAAAAAAAAAACAAAAAACGAAAAAAAAAAAAAAACTTTGTGGCAAAGCTAGTAAACGGAAAAATACTGGGGATAGCCAACCTAAAATGTCCCATGGAGCGCACATAATAGCATGATTTTAGCAGCCATCTAGAACCAGCACCATCAACAAAACATGACTGACGAATGCTACAAGACGAAAATTCCTCTACAGGGATGATGGTTTCTCATACCTGTAACAGAAGTTCTCCTTCCAGTAAACGCAAGTCTTCTCCCGGTTTAACGGTCCTTCGATTGTCACTGATTCCATTGGCAGCTTTCTTGGAACTCTGTAGTGCAACTGCGAAATTAAAAAAAGAGCATATTGTTAGGATGTCGAAATCCAAAGCAAATCATCATTAGCATTCTCCTCTTCTGTACAACCACCACGTAGGTTAGCTGGATGGTTAGTGCCACAAATGTTAACTGAACTTCGTGAGAAAAGTTTTGGCAGAGATATAATAAGGAGGAATATACATGTCCTACCTGGCACCCATAGAATTTAGTTTTTAATGATACCATTTATTGTACCATAAAATGTACTGGGAGACTAATTATTTGTGTGGTAGAAAAGGGGGTGAAATAAGAAAAGTGTTCTGTATATATGTATGTATGTATGTATGTATGTATGTATGTATGTATGTATGTATGGTATATACCCATGTAGCTCAGTGAACTGTAAAAAACTGTTGTATAACAAACACAAAAAACACTAACGCTAACACAAATTTTTTTTTGACATTTTTTTCACGTAAACCACAATTTTTTTTTATAACACTTAGTATCACTTACTAACAGATACGTGACGCGACTGACGCTGACTAACTGACAACCGATAGACATATGAACGGATTCCGATGGATTGACCCAGAAGAGCTAGACAACTACCTAAAAACTAAATCTAATTATTATTTTTAGTGAATTATGATGGAAAAAAAAAAAAATTCATGTGACAACGTACAGTTACGGAGTCGTGTGGCTAGGGGTTAATAGCTGACGGATGCCACCGTTACGTGATATTTGTACTATTATGGCATCCACTCAAAATGTCCTAAAAAAACCAAAAACACATTCAAAAGCTCACGGTGTAGAAGTTTAACGGAAGCCTATGACTATAGGCTTCCACGTTAGAAAAACAAACCTAGCAGTATACTTTTTTTGTGGAATCCATCTGTTTCGAAGAGCATAGTCTACTATGCTGTTAATACCTTAAAAAAAATAGGTATACCGACGTATACCAGCCCGATGGCTACTCATGTCATGCCATGGGCTAATGGAGTTCTGCTGGCGTACACACTAAACCTACATCACAAACGTGGTGGGAACAGGGCCTAAATTATAATTTTAACTCATGTTTCAAATTGCAAAGTCAACCATCAGATGAACAAGATCTTCATGAAGGAAGACATTGACCATTGCTCGGCTTCTTCAGCCAAAAAGGAAGAACGAACAATGGATAGGCACAATACAAGTCCAGCAGATGGAGAATACTGTACTAGGAAAGTATGGTTCTTGTATTTTCTTTTTCATTTTATGAGTCACCCAGAAACAGATCTTCAGCTTTGTGATGAGTTGTTACTATACATTGCGGTAAGATATTATTACATAATCAGAAGAATTCTTGGCTAGCATATCCGACCAGAACGTGTGCATAAAACCATCAGACGATCTATGTAACCTAGCCAAAGAATGTTACATCACATCTAGAGGCCAATATATAAGCCTTTTATTACATAGAGAATAAACAAAGAATTCCATAATGGAAAAAGTTCTCATTACAGAGGAAAAAGACATCAGAATACCTGTAAGATCAGAACTGGGGCAATTATTTAAAAACCAAACTACTAGGTCTAACAATGGAAATGTATTGATACATTGATGGATGAGCCCATGAAACCTGACAAATCATGGAACAGGAAAGTCCAGTTGTTTATAGATTATATATAAAATTTAAAGTAACCGAACTTCCTATCAATTATATCTATTAATTGTCGGCGACTATTTGTAATTTCACAAGGTTTAAGAAGATTAAAACTGGCAATAAAATATTTGGGCTGAAGATTAGTGTTAGATTAGTTTTCGGATTGAAATCAATGGGAGGCATTTTCGGGCCGTTTTTGACTTAAAAAAACCTCATTATGAACATAGCCTTACAGTGAGCATAGAAAAACTCAGCAAAGCAAGTGTAAGGGCTTGTCCACACGTAACGGAATTGCTGCAGAACATTTATACAGCAATTCTGCAGAAACTAGCAGGATTTCCGCTGCGGAAAAATCGCACCATTTCTTGCGTTTTTTTTACTGCAGAAAATGGTAGTTATTTTGCTGCGTTTTTTTTCAATGCTGGGACATTGCGACATCTATGAAAAACGCAGCAATTCAGTCCACTTTTCGCAGTAGGAATTGATATGTTGCGGTAGGAAAAAATACACACCGCAGGTCAATTTGTGGTCGGAAATTTTACACACTGTGTGGATGAGATTTGTTAAATATCACCCCACTTTGCTGCTACTGTATTCTGCTGCGTATTAACCGTCCGCAATTCCGGATGGAAAATAAGCAGCAATTCCGCTATGTGTGGACAAGCCCTAACTCAAGGACAAAATAAAGAAATAAAATTCAAAAAGTTAGATAAAAGGAGAGGAAATTTTGATTGGAAATCCCAGAAGTGATCTTCTGATATATGTCTCCATGACTGGTCTGAAGATAAATGTGTATCTCCAGTACCGCACCACTCACAGCCATGAGACAAGGAGGCAGAGAGTGAGCTAGGCCTCTTAGCATGGATTCACACGCGGTAGATTTTGTTGCAGAAATATTCTGCGACTTTCCATTTACCAGCATGCACGTGCTGAAAAAACAACCCCATTTATCTGAATGTAATAGATTTTCAGTCGCCAAAATTTTTGCAACAAAACCTGCCACGTGTGACTCGGTTTCATGCTTCCCCGTAGTCGTGGCGACGCATCTCTTGAAGCACAGAATTCTGGGTAAGTATAAGATTATTTTATTTGCCATTTTTGGGGCGGAATCGCAACATGCGCTATATGTTGTGGGTTTTACCTCCCATTGAATTCAATGTGGGATGCCCGCAACAAAAAAGCAGTGATTACGCAAATACAATTGACATGCTACAGAATAAAAAAAAAAACTGCACCGAGGGTCAATTTCTGCGTGTTTTTTCCTCTTCTGTACGCAGCATGTGGATGAGATTTGTTCAAGTCTCATCCGCTCTGCTGCTACTGCATTAGGGCTTATTTAGACGAACGTGTAATACGTCCGTGCAACGCGCGTGATTTTCACGCGCTTCGCACGGACCTATGTTAGTCTATGGGGCCGTGCAGACTGTGCGTGAGTTTCACGCAGCGTGTGTCCGCTGCGTAAAACTCACGACATGTCCTAGATTTGTGCGTTGTTTGCGCATCACGCACCCATTGAAGTCAATGGGTGAATGAAAATCACGCGCAGCACACGGAAGCACTTCCATGTGACGCACATATTCACGCAACAGCAGTAAAAACTATGATTGAAAACAAACATACAGAGTGTCATAATGATGGCGGCTGCGCTAAATTCATGCAGCCAAGCCTCATACGCTGCTGACACACGGAGCGGTTATGGACCTTTTGCACGCGCAAAACGCCGCATTTTTTGCGCGCGCAATACGCACACGCTCGTGTAAATCCGGCCTTATGCTGTGGATTTTCTGCAACCAAAACAGCTACGTATGAACTCGGCCTTAGACTCTTGCATTAAGTATGGAAGCCTTGCTCTGTGGCTCCACCTTTGCAACAAAAGCTCCTATACCATTTCTCCACATTTTATGAGGTGTGCAGCACGGAATTTATCCATCCAAGACAGACCTGTACCACGTCAATGAATTAATGCAACTCAAACTACTTTTTAAAGGATTAAAAAAAAAAAAAAAAAAAAAAAAAATCGTTGATCACATACTGTTTGTACACTGTACAGTAGTTTCTACATTGTAGCAACCATGGCAAGCAAGGAGAGCTCCTACATTGCAAAGGGAGCAGACTTTTTTTTCCCATCACCTATATTAGCAAATTTATTTATTTGCAGTAACATGGCCAACCATGAGAACATAAATAATCTTGGACAACTCCTTAAGGCCCCATGTGTACGACTGTATTTTTCATCCGCAATTACGGACCCATTCATTTCTATGGGCTACGGACACCTATCAGTTTATTTACGGATGGGTGTCCGTTCCGTAACATATATAACATGTCCTATTCTTGTACGTAGTTGCCGCACAGAATGCCCATAAAATTCTATGGGAGCTTCCGTAATTACGGACGGCTACAGATGAGCACCCATAGCGGTCTGTAATTACGGAAGCTTTGCTTGGCGACACCAGGTTTGCAGATGTTGCACAACATTTGTGGTTTTCTTCTTTTTATGGATCCATATATACCGATGCATTATTTGCGGATACCGTTCTGTATATGCGGATAAGTTGCGGATGACTACGGCTCCGTATTTATGGATGGATGAAAATACAGTCGTGTGCATGGGGCCTTAATGTAAGCCAAATTTAACGGACTAAACTTTTTATTTTCCCACTTTCAGGCAGAAATGCCACTGAAACAAAGGCAGAGAAGGGGAAAAGGAGAATTAGCAGGACTTAAATATTGGTTACGGGAAAATCCCTTTATCACCGATTCACAAGATCGGTGACAAATATCTCATCGTGGGGGTCTGACCGCTGGGATCCCGCCGATCACGAGAACGGGGTTTCCTTGCCATTCCTGGAAGCCCCATAGGAATGGAGTGGTACAGCATATGCTCGCCACCGCGCCATTCATTTCTATGGGTCTGCCAAAGATAGCGCTTGGCAGCCCCAAAGAAATTAATGGAGCGGTGGTCGAGCATGCCCACTACTGCTCTATTTCTATGGAGCTCCCAGGATCGGCAAGGTAAGCCAGTTCTCATGATCAGTGGGGGGTCTCAGTTGGACCACCACCGATCAGCTATTTATCCCCTATCCTCTGGATAAGTGATAAATAAGGATTATGGGGAAACTCTTTTAAACTCTGCCTTTCTTTATCATATATTGCGATATTAACCCTTGTAATTATAAAAAATGTATGTAAAAATGTTGTCACATGCTTACAGGTTGAATCCAAGGACGAAATCCCATAATCACCCACTACTGAGACACATGCGTCAATGAGATGGACTGGTCCGGAGGATAAAATGCATGCTACGCGTTTCTGAAGGTTGCAGGATACATGTTAAGAGCTTTTTATTCACTCCAGAAATCCATCGCTTGATAGAATTTGCTTTCATTTGTTTTCAGCTGGAACCACAGATTATAAAATATAGAAGACTGAAGTGTGCTAACATAGCTGGAAAATTATATGAGGCAGACTTAAAAGATTTGTACCCGGGGCCTGTAGCAGCGACAGACTCTTAATATTGTTGTATCAACACTATAAATTATTTAAGACTTCGGGGAATAAAGATAAGCTTAGCCTTGCTCCGAGCTTCCAACAGCGTATTCCACTCAGGAAACCGCCACACAAAATATACTAGGAATTAAGTAGATCCACCATCACAGATCACACACGAGGCTGTCATTTCTCATGTTTGGCTTTTAATGGACTCAATGTTATTTAGTAAGTAATCCGTCCCTATTTAACCCTTTAAGGACCGGCCTGTTTGGGGCCTCAAGGACCAAGCCATTTTTGTCCATAGTCGCATTCTACGAGCCATACTTTATTTTATTTTTCCCATCGTTGCAGCTTTATAGAGGCTTGTTAGTTGCGGCATGAGTTATATATGTTTCAATGGCACCATTTTGGGGTACATATAAATTGATTTGCTTTAATAAATGTTTTATGGGAGGGAATGCAAAAAAAACAAAAAACAACTCTGCCATTTATTGTGCTTCTTTCTGCTGTTTTCTATGCGGTGAAAACAACAGGTCAACTTTATTCTATAGGTTGGTATGAATGTGGCCGTACCAAACATATAACGTTTTTTTCTTGAGAAATGAAAAAAAAACAAAAAAAAAATAAAACACGTTTGTGTCATCACATTCCGAGAGCCATAACGTTGTCATTTTCCCATCGATGCCGCGGTGTGAAGGCTTGTTTTTGCAGGAGGAGTTGTAGTTTTTATTGGTACTATTTTATGGATTAGCTTGTATTACTTTTATTTTAGGGGAAAATGCAAATAAAACAGAAATTCCTGTTTTTTTTGTTTTATTTTACGCCAAGCGTTATAATAACTAGTTAGCTATTTTTGTTCTACAGGTTGTCACGATCGCGTTGGTAGCAAATATGTATTTTTATATGGTAAACCCCCCAATTTTTTGATATTAAAAAAAAATAAGTTTCTTTTTTGGGGTGGGAGAGAATTTGTTTTATAAAATGTAAAAAATCAGTTTTAATTTTTTTGTCCCACTAGGGGACTTGCCGCAGTGTTCTTTTGATCGTTTGTATAACGATCGTGTCGTGGCACGCCAATGGGCTGACAACTTAAATCCTGTGGTCGCTACTGACAGTGTCATGACAGAATCTGAGTTCGTTCTGATCCTGGCAGTTGCTGCAGGACCACGGCTTTGTACTACTGCTGTAGTCTTGCTGCTGATCGCACTGGCAAAGCAACATTGTCTGCACGACGGGAGCGTCATAGTAGGGCGCTGGTCCAATCCAGACTTAACATACTAAGAGGCAGTCTCCCCTTGTAATCGTGCTTTTACGTGCATAAACCCACATTAAGAAAAACTTGACTGTTCGTGTACTCCGGACCACCTTGTCAGTCAGTGGTCGGAGAGCAGCAAGAGAAGGTAGGACGGGGGTGCGGGTCCCAAAGGTCAGACCCATATCTACGATTAATGGCATATCCTGTAGATGCCACAAACGTCCAAGATGGGAATACCCATAATATTTTCACTATATTTAAACCTTTTCAGAATTTTGTACAGTTTTAAATTGGTCTCATGAACAGGATAATTAATATTTTATAATTTCCTGTTACTTATATAGCACGGACATATTGCAAAGCGCTGCACACAGACTACGGTCGTCATTCACTACAGTTCCTAGCCCCAAAAATGCAAGTTTTACCTACAATTGGATTCGTTTTATATGCGAACACAGGATCAGGCTGTAGATGTGTCAATGCGGAAGTAGAATATTAGGTGTGTGTAATGTTCCCAGATAAGGTATTAGATAAGTGGGGCATAGTACTCAAAGAGAACAATAGACATTCACACAGTGCGAAATGGATCCGTGAAGGGGTTAAAGGTTATTCGACGACTCAGGGAAAAAAAAAAAAAAAAAAAAAAAGAGACCCGTTTCCTGTAATGCAGCCCATGTACTGTAAAAATACAAAGCTCCACAGCTATCAAAGTAAACTCACATTTCCGAGTTCCGATTTTAACTCTGCTCATGATCTGTCAACATTGCAAAGATTTAATATACATGACAGATATTTCCTCCAGCTCTGCAGTACGGATTCCCGTTACATTCTATGGACATGACAAAACCGCAGCGAAGAGTCGGCTTTACCAGAACAAACCTACCAAAAATGTAGTTTACTTATTGGGAACTCGTATTTACTCTTTATCAGAGACCGGAATGAACACACCGTACAGCGGGAACATTTACTGATTGGGATTAACCATTTCGCTGCCACGACAATTTTCACAATTGGGACTTCCAAAAATAAATCCTGATTTATAAAATAAACAAAATAATATTTTCCGCCACCTCACATTGTAAAACAAATGGCAACCAGCACTTTTTACTCATTGGGGGCCTTTATTTATGGTTTATTTTTTTATTCGTTTTATAGCGCCAACATATTCCACAGCTCTGTACAGAGGTCGTCCTCACTCTCTGTCCCCATTGGGGCTCACAATCTAAATTCACTATCTATATGTTTTTGGGGCCAAAGCATAACGGTTGTGTAAGGTCCTGTTCACATCAGTCTACTATGCTATTGTTTCCGCTAAAAAAAACAAAAACTTTACAGAACGGAAACAAAACGGAAAAAAAAAGCAACAGAAGCATTACCATTGAAATCAATGGTAATGCAAATGGAAGCTATAGTTTCCGGTCATCAGTTCCTCTGACGGAAAGGTCAAACGGAACCGAGGAATGGAACCTTGTGGTGGGCCAATGGCTGCACAATTTTGCCGGGTATTACCTGCAAACTCGTGAAGCCATTCTCCACCGCATGTGGGCATAGTTTTGGCCGCCTCTACATGGGACCGTACCTTTAAAGGAAGCAAAAAGTAGTCTGGAGGAGACAAAAGCAAAATACACTGTGCTAAGAAGATTTGCAGTGGTTACCCGATTCTTTGCAACAGCCCAAGCACTTTGTTTGTTATTTTATTATTCAGAAACCCACAAAGGACAGCAGTGTCATCATCACATGGGAAACTATGGTTTTCACTAGAGTTACCCTTTAAAAGGGAACCTGTCACCAGCATTTCACCTATTAAACCAGCAATACCTGGTGGTAGTGGGTGAACAATCATTTCTATATAACCTATAATGGTCTTCTTAGTCGGCTCTGTAGCTTTAGTATTCCGTTATCTAGTGGTCCCACACCGTATGCTAATAAGCAGAAAAGAGTCAAATCTTCATTCCTCAAGCCTTTCCAGGTTTTCCCCGCCTCCTTACTTTTGATTGACAGCTCCCCGCCTTCCCCCAGCACACAAAATCCTGAGCTTGCGCATTGATGTCCTATTCTAGTATGTACGTACAACGGGACACCGGATTATTACGATAAAAGGCGCAAAATGTTTGCAGACCATTATTTACAGTCGGAGGACGAGTTTAGGAGAGGGGATAATGACAATGAACTTTTGATAGCAGCGGCCAGTGAGGGATAAGTAAAGTTCAATAGGTGAAATGCTGGTGACAGCTTCCCCTTAAGGACTGGGTGTGGCTGACCAAATGGAGTAGGTGTCCAAATTATATTTTTAACATTGTAATATCTCCCGAATATGGACTTCAAGAGAACCTTTCCCCGGGTTAACCCATACATGTGCAGCAGAGTGCACCATTTAATAGGCAGTGCTGTACAAACCTTGTCTCACTTTAAACTAGGTTTCTAGTCTCCTCTGTTATTTGGATATCGGTGCCGTTATATTTGGTGCCTGATATGTATATAGGCATCTGAACGGTCAATGGGGCGTTTCTTTTATTGTAAACGGCATGGGAGCATGATACTTAGCGCTGTGACACTGTCCAATCAGCTACTGACAGTATCAGAGCGGCTTGTGCGGTGTGATCTCTCTTGCAAGATCAAACAGTCTTGTCGTCCTTGTCTGCAGAGAGCTGAAGAGAGCGTCGGGACACGCACCTATCTCTAGAATGGGGCCCCCTAAACCCTGTTCTACCTTTTCCTGCCGGCCACTTCCTGACTATATAGACGGATGCTAAGAAAACTGTGTAGCTTTCTGAGCTACACTGTTTCCGTAACTCCTATTGTAGTGAATGCCAGTTATGGGTGCCACGTAGCATGTAAGCATGTATGCCGTTTCCGGAATCAGTGGGACTGGCATCGGACATATCCTGTGGATATTTTATAAATGTCCCAGATAGTAAAACCCCTTTAAGGAGTTGTACCATCAGAATTATATACAGATTTAAATCATAAATTAAACTTTACTAATCCAACCAATAAAATAAGCTACAAGCTAAAATAGGAATCGCCTGGTGGCACAAGCTGAATTTTTCTAAGTGTCACTTTACATAATGCTGCTATTGTAGTAACTGTAGGGCTGCAATAAACTTTACAATGTTTACAAAACTTCTGACTCAAGTTTATACGGAAATCTATTCCCCCAGCTCACCTTGTCACAAGTGATCACCTTCAGATCACGTCTACGAGTGCTTGCTTAGATGGTAAAATAAAAATATTACTAGTGTCAAACTTGAAATCGAAGAGTAGGGTCAAAATCCTTATTTCATGTGGATAATCTCTGTGGTAAGTATGTATTTAATAAAAGGGGTTTTCCTTCACACTGGGCACAGATTTGACCGTTCTGCCAAACAGGTTGGCGTTCTGGCATTGCAAACTTACAATTTCATAACCCAAGAGTCAAAAGTTCAACTGTGTTCTAGATTAAGCAAGCAAAACGTCCATTAATAAAAAAATCAGAGTACGAAAGTCCGCTAAGAAACCCCATAGAACTACTTCCATTTCCTTATATTACGGACATTTGCATTAATACATTATATTATGACATTATAGATTTAAGTTTGTTGCAATGAAGCAAAATACAGATAGAATTCATGACAAACTGAATAGTATGAATAGAGAATATATATATATATATATATCACACACACACACACACACACACACACACACACACACACACACACACACACACACAATATAGGCCTCATGAAGGCTATTTTGCAGCCGCAATTAATCCACATTTTTGCGATATAAATCGCACTCATTCTTTTCTATGGCCCCTTGCACACGACTGTGATTTACACGGATAGGTGTGGGGGCCGCAAATCCGGACTGCTAAAACTTAGGACGTCTGATTGGCTTTCCTCAGAACGGTTTACAGGCTCAATAGAAAGTTTATGAATACGTGCACCGCTCGCTCGGTTTTCCTCAGAGAGACTATCAGAAACGCAGCGGCACAGCACTCACCCGAGCGCTTCTGCAGCTTTGTTTTAGCGATCAGGTGGGGGTCTCAGAAGATTTAATCAGTGGGGATCTGAGCACTGACATGTTACTGTGACAGGTCAGTAGTTTTTTTTTTTTTTAACGTTTAGTTACCCTTTAAGAACATACTAGTGTCTAAAATGGGGTGTTTGATGGGGGTTTCTAATATATAGGCCCCTCAAAGCAACTTCAGAACTGAACTGGAACCTAAGAAAAATAGGCAATACTTCGCTTCTTACATTATACTGATAATGAGCCGTGCCCATCCAGAGATGACCCCAGTTTTGACCGTTTGTATAAACAGAGACCCCTATTAGACCGTTTCAGTGCCCGGTTTTCCCAAGCATACACCCCCGAGAAGTGTATTTCTATTGATGAGTCCTTGGTACATTTTAAAGGGAGGCTTCAATTCCGCCAGTACCTGCCGAGTAAGAGGGCAAGGTATGGCGTGAAGATGTATAAGCTGTGTGAGAGTGCATCAGGGTTTACCTACAAATTTAGGATATATGAAGGGAAGGACACCAGTATTCAGCCCCCAGAATGCCCCCCCTTACTGGGAGTTAATGCAAAAATTGTGTGGGATTTGGTGCACCCACTGCTGGACCAGGGTTACCACCTCTACCTGGATAATTTTTATACCAGCGTCCCACTCTTCAACTGCCTCGCTTCCAAAAGTCCTGCGGCATGCGGCACTGCTAGAAAAATATCTGAGAGGCCTCCCTAAGACTCTGCTTGGGCAAACACTCAGAAGGGGTGAGCGCAGGGCACAATCTAGCAGCAACATATTGTGTGTCAAGTACAAGAACAAGAGAGATGTTACACCAGTACCCATGTACCTGTACGAGGTACCAGTACAGAGACCCCCAAACCAGACTGCATCCTGGACTACAATAGGTACATGGGAGGGGTGGACTTGTCAGATCAAGTCCTGAAGCCCTACAGCGCCATGCGGTGTGGTATAAGAAGCTGGCCGGGCACATCATACAGATGGCATTGTACAATGGGTACGTGCTACGTCGATGTGCAGGCCAGAGGGGAACTTTCCTGGAATTTCAAGAGGTGGTTATCAAGAACCTAATCTTTAGGGACCAAGAAGGGGACACCCAGTACTTCTGGAAGCGGGGCCACACGCATCGTACCAGGGCAACACTTGCCAGAAGAAGTTCCCCAAACTGGCAAGAAGGGAATTAGTCAAAAGAGGTGCAAAGTCTGTTATAAGTGGGGGATAAGGGAGGACACAATATATCAATATGACACGTGTCCCGAAAAACCAGGGCTCTGTATGAAAGGGTTTAAAAATCTAAGGGATCTATGATAAATTTTAAATCTACCCGGATGCACTCCGCACAGCTTATCCCCCTCATCTTTCCCTTCTGAGCCCTGCTGCGTGCCCAGGCAGCTGATAACAGCCACATGTAGGGTATTGCAGTACCCAGGAGAACCCACATTACAATTTATAGGGTGTACATCTCCGGTTGCGCATGCTGGGCACAATATATTGGACACTGAAATGGCATACATATATAGAAAATTGCAAATCTCACACTGCACAATCTGCTGCGCATTACCTTTTAGACAATACCTGTGGGATCAAAATGCTCACTACACCTCTGGATGAATGCCTTAAGGGGTATAGATTTTAAAATGGGGTCACTTCTTGGGGGTTTCCATTGCATTGATACCTCTGGGGCTCTGCAAATGCGACATGGCACCCGAAAACCAATCCAAAAAAATCTGGATTCCAAAGAACACATAGCACTCTTTTCCTTCCGAGCCCTCCCATGGGCCCTAACGGCAGTTTATCATCCACAAATGGGGTATTGCCGCACTCAGGACAAATTGGGCAACAAAATGGGGTATTTTATTTCTTGCGAAAATAAGAAATTTTGACCAAAAATGACATCTTATTGGAAAAAATTTCATTTTTTAAATTTCACAGCCCAATTCAAATACGTGCTGAGAGAAAACTGTGTGGTCAAAATGGTAACAACCATTCATAAATTCCTTGAGGGGTGTAGTTTCCAAAATGGGGTCACTTTTGAGGGATTCCTACTGTTTTGGCAACTCAACACCTCTTCAAACCTGGCATGCTACCTAAAATATATTCAAAGAAAAAAAAGGAAAAAAAAAAAAAAAAAGGCCCCAAAATGCACTAGGTGCTTCTTTGCTTCTAGGCCTTGTGTTTTAGTCCACAAACACACTAGAGCCACATGTGGGACGTTTCTAAAAACTGCAGAATCTGGACAATACATATTTAGTAGTGTTTCTCTGGTAAAACCTTCTGTGTTACAGAAAAAAAATAGAATAAAATTGAAATTCAACAAGAAAAATTAAATTTGCAAATTTCACCTCCACTTTGCCTTAATTCCTGTAAAATGCCTAAAGGGTTAAAAAAAAACCTTTCTAAATGCCGTTTTGAATAATACTTTGAGGGGTCTAGTTTTTGAAATGCGGGGTTTCTAATACATAGGCTCCTCAAAGCCACTTCGGAACTGAATAGGTACCTTAAAAAAGGCTTTTGAAATTCTTAAATATATATATGAGAAATTGCTGTTTATGTTCTAAGCCTTGTAACGTCCAAGAAAAATAAAATGTTCAAAAAACGATGCCAATCTAAAGTAGACATATGGGAAATGTGAACTGCTAACTATTTTGGGTGGTATAACCATCTGTTTTACAAGCAGATGCATTTAAATTCAGAAAAATTCTATTTTTTCAAAATTTTCTCTAAATTTTGCAGTTTTTCACAAATAAACACTGAATATATGGAACTAATTTTACCATAAAGCCCAATGTGTCACGAGAAAACAATCTCAGAATCGCTTGGATAAGTTTAAGCATTCCGAAGTTATTACCACATAAAGTGAAATATGTCAGATTAAAAAAATGGGCTCTGAGCCTTAAAGGGGTTGTCCGAGATTTTTTTTTTAAGTACATTTAGAAATAAATTACACATATTAAAAATTGCATAATATACTTACCTGTGCAATCATGCTTCTGTTCTCCGCTCTGGCTGCTTCTTCCTTCTGGTCACTTGAGCTCTGACGTCACCTTTTCAGCCGCCTCCACTGTCGTGTCGTATCCCGATCACATGGTCTCGCACCAGAGAGACCTCGGATGGTATACGACACGTCACTTGTCACGTGGTGTATATCTGCTTCTTCTGCTTCACAGCCTGTAACGCGCATGCGCTGTCACTGCTGTTCTCGCGGTCCCTGCTGTTCGAGATAACAGCAGGGGCCGCGCATGCGCGTTACAACAGAACAAGCCGATATACACCACGTCACAAGTGCCGTGTCGTGTACCCGGCAAGAATTCAAGATCAACAACGCGGCAGAGCCGGAGCAGAGAGAGACGTCAACAATCAAGTTCCCGACGGCAGGACCTGGAAACGGGGCCACTTTGGAAAACATAAGTATATTACAAATGTATTTATTTTTTTAACATAAATGATTTAATGGTGTTATTTAAAATATTATGTTATCTCGGACAACCCCTTTAAGGCCAAAAGAAGGCTGCGTCCTTAAGGGGTTAAAAAGGTCGCTTGACAATAAGCTGATCGCATGGTGACTTGCCGGCTGGGAAAACCAACAATCGACTGTAATCTCTGGGGAAAACTGACAACTAGTGTTCAGTTCCCCCGTTACTTTCTACTTTTCTTTCCATTTGGATTGACTATGGATTTTGGCTAATATATATATTAGGTTGTCGAGAAAATAAAAAAAATAAAAAAAAATTATATCCGGGCCAAATACTCTAAAATAATGTTTACAATATACTTACTTATGTTTTCCCACCACGCACACGGTCGGTCACCATGGACAATACGTCACTATTTTTCTTCAATGCAAGAACAGGCTATATGATGATATTTCTACATGAAAGGATGTAGCAAAACACTATTTTTTATTATGATCTCTTAAATATACTGTCCAGACAACATTGCAGTCTCATTTTACGCACGGATACAGTTGCGGTTTTCAGCCTATTGTCCATTTATATGTACTTGGATGCAGGAAAGCTAAAGCTGGATCAGGAAACAAAGTTGTGTGAAAGTTTTATAGACTTTTTTTCCACCTCCTTTTACCTTACTAACGTTCCAAGCTTATTGGAGTAACAGATAGAAAGATCACAAGGTAAGGCAAGGTGACTAGAAACAAGAACCTGAAGGATGACGGCCTGCATAATCTCAGGAAAATCATTGCTCCATCACATGCTTCTATAGACTCAACTACTGTATGTGGCAAAAGCTTTTTACATGTAATCTGCATATATGCAAATACAATCTACACAAAGATTCATACATTAGTAAAACATTTTTAACATTCCTTGCCCTGTAAAAACTTTGCTGCCATAATTTTTAATGTATTCCGCGTTTAGTTTAATGTTAGATTTTGACCAGGCAAATAAAGGGGTTGTCGGCATAGGCCAATCCCGGTCCATGGATTCGGATGTCAGAGCAGGGGAGGGGGGGGGGGATTACCTGCTCAGGACAGCTCTTTTGCAGTTGTGAAGCTCTTTCCAGTTGGGGGTCTGTACATCAACATGTATTCAATTATTAAAGTCAGTGAGTGCTGTATTCTACTACCTTATACCTGCAGCGCCGCATGGTGTTGCTTTCCCTGTAGATTACAGCCGATCGCTAGGGGTTGCTGCGTTCAGATCAATGTTGGGGTGGCACCCCGAAGAGAGGGGACTAACCTAGGTAGACAACAATTTAATGTCGTGTTTAGTTTTAAACATTGTACAAGTTACTACCTTGTCTGCGGTTTATTTCCTTCAGTGCGGACTGATTTTAAGCTCCGAGCGCTCCATTAGACTGGGTTCGCATGGTGCATTTTTCACATGCATTTTTTGTTTTAGTAGATAAAATTCCATGTTTCTCAATAAGAGTTCATCAACCAAATCCCTTCATTTGTTCTCCCTCAAGCTTTTAAAATACCGTGCAGTCATTTTTGAAGTTAATAAAACAATCTTCTCCATGTATTTTCCACAGCAGGGAGTTATTTTAAAGCTCCTATAGGGGTTTTTTTTAATCAATTTTTTTATAGACTCAATGGAAAACATACCCAGAAAGGTTTTAAAATAAAGGCAAAGAAAGTATCATGGAACAACAAGGCAGACTAATCAAGAAGTCTGGAAAAATAAATAGGTGACCAGCGCTATATGAGCTTTCTTGGCTGGCAAAAACAAAAACCTTTATATGATAATTGTGATATTTTGATTCTAGGTGGGAGAAATGTTTAAAATCGAAGTTTGACAAATGGAACACCTCATATGCACAAGACCGTAACATTTATCCGCAATTACAGATTCCGAATTGCGGATAAAATACTGACCCATTCATTTCCATCGGCCACGGACACCTTCCCGTATATTTACAGGTGTGTGTCCGGGCCTATTTATCGCATACAGACCGTGCTCCTATACTTATTACTGTGAGCACGGTCGTCAAATGCGGGTGACACTCTGCGGCCCGTCCGTGCAGTATTTATTGACCGTGTGCATGAGGCCTTACAGAGTACAATTCATTGCAAAGTCATAGAAAAGTTATCTTTGGTATTACATAGGATTGTGTATGTCTAATATGCGATTCGATTTTTTCCCCTCCTGTAAATTGTCCACTTCCGATTTGCAAAATACTTCCAGTATATGATGCAGAGACCGTCGTTTTTTGCAACATAAAGGAGACTTGTTTGTTTTTTCACTGTTTGCACTGCAAGTACTTTGATGTTTGGTCCCTGCTGTTTGTCAAGGAAATAGCGTATGAGCGCGATCCTACAGATCCTGAAAATCTGGCCAGTCCTGTTATGCCAGTATTACGTGCACTGAACATGTAACCTCCTCTGTATAATTTACAATAGGTCATTATAGCATGGGTTTTGTTATTATTTGCAGTGCACACAATGACTAACACTAATATCATAAACAAGAAGGCATAGCCTATAACTGCACATACAGGGTTTCTCTCAAAATGCATGTGTTGCAGTAAAAAATAATACATACAAGTCTGTCACTGTAGATATTTTCTCTTTTAATGAAACGGCGCATATATATATATATATATATATATATTATATATACACACACATACATATATATACATACACACACACACACACACACACACATATACATACACACACACACACACACACACACATATACATACACACACACACACACACACACACACACACACACACACACACACACACACACACACAGTTCAGAAGCATGATATACCAAAGTAGGGATAGTAACCTGCCTTAAACAGGAGTCCATACAGAGTTCTCGATATCAAAAATTCCATATAGCCCCGCCTATCCAACACTGATTGGCAGCTTTCTACCAATGGGAAACTGACAAAGAAAAAATGATCGACTTGAGGCACGTGAAGTACAAAAAATATATATACAATCTTTATTGAATAGAGACATGAGACAAGTAAAAAGATGGAAATAAGGATAAGTCACACAATAAAAAAGGACGTCACATCAATCATAAATCAGATGTGCTAATTTGGTCAACATGTTGGAAACAATAAGGTATTATGGCAGCGAATAAATAAATAGCAGCATACCTGGCTAAAACACATATATGCATATATTTCGTACAGTAGTGGCGATTTAAGTAAAAAAGAAAATGTATAAACAACGCCAACAGGATACAATAGTATAGAGCAGTTTAGGTGTGCAAAAGCTGGTTTTGAAGTGTAATCAAAGAGTTATAGGCAAAGTTTTGTGCAAGCTGCTGAAGATGGCAAGTATTTGTTCAACATACCAGTAGACATTGTGATGCAAAGATGGGACGTCTACACCCGACGCGCGTTTCGGCACCTGCCTTCGTCCGGATCGCCACTACTGTACGAAATATATGCATATATGTGTTTTAGCCAGGTATGCTGCTATTTATTTATTCGCTGCCATAATACCTTATTGTTTCCAACATGTTGACCAAATTAGCACATCTGATTTATGATTGATGTGACGTCCTTTTTTATTGTGTGACTTATCCTTATTTCCATCTTTTTACTTGTCTCATGTCTCTATTCAATAAAGATTGTATATATATTTTTTGTACTTCACGTGCCTCAAGTCGATCATTTTTTCTTTGTCAGTTTCTCATGCTAAATCTTTTGATCGACGCACCAAGTGTATCTTGGTCAATACTTAGGATATGATAACGTGCCGCTCACATAACTAGCAACAGTGCTTTACAGTGTAAATGTTGATGCTTCGAGCACTATTATCATCATCATATTCTGTCTGTTGGTATTCTTTTGGTCTATAGCTTTCTACCAATGTACAGTATGTGGAGAAACCGGTCAATCAGTGGGCGTGGCTAGCTGCAGCCTATGAATACGCGCTGCATGAGAAAAAGTGATTTTCAGAAAAAGTACTGATCATTGACAAGTAAGTAATACAGCGTTGGAATCAGGGTCTATAGCACTACTTTATGCCCTCAGATAGGCAGCATAACAAAGTCTAAAAACAGATCTGTCCTGTCTTTCTGTACACATACGATGTTCTATCTGACCTTGTAAAATCGTACACACTGCAGATACCAATACGTTATGGACAATTTTATTTTCTGAAAGGGAAAAGGAGGCATCTAGACAGTACTTTGAATCAGGTATTCCGTAAAAAAAAAAAATCCTTTCTAACATTAGAGATTGCATTGGTTGTGTCCTATAAATAATAAATGCTTTTTTCTACTCCACTGAACTCACTCGACCTACATTATATGCCGTAGCTAACCTTGCCAAGGTTAGAAAGGAACATATAGCATCGCTGCTTCCCGTTCTTTATATAGACACTTCCTTTTCCATTTCAGCATCAAAGGACAAGTAAAAGGCCTTTCCCTTAAAATCTCACATCACACAAATGTGCACGTGAGCAAAACTTAGTGCGCCTATCAAGGGAATAGTAAAGCCTGAAAACCCTAAGCCATCCATGTACGAGGACTAAGCCTGCAGCAGGTGTTGAGTGATGGTGACCGACATATAATGTGTGAACAGATCCATTACAGAGGACCGGGTTTCTAAAGCTTTTTTTTTTTTTTAATGTATTATATGCAATGTGGCTTCTATTTGCAGGATTTCTTGTAAACTTTATGTCACAGATGAATAAAGTTCCCAATCTGATTTATAGTACATGTATGCAATATATGACAACGCCGTGGCGGCACAGTGTTTATGCAGTGAATTACAAAGGGATCTTTCCTTCCGCTGGGAAATACTCGCTGCTCTATACCTATGCAGACGGGTTGTACTAACATATAACACGGGCTGTATTGTTTTACAAAAGCATAAACCCAAATATATTCGGTAATGCACTGACATTTTTACGAGCTGGTTTACGATTCACTTCACTTTAAAGACATATGACATAAGCGGCAGGATCATAAAGGTAATGCTGGCTCTTCCCTGGGAAGTGACACTAAAAGTAAATAGACAAAGCTCCAATAAAGGATTCTCGCTCACATTACATTTAACAAGCTGCAAAAGGAGTGACAAGGACCAGGCAGAAGTTCTACCCGTGTGCCATCCCCGGAGTTATGACGTTCACATGAGACCAGTGTCCGACTTCAGAGATTACAGCTAGTTTAAAAAACAAAAAAAAACAAAAAAAAAAAAAAATTTTTTTTTTTTTTTTTTTAACCCTTAACCAAATTAACGAAATTTTAGCCATGTGTCAATTTTATGGCAAATTTTTGTTCTATTCCTCCCAACCTACATGTATTTGGTCTTGTTTTTCTCAGAACATAGGGCTTTGATATAACCGATATATTTTACTTTTTCTTTAAGATTTTCCTTTAGTTAACTTCTACAATGTGGGTGAAAACTGATCCAGCAATGTTTTGTATGATCTACTGATTTACCTGTAAAAACCGCACACGTAGCCAAAACATTTAAAAACGGCCGTGATATGCGATAAAAATGTGATTTATTTTTTTGCCCACATCACACAGCATTTTAGCTGCTGTGTGTGGCTTTACCCAAAGGGCCTGATTACATCAGCATTCATCGGTTCCGTTAGACCTTTCAGTAGAAGAAATCGAACGGAAAGCTGAACGGAAACTATAGATTCCGTTTGCATTACCATTGATTTCAATGGTAATGCTTCAGTTTCAGTTGGTCTCCGTTTGTTTACGTTCCGCAAAGTTTGTTTCTTTCACGGAAACCATACCGTAGTCTACTACGCTATTGTTTCCTCACACAAAACAGAAAATTAACAGAACGGGAACCATCTGCAATGGAAGCATTACCATTGAAATCAACGGTAATACAAACGGAAGCTATGTTTTCTGTTCATAGATTTCTCCAACAGAAAGGTCAAACGGAACAGGCCCTAAAACGGCATAAATAAAATGTTAGAGAATTATTATTTCTATAGATGCAAAAAAAATTACTGGGGAAAAAAAAAAAAAAAAGAAGGTGTAACATGTCTCATTGTGTTGACAGGCTGTAAGGCGAGGGAGAGGGTATGAATTCTATAAAAGTTTGTGATTTGCCATTTTTGTAATCACTGACTGGACGACACAGCGATAACATGCCCGGAGACCATGCGGATTGGTCTCCGGGTAAAACTTTGTCATTTCAGCTGTCTAATCGGAGCGGGAAACTCTGCAGTACGTATTAAAAACGTCCTTAGGCCGAGTTCCCACGTGGCGTAAACGCAGCAGAATTTTCGCAACAGAATTCTGTGCAGGAATTCCGCAGCATTTACAGTAGCAGCAAAGTGTATGAGAATTAGAAAATCCCATGCCCGCGCTGCGGAAATAAAACAACCAATTTATGCTGCATATTCATTGCTTTTCTGTTGCAGGTTTTTAATTTAAAACCCGCAACAAATAGCCAAGTGTTGCGAAATTTTGCAGCGGAATCGCAGCGAGTCCGCCGCAATTATCTCAAGTCCATAAAAAAAAAAAAATAACCCCATACTTACCCAGAACTATCTGCTCCTGCATCCAGCCCGGCCTCCGGGGATGACGTTTCATCCCATGTGACTGCTGCGGCCAATCACAGGCTGCAACGATGTGCTGCGGGTTCTAGGTCGATACGCTGCAGTTTTATCCGACCCGTGGGGTTACAGCCTTACAGAGATAGGTGTGGACTGCCAGGATGTTTATAGTCTATGGCCACTCAGCAACTCGTTAAGCATTTAAATATTGTGCCATGTTCACATTGGATTTTACAAGACCCTGTTCATATGCTGCAGAACGTTGCAGCAATATTCTGCTGTGCATGCCAAGCCTTCTCTTCCATTTTCTCACCCTCCATCTTCACCCATCTTACAGGGAATCTCTAGGCAAATATTTTTTTTAATGTAAATTTACATGCTGTCACATTCCCATTTGTAAAGCTTTCCGATCAGTGTCAGCGGTATTAAGTGCTCTTTAGAGCCCTTACATTCTGAAAGTCAGTGGGGCTCAGAGATCAAAAACTTCAGTGACCTTTTCACATGTAGCTAAGACAGATCACATCATTTTGACTGGATTTCCCCTTACATTGTCACCCACATAAGAAATAAAGGTGTTGCAAGTGATTCAAAGAGGATCTCACGGAGAAGATCTTCAAAAAATAAATCCCAGTGCATAAAACAGGATATCGGAAACAAGGAACGGATGGAAGAAGTGGCATTAACTATGTGCATGGCATGCTGGGAGTTGTAGTAAAGCACTCACTGCTCTTTTGACCTAAGGCTAGGAATTCGAATGTGGTTCACTTTATTTTTAAAAAAAATAAATGTATTTATTAAAGTCTAAAAAAATAAAAAATACGCATTATGGATGGCATGTCCAACAACAAAAGAATAATAATAATAATAAAAAATAATAATAAGTAATATCCAATGGAGAGATCTTCTGTCATCAGAAAAGGAGTTGAAGGTACAAAAGTGCTCCACGTGATTTCAGGGCGATGAGTTTGAGAACATGCCATATTTCTTGTATCTACATGTCCTACTGAAGCTTTCACTCCTAATGAGTTCCTGTTATTGTAGCGGATGTTGCCTTTATGAGTCCATGTTTTATAGGTGTTGGCACATGACTTTATGACTTATGGCATTTCCTTAGTTACAATTCACTTATGGTTAAATTGCAGCAGTCGACAATACACCAAGAACCAAATGCATAAAATACAGATAGCAACAACTGCAACATGCCGCTAGAAGGACGGGGGAGGGGGGGGGGGGTGAGAAGGCTAACATCTGGCAACACATCAGAGGATACGATGCACTGCTTTATTTAACCCCTTAATGACCGGGCATGTTTGTACCTTAATGACCAAGCCAGATTTGTCAAATCTGGTATGTCTGACTTTATCAGAGAATAACTCTGTGAAAGTTTTGAATATCCAAGTAATTCTGAGATTGTTTTTTCGTCACATGTTGTACTTTATTTTAGTGGTAAAAGTAGACTGATACAATTTGCGGAAATTAATTAAAAAATAGAAAAATGGAAGAAATTTTGTAAAAATTACCATTTTTCCCTATTTTTAACTGCAATATGTCACATATGTACACACATACTGCACAATTTTTTTAATTAAATATATATTTCTATCTCTTTACTCTATTTTGGCAGCACTTTTGAAAAAATAAAATAAATTTTCAGCAATTTAGACGACTTACAAGTTGAATAATAATTTTATAAATTTTGAAGTACATTTTGTTTTCCTGCACCAAACCAGGTTTTCAGAGGCTCATAGGTCTCAGAGTGATGGAAACCCCCACAAATGAGCCCATTTAGAAAACTAGACCCCTTAAGGTATTTACCTAAGGGTATAGTAAGTATTTTGACCCCACAGTTTTTTGCTAAATTTAATACATAGCAGGTGAAAAAAAATAAAAATTTCACTTTTTTTCATAAAAGTATCAGTTTGAAGACCAATTTCTTTGTAAAGCGACCATGAGAATGAAGAAACACACCCCAAAATCTATCACCCTGTTTCTCCTGTTTTCAAAAATACCAACATTGTGGCCCTAATGCGCTGCCTGGACACACGGCAGGACCCAAAAGGAAGGGAGCACCCGGAGGCTTTCAGGACTCATATTTTGCTTGAAAATGTTTTAGGCCCCACTGTACATTTGGAGAGGCTTTGAGCTGCCAGAACGATAGAAACTCCCCATAAACTACCCCATTTAGAAAACTAGACCCCATAACGTAATTATTTAGGTGTATAGTAAGTGTTTTGACCCCACAGTTCTTTGCTAAATTTAATGCATATCAGGTGAAAAAAAAAAAATCACTTTTTTCATAAAAGTATTAGTTTGAAGACCGATTTCTTTGTAAAGCGAACATGAAAATGAAGAAACACACCCCAAAATCTATCACGCTCTTTCTCCTGTTTTCAAAAATACCCACATTGTGGCCCTAATGCGCTGCCTGGACACACGGCAGGACCCAAAAGGAAGGGAGCACCCGGAGGCTTTCAGGACTCATATTTTGCTTGAAAATGTTTTAGGCCCCACTGTACCTTTGGAGAAGCTTTGAGCTGCCAGAACGATAGAAACTCCCCATAAACGACCCCATTTAGAAAACTAGACCCCCTTAAGGTATTTATCTAGGGGTATAGTTGGCATTTTGACCACACAGGTTTTTCGCTAAATATATTGGAATTAGTCTGTAAAAATTAAAATGTACTTTTTTTCTGAAACAACATAGAAATTTTTATTATTTACAAGGAATAACGAAGAAAATGCACCCCAACATTTGTAAAGCAATGTCTCCCGATTACGACAATACCCCATATGTGGTAATAAACTGCTGTTTGGACCCACAGCAGGGCTCAGAAGGGAAGGAGCGCCATTTGGATTTATGATTTTGCTGGAATGGTTTTCGGTGCCATGTCGCATTTGCAATGCACTGGAGGGACCAAAACAGTGGAAACCCCCCAAAAGTGACCCCATTTTGGAAAAACCTTCAAGGAATTTTTCTAGGGGTATAGTGAGCATTTACACCCCACGGGTCTTTTGCAGAGTTTATTAGAATTACGGCGCGAAAATTAATATCAACATTTTTTTCCACTAAAATGTTGCATTTTCTCATTTTCACAAGGGATAAAGGAGGGAAAAAAAACAACCATTTTTTATAAAGCAATTTCTCCCGAGTACGGAAATACCCCACATGGGGTCATACGTTTTTTCATTAGAAATGAATTAACCCTTTCAGGACTGATCCATTTTTTGCCTTCTTATTTTAGATTTTCACTCCCCGCTTTCCAAGAGCCATAACTTCTTTATTTTTCCATCAATAGAGCGGTGTGACGGCTTATTTGTTGCGGGACAATCTGTCGTTTTCATTGGTACCATTTTGGGGTACATGCGATTTTTTTTGATCACTTTTTATTCCATTTTTTTGCAATCCTGAGCAAAAAACAGGAATTCTGACACAGTTTTTTTAGGTTTTCTTTTTGCGGCGCTCACCGTACGCTATAAATGACATTTTTACTTTATTCTGCGGGTTAGTACGGTTACGGCGATACCATATGTATATAGGTTTGGTCCTTTTTTTTAGCGTTTGCACAATAAAATGACTTATTTATAAAAAAAAAAAATTCTGTGTCCCCATATTCTGAGAGGCGTAATTTTTTAATTTTTTAGTCAAAAAAGCTGTGTAAGGGCTTGTTTTTTGCGGGACGGATAGAAGTTTTTATTGGTACTATTTTCGGGTACATGCGACTTTTTGATCACTTTTTATTCTTTATTTAGGGAGGGGTGGTGACCCAAAAAATTGCGATTCTGTCGTCGTTTTTTATTGATTTTTTTTGGGGTGTTCATCGTGCGGGAAAAATAACATTACAGTTTTATAGTTGGGGTCGTTACGAACGCGGGGATACCAAATATGTGTACTTTTTTAACGTGTTCATTTTTTTTCTATAATAAAAGTCTTATTATAGGGAAAAAAGCATTTTGTGTTTATAGAACTTATAACTTTTATTTTTACACTTTTTTTAAAACATTTTTATTACTTTTTTAACTTGTCCCACTAGGTGACATTTAGACTTGCAGCTTTGATCGCTGCTAGAGTACATTACACTACACACGTAGTGTAATGTACTCTAACTGTCATTGTGACGTGACTGTCACACTGACAGGAAGCAGAGGAGGAACGGCCGGAGGCTGTTCCTCCGAGGCTTCCGTACATGGCAACCCGGAGGTCATTATCTGACCTCGATTGCCGTGACAAGCATCGGTAGCCCCCACGATCACTTCGTGGGGGCTGCTGATGTGCTTCAAACCACTTAAATGCGGCGACGGCAATCCGTCGCCGCACTTAAGGGGTTAACTGCCGAAATCAGCGGCGATGGTCCGCTGTCCGGCGAGACTGATGTCTCAGCTGTCTAGGACAGCTGTCAGCGCGGGTCTGTCACTCTGTGTTTACACAGAGTGACAGTTTGAAATGCGGACGAAAATGAACGTCATGGTGCGGGAACTAGCAGCCGACCATGACGTTCATTTTCGTCCTTGGTCGTTAAGGGGTTAAAGAGGCTCTGTCACCAGATTTTCAAACCCCTATCTCGTTTTGCAGCAGATCGGCGCTGCAATGTAGATTACAGTAACGTTTTTTTTTTTTTTTTTTAAAACGAGCATTTTTGGCCAAGTTATGAGCATTTTTATATTTATGCAAATGAGCCTTTCTTAAGTACAACTGGGCGTGTTTAAAGTTAAGTCCAACTGGGCGTGTATTGTGTATGTACATCTGGGCGTTTTTACTTGTTTTACTAGCTGGGCGTTGTGAATAGAAGTGTATGATGCTGACGAATCAGCATCATCCACTTCTCTTCGTTACCACCAAGCTTCTGGCAGTGCACAGACACACAGCGTGTTCGAGAGATGACGCTGTGACGTCACTTCCTGCCCCAGGTCCTGCATCGTGTCGGACGAGCGAGGACACATCGGCACCAGGCGACAGAGGCTACATCGACTTACCTGCAAACGCCGATGCTGCTGCAGAATCAACTGTAGCCTCTGTCGCCTGGTGCCGATGTGTCCTCGCTCGTCCGACACGATGCAGGACCTGGGGCAGGAAGTGACGTCACAGCGTGATCTGTCGAGAACACGCTGTGTGTCTGTTCACTGCCAGAAGCTGGGTGTTAACGAAGAGAAGTGGATGATGCTGATTCGTCAGCATCATACACTCCCATTCACAACGCCCAGCTAGTAAAACAAGTAAAAACGCCCCGATGTTACACACACACACACACACAATACACGCCCACTTGGACTTAACTTTAAACACGCCCAGTTGTACTTAAGAAAGGCTCATTTGCATAAATATAAAAATGCTCATAACTTGGCCAAAAATGCTCGTTTTTGAAAAAGAAAAACACGTTACTGTTATCTACATTGCAGCGCCGATCTACTGCAATACGAGATAGGGGTTTGAAAATCTGGTGACAGAGCCTCTTTAAACACCAATGCCAGTGAGACCTTAGGCTGCAGGTACAGGTCCAATATCCTGCCACATTACATGAATTTGTATTAATCCTACTGGACGTACGCCTTCACGAGAAGCAAAAAATATCCTGCCCGCTCCTTGCGTTCTCCGTCCAGACGAAACAGAAAACACAGGAAATGACAGAATTCTAATTGAAATGAAACATGCTGGGATTGCCTAAATGACACGTGATTCATAAATCAACGTCAATACCTTTTAACATCATATAATCTTTGATCCAAAATTCAATGCAGCTTAACTTCTTAATGTATCTTTATAGCGGTAGGAGCCCATTTTTACTGATCTAGAGCTCCAAATCCCAGAGTTTAATAATAAAATTCTGTCTGCCAACAACCACCACTAGGGGAAGTGTAGGAATGAACTGTATACTGTTTTATTATAAACAGTGGCTCCTAAACTCCCTCTAGTGGTGGTTCCAGCCAGTCTAAATGTAGAATTTCACTACATAACTATGCAGGGGCTTTGGAGCTCTGTATCAGTGACAGAGCTCCAACTACTATTAGGGTATGTTCACACGCAGTGGTTTCAGACGTAATTCGGGCGTTTTACGCCTGCAAAAACGCCCCTAATACGCCTACAAACATCTGCCCATTGGCTGCCATGGGTTTTACGATGTGCTGTTCCCACGAGCCTTTATTTTACGCGTCGCTGTCAAAATACGGCGCGTAAAATGACGGCTCGTCAAAAGAAGTGCAGGACACTTCTTGGGACGTGTTTCAATGAGTCCATTGAAAAACAGCTCCAAAAACGGCCGTAAAAAACGCGAGTTGTTAAAACAAAAAGTCTGAAAATCAGGAGCGCTTTTCGCCTGAAAACAGCTCCGTATTTTCAGACGTTTTTAGCTCACTGCGTGTGAACATACCCTTAGAATAAATGAAGAAATCAGCATACATTTTAGAACAATTTAGTTTAAACAAAAAAAACACAAAACAAAAAAAAAAAAAAAAAAAAAAACACATGCAAGGGTAGACATTCACTTGAAAAATGAAATTACAACCGACAGGCTTTATTTGGATTTATACACAAATTTCTCTTAGTAATTTAGCCTTCTGAATGAAGTGCCACTTTGGTGGTGATGGGCATTCAGGCACATGAGGGGGAAACCTTTTCATAAAGTCTTCCTCCCAGTGCATTTATAGCTAGAAAAAACAAAACCTTTCCACAAATGTCAGGACAGAAAATGGCAACACTTCCCATCATTTAGTTATTCTTAAACACAGGAAGCCATAATGAGTGTCTTTTCAAACCGGAAATCCAAGCATGACTTACAAGGGACTTCTGTGGGACTTCGTGTATTTTCCTCAATCTTACATCAAAGGCTTGCAATAAAAGGTAATACATTAAACCAACTTTCTGTTTTAGCACGGACGCGGTTATACATATCACCTACTTTGTGGATACAAAATAACATATATATATATCAGATATAACGACTGTATACCATTGTGCTAGACCCCAACATTCTAGCATAATTTAGGGACACTCTATGGTACATAGATCATGTCTACAAATAAATGTACTTCCAAAATACACCTTAAAAAAAATAAAAGTGTATGTCCCTTCCAGAGATGGTCCTACTTCATATTGACACTTTAAAAAAAAACAAAAAAAAAAAAACATAAACACACTTTGAAATTACACCTCAAAAGAAGCTTGCTGCGATTTAAGAAAACAAACAAAAAAAAAAAGACAAAAAAATGCAAGACGAATAAAAAAGGGAAACTAGAAAAATGCAATGTTTGCAGTGCATTAAATATTTTAGCAAGGACTTCCAGATAACATCTGGCCGCAGCGCTTGATGCCGCAAAAGAAATGGCAAAAAGAGGGCAGGAAAAACACCACAAAAAAAAAAAAAAAGCTGCTATAGTTTCCCCTGTAAGGGTTGATGGGTTGACACAGCAGTTCCAGTTGAAGGGAAAACAGCTCAAATCTCTAAGGGCCAGTTCACACTGAGTTTGATACGTTTGACGTACAAACCGAGTCCGAAAACCTGCCAAAAAAGCCTTCGATTGATTTCAATGGGAGGCGTTTTTTTTCCCCATGAGCGGAAAAACCTTCGGGCGTTTACGCCTCTGACCTCCCATTGACATCAATGGGAGGCAGAGAAAGCGTATTTCACAGCATTTTATGCCCACGGCGCTCAATGGCTGCGGGCGAGAAACTCCACGAAAAACGCCGCGAAAATCGGCATGCAGGCAGAGGAAAATCTGCCTCAAAAGTCCAAATGGAATTTTGAGGCAGATTTTCATCCTGCAAAAAACTCTGAGTGAACCCAGCCTTATGGCTTTATGGAGGACACTCTGGAAAGACGAAAAAATAAATAAAAAACCATCGTGATCTAAACAGAAAATAGTACAAAAATTCTACAAACGTTGGGAAAAAATAAATAAAAAAAGTGGGGCGTTTTATCTGGCATTTCCCTCGATGGGCTTCCCAGTAGAACTTCTACAACTCGAAGCAAAAAACTGTGTACAAACAGGGACAAATTAATAAAACACTACACACATGTAAAGAAAATAAAAAACCGCTTGGCGGTGTTTACATGCGGTTTAAGACTCTTTTCAAACATTTTGGATTTTAAACCGATTTGATGAATGTAAATGGGTTTCACATGCTACAGAAACTTTCCACGCAGATTTTTGTCCGCAATGTGAAAAAAAGAATCTGCTGCGGAAAGAAGTAATATGCTATTACGCTTTCACAAATTCTGCATGGAAAAGCCATGGATTAACCCCATTGAACGACAATAGGGCTAATCCTTATGTGGATCTACTGAACACCCGCAGCGGAAATCGCCCCGGATCTCTGCGAATAATACACTTCGGATTTTAAATCGACATGTAAACGGGGCCGGCCTAGAACACTGGGGGGGGGGGGGGGGGTTAAAAAGATAGGATTTTATGACATTTTTTGTGTCATTTTGTACATGCCAGAAAAAAAACGAAAAAAAAAAAATAAATCGAAAATGTAGTACATTTACAAATTGGACTATAGACTTCATGTAACATCTGGGCGCACACAACAACAAACTAAAAAAGAACACGCTGCATATAATGCCATTAAAAACACCACTAAATATGCAAAACAACGCACCAAAATTCATGTGTGAATCCATCCTAAAAAGGAACAAACATAAAAGGGGAGTGATCAGAGCAGAGGAGTGTGCATTGCGTGGGTCAGTACATTTTTCTTTTTGGTCGGAGTGCCCTATAAAAGTGGAGAGGGTACCAGGACATTGGGTATTGGTCTCTTGTCACCATGACCAAATGTTCTCTTTAGAAGGTTTTAAAAGAAAAAAAGATGCCATTTTCACGGTTATTGATTTCACAATGTTGCAATCCATTTACACATTTACCATCTAAAAGCAAAGCGAAAATTATGCTCATGACCCGAGCTGGACCCCGGTGTTATACAAAAAGTAATACAAGAAAATATTACATATCTATTCAATGTGTAACTATAATGTATGTGTAGCAGCAATGTGTCTGTAGAGAAGTACATCTAAAACAACGTACATTTTTTAAATTGTGACCTATATAATAAAAAATACAAAAAAACAATACACACATTCGCCAAATAATTTTTTATTTTTTTGGGCTAGGGAGATTATTATATAATATATATATATATATATAGCAAAATCCAATATACAGGTCAGCACTCTAGGTTCAGTGAAAAAATGGATCTTTTTAATCACCACATGCAACGTTTCAGCCCTGCTCAATGGGGCCTTTCTCAAGCAAAATATATATATACATACACACACGCATTCTGAGCATAAAATGAGCATATCTGGTGCATATAAAAAATGTTGAAGGGTTAGACTGCTATTGGTGTATGACATTTTCATGTATTTCTGGGTCGTGACCGAATGATGACTGAAGAGATTTAACAGAATTACAGGCCCCCAAATGAAGCGGATAAAACCTGACTAGGCCCACTAGTAGCGGCACATATCCAGCTAATGGTGTACAATTTAGCAGAAAGAGGATTTTATGGCAAGATAAAGTGCGGTGTAGCGGCAAATTTGGTATTGTAGTGGTCCTACAGACAAATGAAACCCTGTGATGAGCACCGACATGCTACAACGTGCACATACAGTACGCGAGAGAGGAATGTAAGACAAAGAATTCTTTGTAGTGACTTCTACACAGACAGAAACGCATGCCGCTACTGCCAGCATTAAACAACTCATTTTTGTTTGCCTACGTCTCAGATTTCTATGAGGTCTGTATGAGAATGTCTTTTCTTGAACACAGGGTTGATTGTAAAGCGTTTAAAAGTATTGTGCGCCGAGGTCAATAACTCCATATTCCTCATCTCTTCTTTTAAAAGCATTCCCCAGACACAATCAGCGCTTCCGGTTCACTGCACAAAGAGCTCCTTCACCAGCGCATTCTGTGGGATTGCTGAATAAAGCAATGCAGCTTTATAAACCATCTCATCATGTGTCCAATTCAAATATCAGAACAGTAATTCAAGAGCGGATTCAATACTTGGAAGCCAGTTACAACATCACCCAATTTCTAGCCAAAAATAGAAGAAAACGTAAAACTTCTAAGCTTGAAGGGTACTTGAAATTAAAGGAAAAAACAAAAACAGAACAAACCACAGCACCCCTCTGATCCTAGGGCTAGGTTTGGTATTGCAGCCCTGTACCATATGCTGAAAAATGGAGGGTTGGAAAACATAGACTTACAATTATTAAATCCGCATTTAAAAAAAGCATACCTAAAAAAGGTGAGGGAACATGTAGGCCTATGTGTGGGCACGCTGTGGCCGAAAAACTGCAACAGCAATGCTCATTTCTGGCAGGTGCTTAGAATGTTTTACCAGCAAAACCGGTCCGTCCACAAAACTGCACCAAATCGGACTAAAACCCTAGCCCATCAGCCGCACCACAATGGCTATGGGTGGCCTCACCTTAAATGTGTGCCTTTGAGGGTTAATTTATGGAATAGTGTAACTTGTTAATGTCGAATACCAACTATGACAAGGTAGGGTTGGGGTCTTCAATGATAGAAGGCTATCTTTTCTGTTTGTAGTAGTCCACAATATGGCAAGAACAGCTGAAATAAATAGAAATAGTAGTCTATCATGACTATAAGAAACGAAGGTCATACATTTTGAACATTTCTTCAAGCGACGTGTCAAAATCGAAAGCTGTATGATGGAACGGCTCACATGAGAATCCCCACAGGAAAGGCCGACCAAGACTTACATGTAATATACAAGATATACTTATTAGAGTCCTCAGAAACCGACTATTACCAGTACCTCCGATTAGAGGTCAAATAAAAGGTACGTGAGAGCATTACAACAGATAATTGGGCTCCAGTCCCCCGACGTAAATCACATAGAGATGGTTGGTGAGGAGTTGGTCCAGAGGTAAATAAAATGCAGCTAACAAGTTCTCAGCATATATGGGACCTTCAAGACTATTGGGAAAGCCTCCCAGGTGGCAACCTCATGGTTTTAAGAATGTCAAGAGTAAGCCAAGGGCAGCTGCTCTGAAGGGTCGAAAATATAATATACTTGATTTTCTGCAATGGTGATTGCAGAATCCCATTTGTTACACCATCGTCTTGATAACGGTCTAAAATGTAACGATGAAGAATAGCTCTTCTAGGAGTAGTTGCTGTTCAAACTTGTGACTGTGTTTACTAAGCTTAAAGCGATACTCTGGTGTACAACATTTAAATATGATGGTGTATAAAGAGTGATAACATCTGATATCCCGTAGTTGTGATCCTCTGCCATAAATCCACCGTTTTAGGTTCCCCTTTGCGTTGTCCCAAAATGGCTGCAGCGCTTCCTAGACTAAGAGTCTGAGACACTCCCACTGTTCTCGGATTAGCCAGAGCTGCTTATGTGAGCAGTTGTGTCCAATCCGTGAAGAGGGGGGGGGGGGGGAGTGTCTTAGACTCAACAGCCCCACAACAGAATAGACATTTGTATTATGATCATGACTGTGGTGAATTTATCATTTCCCTGGAGGAGAACACTTGTCACTGGTGTAGTAGACTTCCATCACGAAATGTTTGAATGTAGTAAAAGCAATAAAATGCAACCTAAACAACCCATACATTTCCGAAAATAAAGTATATTTATAGGTTGTCTATGAAATGGGCGTAGTGATCACCATCAGATCTTACTCATTTGCCAAACAATTAGTAATCAGGAGCGATAATGCAAATCAGATGAAATCTACTAGTATTCATTTTGTTTTTACGGGTACTTTAAACAATTCTCAGTAAAGGCCTGTTTACACTGCCAATCGTTGTCAAGTTTCCAAGTGATCGTTAGGTTTCCGAGCGTTTGTAAAGATATTTGCCCAGTAAGAATGTAGGGAAAGATCAACTATAAAATAGTTTCTCGTTGATCTTGATCAATTGTGCCACCATAAAAATCAATGTACTGGTGGAAACTTTTAAAACCACAATTTTTGAAACCCCTGATCTTTTGTCAGGTGGGGCCTTGAGGCACTGAAGAACGAAACACTTTTAGGCTTTGTTCTTATTCGTACATTTATTGTAATTCACATTAATTTCATGTACTATAAAGTCAGTAATAATAGTACAGTGATAACAACTTGGCTCCATTTCTTACCCACAAACATGGGTAAGAAAATATTTTACATTTAAAAAAAAAAAAAAAAAAAGAAGAAGTATAATAAAAAATTCTAAATGCTGTCAAATAAAGTAATGTTTTGTCTGAAGAGTTATGCAGTTATAAAGAAAAAAAAACCTGAAGAGCAGCACTTATAAAAAAAAATATCGAAGCTTTCATTGATAAATATTTGGACTGAACTTCAAAGTCTACAAAATGCCACCAGTCTGTTTCATAGCTCTCAGCAGGAGAAAGAAAACCAGGTCATATATCCTCTGGAGGCTCCAGCTAGGAGGCAGCTGCTGCGAAATGAAAATGTGGAAAGTTGCAGGCTACGGATAGAAAATGGTAAAATGGTAAGCCCTTCCCTGTTCTCTTACTTCACTTCCTCAGCTTCTGTATTGACATTAATAAACAAGAAAATATGAACTATAATATATGCCCAGACAACACATATGATTTGCAGGGTTTGCTTATTTGCGTTTAGAGCTTTGGAACAAAAGCCGAGCTTTGTGTATTTTATACATTTAACTGCAGAGATGTCAACAGCTGCATTTGAAAGGCGCCCGTGGAACGGAGAGCAATTCTCCAGCGCGGACATCTTTTGCAATAATGTCAATGTCACCGAAACGTCCAAAACAAGCAGGTACATCGAGGGTACAATCTGCAGCTGGTTCCCACAGTTTTTGCAAAACACTGAATATTAGGCTGGGTTCACATGGAGTTTTTTGCAGGCAGAAAATCTGCTTCAAAATTCCGTTTGGAATTTTGAGGCAGATTTTGCTCTGCCTGCATGCCGATTTTCGCCCGCGGCCATTGAGCGCCGCAGGCAAAAAACGCTGCGAAATACGCTTTTTCTGCCTCCTATTGAGGTCATTCATGTCAATGGGAGGTCAGAGACGTAAACGCCCGAGGATAGGGCATGTCGCTTTCTTTCTCGCGGGGTAAAAAAAACCTCCTCCGCCTCCCATTGAAATCAATGGGAGGCATTTTTGGTCGTTTTTTGGCACATTTTCCGACGCAGTTTCCACGTCAAAAAACTCGGTGTGAACTTAAAAAGGACCAGTCTATAAGCATTTATATGGATGGAGATTTCAGGACCATGGTGCTTTGAAGATACACATCGGGATTTGGGCGCTTAAAGCGGCACTGAGTTTAGACATACAGATGGTGCCGCAGTGCCAAATTTAATAAAGCACACTACAGATTCCCTGACTCTTTATTTAACCTACAGTGCCTTTATCTATAATGAGTTGGTGGTTCTTAAAGCATGGAGAAACCCACTTGGCTCTGTCTATTTACTGAAATCTGGCACTGCACTGCACTGCGTCTCGGCCCTAAGGAAGTGCATTTTGTGTAGTTTACAGGTCTGTTCCTGGTACTTGCAAAGATGATGCTGGCCGCATTTCCTACCAGAAGTTTAGGAGGTACTGAGAGATTCAGTGGGGAGAGTCTGCTTAGGCAACTCTATGATGCTGGAAAACGCTGTATTTTCCCCTATCACTTTTAGGCTGGGTTCCCACGGAGCGGATACACTACATAGAAAACACGCAACGTGTCCAACCTGCTACCCGCTCCGTCCGAAAAATCACACCACATTGTGGTGCGGTTTTTAGAACGGAATACCCACTGCAGAAGAAATCCGTTCATACTTACCCTGTCCCTTCTCCGACATCCGCTCCGGCCTCCCTGGATTACGTTGCAGGCCATGTGACACTGCAGCGGTTTCATGGGATACAATGTCATCCTAGGGGGCTGGACTGCAGGAAGGAGGGCGTTCTGGGTAAGAAGAATTATTTTTTTCCGTAGTTGCTGCGAATACGACCGCAAAAGTCGCAACACTTGATATTCCGTTGCGGGTTATCCCTATTGAATTCAATGGGGATGCGAAACCCCCAGCCAGCCAACAAAAACGCAGCATCAATTGACATGCTGTAGAATTCTATTCCGCACCGCAGGTCAATTTATTAATGTTTACGCTGTAGGTTTTTTCCGCATCGTGGGCATGACATTTTCTGAATCTCATCCACTTTGCTGCTACTGTAAACGCTGCAGAATTTCTGCACACAATTCAGTTGCGGGAATCCCGGAGCGTTTACACTACGTGGGAACCCGGCCTTAGACTCCAGGCAAGTGATGGCACCAGTATCAACATTCGGAGAACACTCTAGGGCAGGGCTCCTCAACTAGCAAACCGCGGTCCGAACCCGGCGAGAGGACGCCAATTGTCCAGAGCAGTGGCGTCACTAGCACCGGGCATCTGGGGCAGAAGCCTGGATTTTTGGCCAGGTGCACCGGGGCCTCATTTAATTGTATCTGCGTCCTCAAGACACAAGTACAAGTGAATACTATGGCAGAGCAGGTAGTCACTATTTTAGGCCTGCAGCCTATAGGACGCTGGGACGGGATCCCTGCGAAAGGCCGGCGCGATGACTACATCGTGCTGGCCTACGCAAGGTTCCCATCTCGGCGTCTCATAAGCTGCAGGCCTAACGTGGCTGTGGCCTGCAGAGCAGGGCACAATCTACAGGGGGAATTAGGTGGCACTCTCTATAAGGGGCATTGTGTGGCACTAGCTGCAAGGCAGAAAAGCCTTGGATTTCAGCCACAGATCCACAGTTGCCTATGGCAAATCCGAACTGTTTGAATATACAGAATTGCCTTACTGTTGGTGCTCCACTCGAACCTTCACCTGACGACAGACCCAGGTGAATGAGCCTTCACTAAAAATACTTGAGTACCGCAAAACCGCAATATGACTGATGTGTGAATAACCCCTTATCGTGTACAGGGAACAGAAAACAAGCAGCCCTTGATAAATGGCACATATGCCATAAGTGACCACATTTCATGAAGTCAAATGACTACAACATTGAAGCACATTAACTAGTTAAATAACATCCTTCAACTTATTTAAACTCTGATTAAATGTTTTTCTTTTAAAAAGATATCTATTGTTACTGGCAGAAAAATCGGCTTCCTTCCAAACCAGATGATATGATTGCACATTTATATTTTACTTTCCTCAGGAATTCGCACACCCCCTGTTCGCATCCTGTTATTCACTGACTGCTTCATCTTAACTCCAGCTACAATTTTAGCAATAAATGGGAGGCAGTCATCCAACGCATGCTCCCTTAACTGACAAAATCAAACTTTTTACGCAGTGTATCCCTATCACAGGCCGGGAAGTAAAACGGCAGCAATTATCGGTCAAAGGAATTTATTTATTAGTAAATATCTAACATTTGTTTATAACCGATAGTGATCCAATCCAGACAGTGTTAACCCCTTAATGACCAGCCTATTTTAGACCTTAATGACCATGCTATTTGTTACGTTTTTCAATCGTCGCATTCCAAGAGCTATAACTCTTTCATTTTTGCGTCGACATAGCTGTATAAGGTCTTGTTTTTTGCGGGACAAGTTGTATTTTTTAATAGCACCATTTTTAGGTACATATTATTTATTGATTAACTTTTATTAATTTTCTTTTGGGGGGGGGAATAGAGAAAAAAAAATAAAAAAAATAATCTTTTTTGCGTCCTAAATATATTCCGTTTACCGTGTGGTATAAATAACACAATAACTTTATTCAGCGGGTTGTTACGATTGCAACGATACCAAATTTGTATAGTTTTTGTATGTTTTACTACTTTTACACAGTAAAAACACTTTTTTTTCTAAATTATTTGTTTTTCCATAGTTTTTTATTAATTTTTTTACGGCGTTCACCGTGCGGGTTAAATAATGTAATAGATTTATAGTCGGGGTCGTTACGGACGCGGCGATACGAAATATGTGTAACTTTTTAACTTTATTTTGTTTTTTTAATAGTAAAGCATTGTGTAAGGGGAAAAGCTGGGTTTTTCATTTTTTTCACATATTTTTTTTTAATTAACTTTATTAAACTTTTTTTTTACTAGTGCCATTAGTCCCTATAATATGCGATTCTGCGGTCGCATTTATAATACACTGCAATACTTTTGTATTGCAGTGTATTATGCCTGTCCGTTTAAAACGGACAGGCATCTGCTAGGTCATGCCAGAGGCATACACTACAGGCAGACCTGGGGGCCTTTATTAGGCCCCCGGCTGCCATTGCAGACACAGACACTCGGCGATCGTATTGGCGGGTGTCGGTGGGGGAGAGAGGGAGCTCCCTCCCTCTCTCCAAAACCACTCAGATGCGGTGCTCGCTATTGAGCACCGCATCTGAGGGGTTAAACGTGTGAGATCGATACTAATATCGATCTCACACGGCAGAGCAGGGACGCTCCAAGCCCTCAGCTGCCTCTAGCAGCTGAGAGCAGGGAGATTTGACAGCTCCCTGCTCTGTAAACTTATTCCGATGCCGCGACGTAAAAAGTCTATGGCATCGGAATAAGGCCCGTTAGTGACCGACGTAGAAACACGATGGGCCGGTCACTAACGGGTTAAGCAGTGTTGGCTAACCCAACAGTGACACCATAAATAATAGCCATTTCACACTCTTCATCAAAAGCATGTTTCAGGATATACAATACTTACATAGCCCCGATGTGCTCAGTGTCCACCCACGAATGTGCATCAATGAGCATCCTGCAAAGTTTAGGCTCTGTTCACACTTGCGTTACTGTTTTACCACCAGCAACTGACGTACCCCACTGAATTACATTGACTAGGGTCAGTCGGGTTCAGTTGTTTTGACGTGAGGAATAGCAGTGCCTGTTGCACACTATTCCTTCTAACAAATCTGTCCCGACTGCCCGCTGGGCCTCCAAAGGCAGTGTCAACATATCCGCACACTGACCATGCAAACTTTTCAACACATTCATGATTCAAGACCTCTCTAAATAGTTCAAAGTGTAATGCAGCTTGTTGGGGCAATCCCTAGACAAGCTCTGCAGACATTGAGCCATCAGCGAACGCTGGGAGATTTCTGCTCTGAAGCCTGCAGATTTGCGAATTTAACTCTGGGCTATAGTAAACACTAACTCAGATCTGGTGCAAACCAATATATTGAGAAACTTTATGTAAAATCTATCAATTTATAATATTCAAATTTATTCAGTAGTGAAGATGTGCTATAATTTCTCAAAGCGATTGCTTTTTGTTTCAGGACAGTGGATCTGCACTTATATCAATGGAAGACCGACAAGAACATTAAACATTTGTGGGAAATTGTTAGTATGTCTCTATTCAAAGACCAAAAGCGATCGGTGAAACCGCTCCATTCAAATCATGCACTTATATTCCTTCCTGGATACACAACCACCAGGACGATGATCCACGCTTAAAGAGGCCCTGTCACCAGATTATAAATGCCCTATCTCTTACATGATCCGATCAGCGCTGTAATGTAGAGAACAGTGGTTTTTATTTTGAAAAACGATCATTTTTGATCAAGTTATGAGCAATTTTAGATTTATGCTAATGAGTTTCTCAATGGACAACTGTTTTTACTTTTGACCAACTGGGTGTTGTACAGAGAAGTGTATGACGCTGACCAGTCAGTGACCAATCAGTGTCCTGCACTTCCCATTGTTCCAGCCCAGCTGCTTTCACTGCACAATCACGCTGTGCTGTGGATCATGCTGGGCTGGAACAATAAGAAGTGTGTGATGCTGATTGGTCACTGATTGGTCAGCCTCATACACTCCTTTGTACAACACCCAGCTGGTGAAGAGTAAAAAACACGCCCAGTTGTCCATTGAGACACTCATTAGCATAAATCTAAACTAGCTCATAACTTGCTCAAAAATGATCGTTTTTTAAAATAAAAACCACTGTTGTTCTCTACATTACAGCGCCAATCAGATTATGTAGGAGATAGGGCACTTATAATCTGGTGACAGAGCCGACCTGTCACTAGGTCATATATGTTTAACTGGTTATCTGACTTGAATAGCACTGTCTTCCTGATTCCAGTGCGGTTTTTCTTTTTTTTCCTGGACCTCCACCGTTCTAGATAAGGACCACTGTTGTGTTTGCTCCCGATTTGCTAACATACTGTAGTTAGCAAATGGGGTAGAGCTAGCTTCCTTGCCTCCGATGCTGACCAATCAGCGCGAGACTGCTTGAGGGTAGTTCACACCCTGTTGGCTAACTACAACAAGTTAGCTCAGTGGGAGCCAACACAACAGAGAACCATATTTCTGGAACAGGGGGGAGGGGTCCAGCAAAAAAACAAAAAAAACAAACAAAACCGTGCTGGGATCAGAGAGACAGCGCTATTCAGGTCAGTAAACCAGTTCCACTTGTATGACCTAGTGACAGATCCTGTTTAAAGAGGCTCTGTCACCACATTATAAGTGCCCTATCTCCTACATAAGGAGATCGGTGCTATAATGTAGGTGACAGCAGTGATTTTTATTTAGAAAACGATCTATTTTTACCACATTAGAATTGATTTTAGCTTTATGCTAATTAGTTTCTTAATGCCCAACTGGGCGTGTTTTTACTTTAGACCAAGTGGGCGTTGTACAGAGGAGTGTATGACGCTGACCAATCAGCGTCATGCACTTCTCCCCATTCAATTAGTCAGCGCATAGTGACACTGCGTTGTTCGCTATGTGCTGTCTTATATGACACATTAACATTACTGAAGTGTTTAGACAGTGACTAGACATTCCTTCCAGCCAGGACGCAATGTCTATTCACAATCCCGACACTTCGTTAACGTTTGTGCGCGACTCCCAGCGCCTTATAGGCTGCAGGCTTAACGCGGCCTGCAGACTACAGTATTCATTTGTATGTGCGTCCTGAGGACGCACATGCAAGTGAATGTGGCAGTCACCAGCACGGGAGCCCCCTCCGGTGATAGCGACGCCACTGCATCCACCCGCCACCCGTGACATGCGCGGGATTGAAACTTTAGTGAGCGGGTGGACCATGGAAGGTTTATAGAGATAACTGCTCGGGACTAAACACTCGCCCACTAAAGTCAATGGGGAATTTATCAGCTTTTCTACGCCAGTTTTCTGGCGTAAAGTCGCAGAGGACTCAAAATTTGCAATTTGCGTGAAAACTAGTTACTTTTGGGCCATTTACCACTTTTCTAGAAATTGGGTGGGGTTGTGGTCACCTGCAGCCCAACAGATTTATTACAATGTGCACCAGAAACTGGCTCGTGTACATTTTATTCTGTGGCCAGGGGCGTAATAGAGGACAGTCCGGCGTGTCAAACACCAGTCTTAGGCCTCATGCACACGACCGTAAAAACTCCCGTTATTACGGGTCGTGATTACGACCCCTAATAACGGGCTCATAGACTTCTATTGGCGACGGGTGCCTTCCCGTTTTCTCACGGGAAGGTGCCCGTGCCGTTGAAAAAGATAGAACATGTCCTATTTCAGGCCGTAATAACGGCACGGACAGTCCATAGAAGTCTATGGAGCTCTCGTAATGACGGGTGGCTACATGTGTGCACCCGTCATTACGGCAGCGTTGCTAAGCGACGTCAGTAAATAGTCACTGTCCAGGGAGCTGAAAGAGTTAACTGATCGGCAGTAACTCTTTCAGCACCCTGGACAGTGACTACCGATCAGTATAAACCTGAAAAAAATAAAAATAAAAGACGTTCATACTTACCGACAACTTCCTGCTTCCTCCAGTCCGGTCTCCCGCCCGTTGCCTTGGTGACGCGTCTCTCTCGACATCCGGCCCGACGTCCTGGATGACGTTTCAGGCCATGTGACCGCTGCAGCCAATCACAGGTCAATCACAGGCTGCAGCGGTCACATGGACTGCCGCGTCATCCAGGGATGTCGGGCTGGATGTGAAGAGAGGGACGCGTCACCAAGACAACGGCCGGGTAAGTATGAATTTCTTTAACTTTTATTACAGAAAAGGCTGTCCCTTCTCTCTATCCTGCACTGATAGAGAGAAGGGGCTGCCGATTAGTGCAGTGCTATTTTGCCGCCAAAAACATGCTCGTAAATACGGGTGGAATACGTGTGACACCGGACCCATATTTACGAGCACGGGTTCGTAAATACTGGTGCAAAACGGGTGGAATACGTGTGACACCGGACCCGTATTTACGCCAGTATTTACGGGTGGGAAAAAATACGGTCGTGTGCATGAGGCCTTAGAAAATCTTCTCCAATGGGTCACTGATTTCACACGGACATTAAAAACATAAAACGCACTTGGACGATTTGACATCAGTTAAATCAGTATTATGTCAGTTATTCTCGGATTAAACACGGACAAGCTTTACAACGCTCGTCTGAATACAGTCTTAGTACCAGTTCTGATAAATCTGGATGCTGCAACTTTCTTTATGATGTATATTTGTAATATACCGTCATTATCCAGTTAACAATAGCATTCAGCTGCAATTTCCTTTCTGCATTACATCATTTCCAATGCTGCTATTATGTTGATTTATATATATATATTCTAGCAGAACGGGCAGAGCAATACAAGGAAAAAGTCAAGTTCTTACGCACAGGCACAAATATATTCCTACGCTTACAATTAAATGCATGTGATGTTCCAGTTCCTCCAAGGACACTTCCTATTACATAAGGTATATTTTCATTATTACTCACATACTCACAGGCTCCTTTCACACTAGCGTAGGGTTGTCAGAATTTGGATTTCGATACCGATACTTCGAGTAGTATTGCAATACTCGATACCAAAACGTTACTTTGCCAACAATAAAAAAAAACTAAAAATTATAAAAGTTCTTCCATTCTCTGATTTGAGGCACAGGGTGTTCTAAATTTTGAACCACTATGTGCCTCATATTAATAGTAATTAACCCCATGATGTACCTCACACATTAACCCAATGTTGCCCATTACAACAGTGAGTGAGGTACTGAATGGGATCACTTACTATAATGATTATAGTGGGCCTCAATGGGTTAAGGTGTGAGGGAAATTATGTGGTCAATTCACATGGCCGTGTTCCGTGCATGATATACAAACCGTATGTCGCCCACTTTTCCTGGATACAACAGTTCGGAAAGCCGGGCTCCCGTGCTGAAAACAGGATTACTCTAGAGGACAGTATTCCCGCGGGGAGGCACTGGATGGCTATGATGCTAGGAGCAGGGTTTTCTGAACCATGTTGGATCCAGGAAAAGCGGGCGACATACGGTCTGTATCTAACGCACCGAACACAGCCATGTGAATTAACCACATAATTTCCCTCACATTAACCCAACAGTGCCCATTATAATCATAATAGTAAGTGATCGCATCAAGTACCTCGCTCACAGTTGCAATGAGCAACAATGGGTTAATGTGAGGTGAATGATGGGGTTCATTACTATTATTGTGAGGCACATGGAGGTACTAAATTAATAACACCATGTGCCTCACATTACTAAGTGACTTCAGAATTTCCCTCACATACTGGCAACATTGGGGTTAATGTGGGTCACATTAACCCCAATGCTGGGTGCCTTTATTTCAAGCTTGTGCTCTGCTGTAAAACCTGCCCAGGGCTGATCTGTCACTACACTGCAGCGCGAGCGACACAGGCACGTCATCAGGAAACCTCCCTCCTACTGCGACGCAGTCAGGGGTAATGACGAGCGGGGTGGCACATTAGGAGGGAGGAACGCTCCTCCTTCCTTTCTCTGCCACCAATGACCCATCCTAGGGGGGAACCCTTCTATTATACAGAGCAAAGAACGCCTGCTCTGGGATATGCTATGCAAGCATGTAGTACATGTCGGCCATTCATTTGAATGGGCACCGTGTAAAACGACATCCCCCCCCTGAAGCCGCACCACAGTGATACTCCTGGGGGTTAGTAAAGCCCGACCCACAGCAATCTGCTGATCTCTGGGGTGGGTTTATTAAAAGAAGGGGTTTAGAGATGGACATACCGTTTAATATAAAAAAAATAAAAAAAATAAAAAAGAAATCTATATGATATATAGATCTTAAAATCGAGACAGATATAGACAGAGTGAGCATTATACAACCACAGAGGGAAACCTTTTTGAGACGACGACTAACCAAAATTGCATTGAACAATGGTATTTTAGAGCGTTGGTCCCCAAACTTTGAGGCTGGGACCCACTTTTGGCTGAGACATTTGTTTGGAACCCCCCACTACCATACTTCGCCTCATTTAGTCTGACGTATGTCAACATCGTTCGTAGTTAGACGCCGGTACTTTGATCCATTCGAAAAATAAGTCCCTGCAACATTGAAAACGAAAATTGTGTGGCCGGGGGATAGGGCGGGTTCAAGGTATCCCGCTGCTGCACGTTGCTGAGGCCTCACTATGGCTGCTGATCGTGGGTAATGTGACCCGACCCGTCCATCAGTGACATAGCTAGTAGTTTAGCACGTGGGAGGGTGATACACACCGGAGTGGGCCCCAGCCCAGTGTAATGCCCCCATAGCTGTCCTCACACAGGATAATGCTCCCGTAGCTCTCCCTACACCGGATAATGCCCCCATAGATGTCCCCACACAGGATGATGCCCCTATAACCACCACCACAGCTGCCCCCACGCAGTATAATGGCCCCATAGCGGCTTCCACACAGCCCCAAAAGTACCTAATAAAAAAATAATAAAATACATACTCGCCTATACCTATGCCCATTTCCACAACAGGTGGAGGAGATCCTTCTGCTGCTCCGGTCTGTGCAGTTGTTGTTCAGCGCAGACAGGTGTGATGACGTCACTACATCGCACCTGTCTGCGCCGAGCTGCTCACGGTATAGTGAATTCTGGAGCAAGGAGCGGTCAACTTCTTGCTCCAGCATTGAATTCAACTGCATCTGCCTCCAAAGGAAACTGGGATGTCAGTGAGTGGCTCACGACCCCTCCAGGGGTTCGTGCCCCACAGTTTGGGAAACACTGTTCTAAAGGGGTGAATAGTATTGGTCTGGACAAAGGTTTGGTCTGCTTAAAGAGGTTTCACTGTAGCGGTATAGATCTTTGGGCCTCACAAGACACAATATATTTTCCTGTGCTTTGACCTGTCATGTGCCAAAGCTTTTTACTCAGCACAACATGGCTCTATCTAGTAAACCTAAAACAAAGTAACACCATCCATTCAAGTGAAAACATGTAGAATACCTCGTGTCACTCAAGAGAACCAAGAGTGTAAATTATCACCAAATAACATCTTAGACAATTACTAGCAAAAAGCATTCAAGTGGCCTAAAATGCTGATACATGTGTGTTATTATCTTCAAGCTTAACTGCTTTAACTCCTTTAATATGGCCTATTTTGGGCCTTCAAGCTTGAGCGTTTCTTTTTTCAACAACGCTTATCAAGAGTTAACTTTTTTTCATCTACAAACCTATATGATGGCGTGGTTTTTTGTGGAACAAGTTGCCATTATTTTTGGGTTATTTAAAAATGGATTGTTTGGCATAAACTGGAATAAGTGCTGCAATTTCCTCAATGCATACATCACACACACATATGGAGATTGTCCCTCTACACAAAATGATGAAACACCAAAATTAGTAATTTCCCGCATCTGCGGAGTGTTGATCTACCCTTTACTAATTAACTTAGAAGAAGTTTATAGAGTTTACATGTTACTCATCAGTCCCCAGCATGGCCGCCCCTCTCATGCTATTGAACATCGCTAACCTGTTTTTCCCGAATTCTTAATTTTACTTTTTTGTGTGTTTCACCAGAGGACTAGAAGCTGCAATCCAATACTCGTTTATTGCATTGAAATAAATAGCATTGCATATTATTATTTCTTGTCAGTGTAAAACTGACAGGAAATATATTTGGCCATGTCTCTGGCAGAGCCCTATAGGCTTTCATACATGGCAGACCCGAGGCCTTTGTTAGGCCCTCAGCTGCCATGGTAACCCAGCAGCTCCCTGCTAATATGGTCCCCTCCCTTAGTCATACAACTTAGAAACTGCAGTCACTATTGACCGCAGCAACTAGGGGGTTAAACTGCTGGGAAGAGAGTTATCGCCAATCCTGGAAATTGCGGCATGAGCCCGGCTGTGAATAACAGCTGCACTCCTGCTGCTGTTCTCGAGTAAACACACTCGCAGTCCCCACAAGATCCCGGTGACATATATATCCGTCACAGAGCGGGAACTAGAACCTTCTTGTGACAGATATATACGTCACAGAGCGTTAAGGCGGTTAAACTCAAGGCTTCAAATACATATTTCTAAGCAGAAATAAAACCTGTACAGGAAACCGTCTTATAAGCCAATGATCCCAAAGTCCACAACAGCGATGAATAATTTCAATAAGGAAATGAACTCTAAAATGTATCATCATATTCATGATCTTACCTTCAAAAAAGCCCTTGGCCCTGAGATAACTGACACTGAGCCGAAGCACTGAAAGTTTGTCAAGTTTAGATATGATTTCGTGTGAGAAGGGCAAAAGGCTGGCCAGTCTGTCCAGTTCGGTGTTTAGACGGTCTCTATGCCTCTTTGATGGGTTGGATTTGATCCCGTCAGGTGGTGTTGGTTTCGCTCTGTATAAGAAACAAAACAACACACTAAATAAAACAATTTAAAAAAAATGAAATCTCTAAGTATACGGTTTTGAGTGTTACAGCTTATGTGAACTATGGATCATCATTGTCTAATATAACAGTATTTTACGCGTTTATATAGAAGTCAAAATTTGCAGTAAAAATAAAATATAAAAGGCCTCATTCACACGGCAGGGTTTCCCGGCCGGGTGCCGGCCGTTCATAAATCGGCCGGCACCCGGCTGCATTAGGAATAATAGACCCCTAATGGGGCTATTCACACGACCGATTTTTTGACGGCCGGAAAATCCGGCCGTCAAAAAATAGGACATGCTCTATCTTTGCCCGGACACCCGGCCGCCCGGCTCCCATAGAAGTCTATGGGGCCGGGTATTACACGGCCATCACCGGAATGTGTTCCGAGTGATGGCCGGGTTTCCCGGCGCTTGCGCTCTATCTCCTCCTCCTCACAGCGCAGAGTGCATGTGAGGAGGAGGAGTTGATGCCATTCTGACGAATGGCATCGCTGTACACTGTGTTGCAGGGCCGGGGTGTACAGCAGGTGGAGGGAGCGCTGCGCTGGCTCCCTTCCCCTGCTTGTTAAAAGCACCCTGGCTCGGCGACACCTTCGATGGCGCCGCTAGTAGTAGTAGCAGCAGCTGCTGCGGCTGCTACTACTGTAGCGACGCCACTATAGCAGAGCGGGGAGGTATCTCCCCGCTCTGCTATGTGCTAGCCGCACTTTAGCTCCTTGAAGGAGCGGAATCCCCGTGTTTTCGGGGATTCCGCTCCTGGACAGAGCGCTTGATGTCTCTGTCCATATCTGGGCAGTGACATCAGGGGAAACTCCTGAAGCGGAATCCCCGAACACATGGGGATTCCCCTTCAGGAGCTGCCGCTGATGTCACTGTCCGGATCTGCCCGGCCCGGCACGGATGCATAACTTTATGCAAACCGGCCGGGCAAAATGGCCGATTTTACCGGCCGACACTCGGGCTCGGGAACGACCCGGTCGTGTGAATCCCGCCTAAGTATATAAAACAACTACTATTCATAATCATATCAAATATACTACGTCTGATCAAAAAATACAAAATAGGAAAATTATTGGGGGCGATATTATGCAAGCACTTGCAAAATGCATATGTATCCAACCCATAGACTGTCGTTTGGCGGGCATCTATTTCTAAGGACTCCTCCATACAGCGGAGCGTGCATGTGTTTTCATTAGAGTGAAGGGAGAAAGTCATGGACCAGACTACTCTGGTGGCGGCTTTTCTCCAAACAAACAAAGGCATGGGGCATGTTGAAATTCAAACATGTCTGAACCTTCTCTCCCCTCATATCTGATACATATACATCGGGAATTTTGGCAGGTTTGGACGACTTACATCTTAGGCACCATTCACATCACGTTTGGGTTATCCACCGAGCAAACACGTTTTTAAACGCTCAAAAAGTATTGAAACGTATAGCTCGGCGTATACATAGACTATAATGGGTCAAACGTAGATAAAAAATAGCATCCGTTTGGTCTATGTTTGGCATGGTTTACGAAGAACTGAACAGTGTAGACTGCTTAAAAATAAAAAAAAAAGGCATACGCAACATAACTTATTTTTAGCATTGATCTCAACGGACGACTTACGCAAACGTAAAGGATAGACGTATAGTCTATCCATTTACATACAGTAAATCTATCCTTTTTTTTATCAGTGTTTACTTTAAAAAAAACGTATGTTTTTTTTAGGTAAAAAACCGGACAGAAACATATATCGAGGTAGGAGTATATGCTAAAACGTACACGCTATAAAAACAGACGTAAACAGAAAATGGTACACGATTGTATATGTTTTCAATGGTCCACGTTTTTATTTTAAAAAAAACGTATACGCCCGGCGGATAGCACAAACGCAATGTGAACGAGGCCGAATGTGAACGCCCAGCTTGAGACTAGATCTTAATATTGAACATTAGGGAATAGGTTGATGCATACTAACATATTATGGCTCTGTACAACTCTAAGGGTATGTTCACACGTCTTAACAAATTACGCCTGAAATTACGGAGCTGTTTTCAGGCGAACACGGCTCCTGAATTTCAGACGTTTTTGCAAGAACTCAGGTTTTTCGCGGCGTCCATTACGGATGTAATTGGAGCCGTTTTTCAATGGAGTCAATTAAAAACGGCTCCAAAGACGTCCCAAGAAGTGTCCAGCACTTCTTTGACGCGGGCGTATTTTTGAAAGCTGAAGAGTGGGAGCGTGAGCGTGCACGCACACAAACTTTCTCGATCTCCTCTATCTTGATGTAACACTGTCCGTATCTGATTGGACAGTGTCACACCCATAGTAACACGCCCCCTTGACAGTTCAGGGGGTTAGTTAAATATCGAGCGCCAAATACAACGGTACCGATATCTAAATAACGGATGAACTATCCACATCAGTATATGAACGGTGGGGGTTCGACACCCGGACCGATCAGCTGTTCCAGCTGCCTCTAGACACCAGATGTTATGCAGTGTTCAGTGCCGGAAGCAGATGGCTCCGTACACGGAATAGCAGCCGTGCTGCAGAACTACAACTCTGCTACTATTCACTTGAATAGGAGCAGAACTGCAGCACGGCCGCTATACTGTGACCAGAGCTATCTGCTTCCGGCACGGACACCCTATACCATGGATGGGTCATCAGTATGAAAATCTACACCGTGCCTGGACATCTCCTATAAATAAAGACAATAGTGTATAGCAACTAGTAAGAAAAAAAAACTACTAGAAAAACGGAACTTCTTAACAGTATTGTAGCATATATCGGTCATGGGATAGACTGCAATGCTCCACTCACACGCTGGTGAGCAATGACACAGCAATCTAGTGTTTGAACAAAGGTTATTTATTCATGTTCTCATTTCGGTTAGCAAAATAACGTCCTCCAAGGGAATTTAACGAAAAATGGTGGAAATTCCAAGAAAGAGAAAATATATGAAATGAAAATACAACAGCCTTTCAAGGGAATTTGTAAATTGCATTAGTCTTTCAAAGACATCACTGAAAAAGGAAGACGAAAAAAAGTTTAAAAAAGAAAAATTAAGTACCGTACATAAAATATGTTTTGACTCCCAATGCTTTAACATGGTGCAAAACTGCAAAGCGTTAAATACAACCATCGCCTTGCCTGGAAACGTATTCCACCAGATCTGAGAGATCGTCACTCTACTTTCTGTGCGGAAAATCTGCAGTGGATTACAGTCTCAGCCACGTGAATGAGATAGGAACAAATCTATCCAATTTCTGCACCAAAATCAGAGAATGCTCCAGATTTTTTAAATCCGCAATATGCTCATTCAGTTTACTGCGGATGTCAACGTAGAAGGGGTGAAATCTGCAGCAAAATATAAACACGTGGAAACACTGGGGAAAATACGCAGGATTTCCATCCCGTGTTAATCCAGTCTAGAATGTTACAATGGATCTATATACATATTGCTGGTCCATGGAGAACATGTAAGTAAACAATGCAATCCCTAAACCCTCGAGACCATCACGGAGTATTGTAACGGTGAGTTTAATATAGCATATCCAGAGCGGGTATTTCAGATTTATTCAGGTACGGTTGTGAACCGCTTTACAGTAAGGGCAGCAATCCCTTCAAACTTTGGCTTCAGTTGACAAAAAGTGGTCAACCTGGTTTATCTAGTGCTCGGATAACATCATGATTATTTTATTTCATCCATTTACGGTTAGCCTCATCATAGCAGCAATGCTTCTCCGAGAGAATAACTCCATAATATAGCATGTAAATTCTCACAGAACCTGCAAGAAATAAAACTATTGTAGAAGATTAGAGGCACACAGAGGTATAGTATAGACCCATAGCAGGCAATGGGCCCTGTATTACAGATACGTACAACCTGGGTCTGTAATATGGCCATGTGCACGAGGCCTAAAGGCCCTTTTACACGGGTCAATTATCGGGCGAACGCTCGTTGACGATAATTGCCCTGTGTAAACAGGGCAGCGGTCAGCAGATGAACGAGCAAAAGCGCGCATCTGCTGGTCGTATCGTTTTACCTGCCTAAAATATTATCGTTGTCGGCACCACGTCTCCCTGTGTAAAGAGGGAGAGGTGCTGCTGACAAGATGCAAATGTATGGGGACGAGCGATTGAAGTAACGAGCGCTCATCCCCATACTGGCTCCTTGTGAAAGGAGCAAACAAGCGCCAATTAACGAGCTGTCTCATTGATCGGCACTCGTTTACACGGCCCAGGACATGCCATGTAAGGCTGCGTTCACATCTGTGTCGTGGCTGCCGTTCTAGCGCATCTGTCAGAGTACCACAAGAACGAAAGTTAACGTTTCCGTGAAAATACCCATGGAATGCAATGGGTTTTATTTTTGCATCAGTTGTGCTCAGTTAGGGCACGGCCAGACGTGGCGGAATTGCAGTGGAATTCTCCAGCGGACGTTTTTTTTACAGTTGTTTCAATACATTTTTAGGCAAGTTAGTTCAGATGTTGCGGAAAACTCCGCTGCGGACCATAGTCTGTCCGCAGCATGCACTGTCTGTTGCGGAGAATTTCACTGCGGATTTCAGCCTTTGCAATGCAAAAACTGAAATCTGTGGCAAGTCCGCTGTGATATCGGCAACGTCTGAATTATCTGTCAAATATGCAAATGTTGGTGTAGATTCGTTGCGTAATTGCCCCAAATCTGCACCAACCTTTGCAGCGGAAAAACTCTGCCACGTCTGGCTGTGCCCTTAGGCTCCATTCCGTCAGGTTTCCATTTTTTTGTTAGAAGAAACAATAGCACAGCAAACTACGGTATTTCATCAAAATTACAGAAACCTGATGGAAAGGAGCTCTAAGTTTTTTTTTTTGTTTATTTTTAACATTTAACCCGTTAGTGACCGGCCCATCGTGTTTCTACGTCGGTCACTAACGGGCCTTATTCCGATGCCATAGACTTTTTACGTCGCGGCATCGGAATAAGTTTACAGAGCAGGGAGCTGTCAAATCTCCCTGCTCTCAGCTGCTAGAGGTAGCTGAGGGCTGGGGGCGTCCCTGCTCTGCCGTGTGAGATCAATATTAGTATCGATCTCACACGTTTAACCCCTCAGATGCGGTGCTCAATAGCGAGCACCGCATCTGAGTGGTTTTGGAGAGAGGGAGGGAGCTCCCTCTCTCCCCCACCGACACCCGGCGATATGATCGCCGAGTGTCTGTGTCTCTAATGGCAGCCGGGGGTCTAATAAAGGCCCCCAGGTCTGTCTGGAGTGAATGCCTGCTAGGTCATGCCGGAGGCATGACCTAGCAGATGCCTGTCCGTGTTAAACGGATAGGCAGTAATACACTGCAATACAAAAGTATTGCAGTGTATTATAAATGCGATCGGAGAATCGCATATTATAGTCCCCTAGTGGGACTAGTAAAAAAAAAAAAAAGTGGAAAAAAAGTTTAATAAAGTTAAAAAAAAATGAAAAACCCAGCTTTTCCCCTTACAAAATGCTTTACTATTAAAAAAAACAAAATAAAGTTAAAAAGTTACACATATTTGGTATCGCCGCGTCCGTAACGACCCCGACTATAAATCTATTACATCATTTAACCCGCACGGTGAACGCCGTAAAAAATTTTATAAAAAACTATGGAAAAATTGCTGTTTTCTGTGAATACTGACTTTAAAAAAATGTGATAAAAAGTGATCAAAAAGTCGCATCTACTCCAAAATGGTACCAATAAAAACTACAAGTCGTCCCGCAAAAAAAAAGCCCTCCTACAACTGCATCAGCGAAAAAATAAAAACGTTACGGCTCTTCAAATATGGAGACACAAAAACAAATCATTTAGAAAAAAAAGCGTTTTTACTGTGTAAAAGTAGTAAAACATACAAAAACTATACAAATTTGGTATCGTTGCAATCGTAACAACCCGCTGAATAAAGTTAGTGTTATTTATACCACACGGTAAACGGCGTAGATTTAGGACGCAAAAAAGAGTGGCGAAATTTCAGATTTTTTTCTATTCCCCCCCCAAAAAAAAAGTTAATAAAAGTTAATCAATAAATAATATGTACCTAAAAATGGTGCTATTAAAAAGTACAACTTGTCCCGCAAAAAACAAGGCCTTATACAGCTATGTCGACACAAAAATAAAAACGTTATAGCTCTTGGAGTGCGACGATTGAAAAATGGCTTGGTCATTAAGGTCCAAAATAGGCTGGTCATTAAGGGGTTAAGTCAATGGATGACGAATACAAACTGATAGGCCATCTGTTTGTATCAGTTACTCATTACGTTTAACGGATGCATTTTTATGGGCACACTAAAAAAATGGAAGCAAGAAAGATGCAAAGATAAAAACAAATCCGTTATAATTTATGACAAACTGAAAGAAAAAAAAAAAAGTGTCAGGTTTTTTTTTTTTTTTTTACGGAATCGGTAAACCGATCCATTAAAAACAAACATTTTACCTTCCGTTGCATTCAGTCTGGCATCAGTTAATCCGTCCGCTAAAACGGATGCCACAACGCTGATCTGAACGAAGCCTAAGAGGACCTTAAGTTTGCATTTTATAGATCTAAGCCTTTAGAAGATACGATACCTGACAGTAACATGACATGTTGCTATGTAGACCCTGTTCTGTAATATAGAACGGAGATAGTTCTAGATCTACACATAGGCAGTAAAGGATTAGTTTACATGCACTACATGCATTAGGTATCATTTTTAGAGGTGGGTGTCAGGGATTGAGGTTTTGCTGCTGCTGTAAGATGGTTTTCAATTCTAATAGAACATGCCACTACTTTCTGTTTCTCATAAGTTATACGCCAAGACGTCAGTACAATGTAGTTCTAAAAGGGCAAGATTTTACCCACTTTATGCCAGCTGTATACATACAATCTTCCTATTTTCTATGGTTAGTTTAAATGCTGCTTTTCTTGGCTTTTGGTCACCAAAAACAAAAAAAAAAAAAAAAGGAAGAAGTGTTCCTTCAGGATTTTTGAGGCAGATTTTGAAATGCAAGCATTTTTGTTGGCTTTTTTAAAAAAAAAATATATTAAGCAAATGTAAAACCAGCAGGCAGTTTGTCAAAAAAAAAAAAAAAAAAAAAAAAAAAAAAAAAAAAAAAAAAAATCGTAAAAATCCACTCAAAAAATAAATTTAAAAAACACTAAAACAAAAAGGCACCGTGTTTTTGCCTCCAATTGATTTCAATGGAAGTTTAGAGGCGGAAACCGCTCCAAGATAGGGCATGACACTTTTTTTCCCACAAGCAGTCAAAAATCACCCAGGAAAGAAAAAAAAAAAAAAAAAAACACCCTCACCTTCCATTGAAATTAATGGAGGGAAATTTGGGGTGTTATACCTGGCGCTGATTCAGATGAGGCTTTCGTGTCAAAATCAAGACCAAATAATGCTGTGTTAACTGGACCTAATAGAAGTTTTTTTGCCACTGCTTTCCCATAGACCTAGCAGTGTGCGAGGTTGAGAGGGTAAGGGGGGCAAAAAATAATGACAGACACCCTTTAAAACTATGAAATTGTATACGAACAATAGAGAAGTAATGGGCAGATTTTATTTTTCCGAGTAGAAGTTATAGTATCAAAAGTTATTTTATAAACAAGGATGAGAAGCAGAAATGACGGTATATTCGGGCCCGTTCATCCATTCTGTCAGAGAAACAGATCAACGGAAAGCCGAACGGAAACTAAAACTTCCGTTTGCATTACCATCGATTTCGATAGTAATGCTTCCGTTTCTGTTGGTTTACGTTTGTTTCGGTTCCCTAGTTTCCATTTGTTTTAACGGAAACAATAGCGTACTCGACTACGCTATGGTTTCTGTGAAAAAAATAAAAAAATAAAAATAAAAAAAAAAATTCTACGGAATGGAAACAAATGGAAACCAACTGAAACGGAAGCATTACCATTGAAATGAATGGTAATGCAAGCGGAAGCTATAGTTTCCGTTCATCTGTTCCTTTGACGGACTGGATGAACCCAAACCGGACGCCGACGTGAGCACAGCGTTATCTGTAATCGCCCAAATGTTGAAAGTAGTAAACCTATACAGCCAACTCACAATTGTTTACTAGAGTAATTATAAACATACGTAATCCACAGCAAAAAAGACAAAAGTGAGGGCCCCATTTACACGTCGAAAATTGGTCAGTGGTAAGTATTATTTATAATTAGTGAAACTTGATCGTCCCCTACATAAAAATCATCACTATCATTTATGGAATTGTAATATGGAAGTGATCATCCTCCTACTGGGCTGCATTACTAGCTGGATGAAAGGGTATAAACATGTAAAAGTTGCTGAACTGTTTAATAAACATATACCTAGAATAGAAGCATTCATCTTGGGATCATTTACCTGTACTCTAAGTGTAGACGCTGGACTTCTGGAAATTGACATTCAGTATAATTGGAGGAAACTTAGCAACGGCTACACCACAGCAGAAGAACGAATATTCCCTCAAGAACTGCCATACAGCAACATGAAATCCACAAGTATACAGTAATATCCTTTACAGCACAAGATATACTGGTATATTAACACATCGCAGTAACTGTATTAACAAGTATAATCACCCACCGGTAACCGCTGACTACAATAAAGTATATTGGACAATGAATAAAGAGGATACTGGTCATCGAGCTTAGAACAAGGAGGTTTCTTTGCAGTTTACACAGTATGAACACGGCCCTACTCATTTAAAAAAAGACGAATAAAGAATTTTAAACTGTTCACATCTGCGTCGTCGCCTCTTAGGGGCCTTAGTCGCAGACTCCCTAATTATTGCCAGACAAAATAGCTCCCAATACTGCGTTATTTTGTCCGGCAAAACAACGGAACAGACACCATGACAGACAGCCAGATAGAACCCAAGTCAATAAGTTCTGTCCGGTGTCATTGGTTTTCGTCATGTGACGGAGGCGGGTGCTCTGATTTTTCGGTGTTCCGCTCCTATGACCGAGCAGAAGAGAAAACCCAAACGCAGATGTGAACAGATCCTTACAAGATCAAGGAAAACAGACTAATCAATGGAGAGAGGAAAAAAACAAAACAAAAAAAAAACAAAAACACAAAAGGAGGGTAGGCAGAAGGATTTTCTATAGAACATAAACCTAAGAGTACTAAAAAAAGTACCAAAGCAGCTAACAATCCATGTGATGTAATGGCAGACTGCACAAATATAGTATCTTGAGAATTGGAGGTGAAAAAATATATGAGAGATGGCTTCATTTATGGCGGTATAATCAGAAGATTCCTGCGTCCATGTAGCGTCTACGCTGCCTGAAAATATTGTATCCGGTTCTACAGAAAGCAACGAAACAGGAATTTTATGGTGGCTTTATATGCGCAATAATGGGGTAGTACGATTTGATAATACAATGAGTAATTACGATTGTTGGTCTCAAGTATCGGAGAATGGAACTGGATCAGAGTAAAATTACTAATGTTCTGGCAGGCTAAAAATTGTGGTAGTTCGATTGTAAAGTTGAAATGTAACTATAATAGTTTGATGGTCTTGTCATGGAACCTGGGTTGCTACACACGAAGGCCATGTTCACACAGTGTAAACCCTGCAGGATTTTCAACCAGATTATCTGTGCGGAAATTCAGCGTTTTTTGTTTTGTTTTTTTGTTTAAGAGAAATTGACATGCTACAGATTAATTACAGTGCAGAATTTCAATTGCGCATTCTGGACAGAAATTCTGCAGCATAAACGCCACATCTGAACTTAGAATGAGAACACGCGCCAGTCAGACGTGGTCTAAACTACGTCCACATGCAGTGGCGAGTAACAGCACGATTTTGCCGTTAATACCACGTGGCGTTGGCAGTGCATGGTTGCCGCACAGTATATTCTCACACTAAAAACACACTTTTATTTAGATGCCCCCCACACCTACTGAGGCATGTAGTTTGGATCACAAATTTTCCTTGAGTATTGGACGGCATTATTGAGTGAACAATCGTGTTGCAGAATTATATGAATTATTGCAGAGCGTAAAATCCCATGGCTGTGTTGTCATTTCACCACAGGTTGTAGACCACAAATACAAGCCATGCTATTTCAAAAGAGAAAAAAGAAAAACAAACATTAAAGAGGCTCTGTCACCACATTATAAGTGCCCTATCTCCTATATAATCTGATCGGTGCTGTAATGTAGAGAACAGCAGTGGTTTTTATTTTGAAAAACGATCATTTATGAGCAATTTTAGATTTATGCTAATTCGTTTAATGCCCAACTGGGCATTTAACGGTTGACCAACTGGGCGTTGTAAAGAAGTGTATGAGGCTGACCAATCAGTGACCAATCAGCCTCATACACTTCTCTCCATTCATGTCCATTTGTACTCAGCACAGCGTGATCTGGGTTTACATTGGATGCAATATAAGGGTATGTTCCCACGCAGCGACCAAAAACGTTTGAAAATACGGAGCCGTTTTCAGGCAAAAACAGCTCCTGATTTTCAAACGTTTTTGAAGCAACTCACGTTTTTCGCGTCGTATTTTATGGACGTTATTGGAGCTGTTTTTCAATGGAGTCATTGAAAAACGTCTCCAAAAAACGTCCCAAGAAGTGACATGCACTTCTTTTTCACGGGCGTCGTTTTACGCGCCATATTTTGACAGCAAAACGTACAATTACACCTCGTGGGAAGAGAACACCTTAAAGAGGCTCTGTCACCAGATTATAAATGCCCTATCTCCTACATAATCTGATCGGCGCTGGAATGTAGATAACAGCAGTGGTTTTTATTTTGAAAAACAATCATTTTTGAGCAAGTTATGAGCAATTTTAGATTTCGTTTCTTAATGCCCAACTGGGTGTGTTTTTACTTTTGACCAAGTGGGTGTTGTACAGAGGAGTGTATGAGGCTGACCAATCAGTGACCAATCAGTGACATACACTTCTCATTGTTCCAGCCCAGCATGATCCACAGCACAGTGAGATTGTGCAGTGAAAGAAGCTGGGCTGGAACAATGAGAAGTGTATGATGCTGATTGGTCACTGATTGGTCAGCCTCATACACTCCTTTACAACACCCACTTGGTCAAAAGTAAAAACACACCCAGTTGGGCATTAAGAAACTAAATTTAAAATTGCTCATAACTTGCTAAAAAATGATCGTTTTTCAAAATAAAAACCTTTGCTGTTATCTAAATTACAGCGCCAATCAGATTATGTAGGAGATAGGGCATTTATAATCTGGTGACAGAGCCTCTTTAAATCCCATTGAAAACAATGGGCAGATGTTTGTAAGCATAATGGAGCAGTTTTTTCAGGCGTAATACGCCCAAATTACGTCTGAAAACACTGCGTGTGAACATACCCTAAGGGTGTGTTCAAGAAAGTGTCGTTATGATGCATGATATTCTTTTTCTTATTTTTCTAATCAAAACGGATTGTAGAACTGATGCACATAATGTCACTTTGCATTAGTTTTTCCAGTTAGTGTTTTTGGATCAGTTTACATTTCCATAGAAAAAACAAAAACTGACAATCAATAAAACTACTACAAACCGATGACTCTCTGCATCTCTTGTAGCCCTCAGAAACAAATAGGATCCGTCACAGAAATGTATCCTTTTATTTTTGACAAAATATAGGCCAACAAAAAATAAAAAGAAGTGTCGTCTATACCCGTTTTTGATTATTTTAAAATAAATATATAAAAAGATGTAACGGGAGAGTGGAAACTGAATACAATGTGAATGCCGCCTAAATGGACACTAACCACTCATACAACTTGTCCTGATCTAATAGTTAGGCCTTATTCACACGAGCGTGTTATACGCGCGTGATTTTCACGCTCTTCGCACGGACCTATGTTAGTGAATGGGGCCGTTCAGACTGTGTATGTGTGCTGCGTGAAACGCACGACATGTCTTGTACTTGCCCGTGTTTCGCGCAGCACGCACCCATTGAAGTCAATGGGTGCGTGCAAATCGCGCACGGCACACGGAACCACTTCCGGGTGACGCGCGTGATTCGCGCAACAGTAGAAAAAAGAATGAATGAAAACAGAAAAGCACCTCGTGCTTTTCTGTTTGTAAACATAAAAACAGTGTCGTAATGATGCCGAATGCGCGAAAATCACACAGCCGCGCACCATATACAAATGACACATGGAGCTTTTGCACGCGCAAAACGCAGCATTTCTTGCGCGCGCAAAACGGACACGCTCTTGTGAATAAGGCCTCAACTTGATATTTAGAAACTTTGTAACTTATTTCCAAAAATATTGTTTTATCCTTCTAAATTCTGTGTGAAGTTACTACTAGGCGTTTCCCTTTCTGTAATCTGCTGTCCACCCCCCTGTTGTCAAGCAAAATCCGTCCCTAGTTACAGAGCAGAGGAAACGGACAGCAGGAAGTGGGAGGTGTCTCTGCTAAAGCTTCCTGTACTCACAGCCATCCTGACTGCAAAACAGCCGGTTCATTGCTCCAGGGACACATGTAAGTGCTCTTCTTAGTCCTGCTCTCTCATGTAGTCCTTGCAGTAACGGCTTGTGTCGGTCTGCTTTGTTAAAGCTTTTTTCCAAAATCCCTGCATGTTTTGTTTTTTTAGGTCTCGTTCACACCTGAATCGGTATCTCGGTTGTTCTACTCTACGTCTGAGGAACAGAACGAAAATACCGGAAGCGCCGGTTATTTTGTGCAACAGACAACATTGGTGCCCGACGGAACCCGTGGACTTTAATGGGTTCCATCGGAGTGTCCATGGTTTTACCGGAAACAATAGCACAGCATGTATCTAAAGTGCAGCACATATGTGTTACACGAGGTAATAGATACAGCGTTTCACTAAACATCTCGTGTTCATAACCGGAAAGTTCAGTAAAGGGAAAGAGGAAACATAAACCAGGTACACCAATATATACTAGAAGCGGGTTGATGAAGGATGTTTCAGAGTGTTAGCACCTAAACATCAAGCGTATCAATAAATATGAAAGCCATCATGAGAAGGTTACGAACATACTAATCTACAGAATAAAAAAGGAGGGTGCTCGATCTGAAAGCCAAGTTTTAGCTATTGCCTTCTTGGCATAGTATTATGCTTCTGTCAGAAAGGTGTGAGTGTCTCAGGAAGAACACAACCTTTATACAACCTTTCAACCCTATTATATACATTTAGTGGGTCCATAGAGGAGCAGGAACAAAGTACGAATTCGGGTCTGTGCATTTTTACTTATGTGAAATGAAGAACACCATTTCACTGTTAACTTTGTAACTTCTATGCAGTAACTGGTGGGTAACCGGTAGGTGGCAGCCCACAGGAGCATTTGGGCCCTCTATTTACATGGGCCTATGACCGGAGTACCACCTGGATTGCCCTGATGGCCCTGTATACAGACAATGCAAGAAAGAGGAGCGTGCCTAAGGAAGAATTAAATAAAAAAAATAAAGCGTATGAATAAGAGAACAAACAAGAGTGCATTGCGTGAACCACAATACATATTTTCATATTCATTTCACTCACATCTGCATGCTACATTACTGTGCAAAAAAAAAAGAATTAAATAAGAAAAACAGCACAAAACGCGTGTCTGAAATCAGTCAAAACAAATACCTGGTGACTATTCTAAAGCCATCAGAACTGGCAGAATAGAATCCAGAGTCTCCAACAGACCAGTAGATGGTTGGTGCTAATTATCCACACTCTATAGAACAAACGGTGCCCTCAATTAATAAGTGACCCAATTTATTCTGCAGGTTTTTTTTTTGTTATTTTCTTTATCCAAAAGTAGTTTAAGGACAGTCAAAACTGGCTACCGAGAGCAAGAGTCAACGAAGCGAAAACCTAATTAGAGATGAAAAGGCCTACTGATAGGGACAAACCATGGCAAATGCTGCCGTTTATGGTCTTTGAAGTGTCATTTTATGAGAGCAAAAGACTTTCCTTAATTTGTTGAGCTGTTCAATTAAATAGCCCAATTTAATCATTGCGCATTTCTTTGATTAAAGAAATGATTCTGAATAAACTATGAAATTTGTCCCTCTCCGGCAAACATGCATGTTGTACGTGACTTAACTACAGAATACAGTGGGTGATGCCCATCTGTGTGACATCAGGAGTCCTGAAAATACCTTTACCATCTCACGCAGGGGCTAATTTCTAACCAAATCACCAATTACTGTGAAGAGTTCTATTATACATTACTTCTAGACCTTTTGAACTATGCAGTGACAAAAAAGTAAAACTCAAAAGACAAAATCTTTAAAAAGCAGGCTTGGCCATAGATTCAAAGTATCAATATTGTGAATTATTAACGGCTTCCCTCCGCCATTTTTCAGATTTTCGTTTTCACTTTTTCCTCTCCACTTACCAAAAGCAATAACTTTTATTTCGCTGTCGACATAGCCATATGAGGGCTTGTTTTTTTGTGGGCCGAGTTGTAGTATTTCACGGCACCATTTATTGTACCATATAATGTACTGGGAAAAAAAAATATTTGTGGGGTGGAATTTCGGAGCGGTGTAGGGGCTCAATAAAAAGTCTGAGTTTCCGAAGAAAAACCATCAGAAACGAAGCAGCACAATACTCACCCGAGCGCTTCTGCCACTTTGTTTTAGTGATCGGTGGGGGTGCTCAGACCCCCACCGATCAAAACTTCTGACATGTTTCTATGACATGTCAAACGCTTAGTTACCCTTTAATAGTAGTACAAAGATGGCAGACCTGGGTCCACCCAGGCTGCCATGACAATCATCTGCTGCAATTGCATCGCACAGGGTGCGATGTATAATCAGAGCGGGACGCCCCCTCATTCTTAGATGTCGCCATTGACCGTGGCATCTAAGGGGTTAAAGGAGCGGGTTCCTGTCCATTACACTTAAGTGTCGGGTGTAACAAACAGTCGACATGCTCATCTTATGGTGAGAGCCTGCTCCATATCCCCCCCAACCGTGTATATACACGGCGGATGTCAGGAAGGGGGTTAAAGCATGTGTTTAGCTGTACTGGATGTATTCCAACAACTTCTAACAAGTACACAGAATTAGGCCAGTTTCACATGGGTGTAATACAGCCGCAAACCCTGGCCCGACTGCGGGTCTAACGACCCAAACAATCATTAGAGACCACTAGGATTCTTATACTTTGGGACATTAGACCCGTGATTGGGATGGGATTTGTACCCGTAATATGCTCTTGCAAAACTAAAAACCAGTATTTCCTAACCAGTGCCTCCCCAACTGGTTGCAGCTCTACATAAAGATGTGCCACAGTGGCATAAACAACGTTATAGTATTGCTAAAGCTCGGCACATAGATGAAAAACCGTCTAACTGGCATTTAAAGGGGTATTCCACAGGACATTAATGGTGTATCCACAGGATATGCCAAAAGTGTCTGATAAATGTGGGTACCACCTACCTCTAGAAAAGCGTTCCCTGATCCCGGTCCTACGTTCTGTCGCTGAGCCACGAGGAGCTGAGCGTGTTTTGCTTCGCGGTTTCCAGAACTCCCAGAGTTAAATGGAAGAGAAACAGTGTAGCACAGAGAGCTATGCTGTTTCCGGAACTCCTATTCACTTCTAAGGGAGTACCGGAAAAAGTATAGCAGAGCGCGCTCAGCCGTTTCCAGAAAACCCCAGCGTCCAGCAACAGGGTGCCTTGTTCTAGAGATAGGTGTTATATATGCCATAAACGTCTGCGATGGGAATACCCTAAGGTAAGACGCATGTAACTGTCATTATCAATAGACCTTTTTCCCACTTTAAAATCTAGTCTTCTCAACACCACCTGTCAGCGGCTCAATAGCCAGATACGGTTGGGGTTAGAATAATACAAGAGTCATTAGTATAAGTAACGTACGTGTGTAGTAACTTCCTACCCTAACATACACCCCATCAGTCATACAGTATATTGACATAAGTATCGGGTCACAACTCTTAGTCATTGATTTCAGGTGTTTTTTTCAGTCCCAATGCCACAGGTGTGTAAAATCCAGCTCCTAGCCTTGCAGTCGCCTTTACAAATATTTGTGAAAGAATGGGTCGTTCTAAAAAGCTCACTGAATTCCAGTGTGGCACTGTAATAGGATGCAATCTTTGCAAGAAGTTTGATTGTGGTTTTGAATTTCTGTATAATTAAAGACTGATTAAGAATATATACTCAAAAAAAACTGCGACAGCACACTGTGAGCACCAAGGTCACCTAAACCGCTAACAATAAATATGCATTTTATATATATATATATATTTATATTTATTACACACACATCCATACAACCAGTCAGTTTGTGAAATTTCTTCCCTCCTAGAGATTCAGCGATCAACTATGAGTAATATTATTGCAAAGTGGAAGCGTTTAGGAAGCACAGCAACACAGCCACGAAGTGTCAGACCACGTAAAGTTAGGGCCTGTTCACATCACCGTTCACTTTCCGATCCGACCGATTAACCCCTCACATGCTGCGTTCAATAAAGATCGCAGCATGTGAGGAGTTTATAGCCACCGGCGCCCCAGCAACGTGATCGCTGGGTTGCCAGTGGCTGCAAAGGCGATCAGAAGGCTTATACTTACCTCCCGGTCCGCCAGTAATGGAATCCTCCTATGCCCAGTCGTCTGCGGGGCACAGGAGGCTTCCGGTACCATCGGCAAGATGGCGCCGGCTCAGCTTCCGGCTCAGAAGCTGAGCCGGCATCATCAGCAGTGGGTGTCCGCTGTTACAGCGGACCCCCCGATCTATCGGCAGGAACAGGAGCTAGCTCCGATTCCTGCCATTAACCCCTGCAATGCAGCGATTCAATGCAATCGCTGCATCAAAGTGGTTTGTATGCAATCGGCAGCCTTGCCATGCGATGGCAAGGCTGGCGACTGCTACTATGGCAACAGGATGCCTAACAATGGCTTCCTATCTGCCATTACGTTAGCCGATTAGGCCCTGCCCGGAGGCGGAGCCTGATCGGCTTGCTGTCAGTGAACAACTGACAGTTCTAATACATTGCACTACATAGGTAGTGCAATGTATTAGAACATCAAAAAAACAGTTGGACCTTCAAATCCCCTAATGGGACTAAAGAAAAGTGTCAAAAAAAAAAGTGTAAAAAAAAATTAAAAATAAAAGTCGCCCTTTTTCCCTTATCAAGTCATTTATTATTGAAAAAAATAATAAAGCCATACATATTTGGTATCGCTGCGACCGTAACGACCTTAACTATAAAAATGTTATGTTATTTATTCCGCACAGTGAACGCCGTAAAAAAAATAACTAAAAAATACTGACATAATTGCTATTTTTTGGTCACTTTGTTTTCCAAAAATTGAAATAAAAAGTGATCAAAAAGTCGCATGTACCTAAAAATGGTACCTATAAAAAACTATAACTTGTCTCGCTAAAAACAAGCCCTCATACAGCTCCGTCAATGAAAAATGTAAAACCGTTATGGCTCTCACAACTTGGCGACAGTAAAAATCCATTCTCTTTACAAAAGTTATTTTATTGTGCAAAAAGTTGTAAAACATAAAAAGTGCTATAAATTAGGTATCACCGGAATCGGACTGACCCGCAGAATAAAAGTAACATGTAATTTATAACGCATGGTGAACGCTGTATAAAAAGAACTAAAAAAAATATGCCAGAATTGCTGTTTTTTGGTCACCTTGCCAAAAAAAAAAGGATAACAAGTGATCAAAAAGTCGCATGTACCCCAAAACGGAGTACGGGCTCAATAGAAAGTCTATGAGCACGTACTCCGATACATTGGCTTTCCGGAAAAAGCCGAACAGAAACGAAGCGCTTCTGCCGCTTCGTTTGAGCGATTGGTGGGGGGTCTCAGTGCTCGGACCCCCACCAATCAAAACTTCTCACAGGTCACGAATGACATGTCAGAAGTTTGTCAAACGTTTAGCTACACTGACTCTGAAAAGTCAAAAGTTGTTAAGTCTTTCAGGAGGGAAGCAGCATGCTGGAAATTGCTAAGATATTGGGGCGTGATCACAAAACCAAACGTTTTGTTGCAAATGGTCAACAGGGTTGCAAGAAACGTGTTGCGAAAAACAAAAAACGCAAATTAACAGCCAAAGATTATAAAAGAATCAAACGTGAAGCGACCGGGAACCCGTTATCCTCCAGTGCTGTCATATTCCAGAACTGCAACATTCCTGGAGTGCTCAGTGCTCAAAGACATGGCCAAGGTAAGGAAGCCCGAAACCCGACCACCACAAATGTCAAGACTGAAAAATCTCTTGAGATATTTCTTGACCCAAAAGGTTTTATGGACTGACGAGATGAGTGACTCTTGACGGACCAGATGGATGGGCCCCGTTGGATCAGTAACCGGAACAAGCTTCCCCTCGACAAAGACGCAGCAAGGTGGAGGTGGGCTACGGGCTGGTGTTATTAAAGATGAGCTAGTTGGACATTTTCGTGTTGAAAATGGACTAAAAATCAACTGCCAAAGACAATTCTTTTTAGAAGACACTTTCATCAAGCAGAGGTACAAGAAAAAGTCTGCACCTTTCAAGAAAACCTTGATTTTTATACAGGACAACGCTCCATCGCATGCATCGATGAACTCCACTGAATGGCTAGCCAGTAAAGGCCTTAAAGATGAAAGAATGATTACATGACCCAAACCCTATTGAGAACTTGTGGGTCCTTCTTAGGCTATGTTCACACGGAGTATTTTGGGGGAGGAATATCTGCCTCAAAATTCCGTTTGGAACTTTGAGGCAGATATTCCTCTCCCTGCACACCGATTTTCGCGGCGATTATCGCGCCGTTTTTCGCCCGCGGCCATTGAGCGCCGCGGGCATAAAACAGCGAGAAATACGCTTTCTCCTGTCTCCCATTGAAGTCAATGGGAGGTCAGAGGCGGAAGCGCCCGAAGATAGGGCATGTCGCTTCTTTTTCCCGCGAGGCAGTTTTACTGCTCGTGGGAAAAAGACGCCGACGCCTCCCATTGAAATTAATGGGAGGCGTTCTCGGGCCGTTTTTGCCGAGTTTTGCGACGCGGTTTCCGCGTCAAAAAAACTCTGCAAAATACCCCGTGTGAACATAGCCTTAAACCGCAGATTTACAGTGAAGGAAAACAGTACACCTCTCTGAACCGTGTCTGGGAGGCGGTGGTTGCTGCTGCACAAAAAGTTAATTGTAAGCAGATTAAGAAACTGACAGACTCAATGGATGGAAGGCTTAGGACGCCTATTGAAAAGAAGGGGGGCTATATTGGTGACCTTTTTTTTAATGTCAGAAATGTTTATTTTTAAGTTTTGAGTTGTTCGTTTAGTATTCTCAATTTAACCCCTTAATGACCGCCGATAAGCCTTTTCAGGTCAGTCAGTAACGAGCTTTATTCTTATGCAATAGCCGTTTCACGGCGCTGCATCAGAATAAAGTAAACAGAGCAGGGAGCTGTCTAATCTCCCTGCTCTCAGCTGCCAGAGGCAGCTGAGGGCTGGGGGCGTCCCTGCTCGAATGTGTGAGATCGATATTAGTATCGATCTCACCTGTTTAACCCCTCAGATGCGGTGCTCAATAGTGTGTGCCGCATCTGAGTGGTTTTGGAGAGGGAGGGAGCTCCCTCTCTCTCCCACCGACACCCGGCGATACGATCACAGAGTTTCTGTGTCTTCGATGGCAGCCGGGGGCCTAATAAAAGGCCCCCAGGTCTGCCCGTAGTAAATGCCTGGTAGGTCATGCCAGAGCATGTCCTAGCAGATGCCTGTCCATTTTAAACGGACAGGCAGTAATACACTGCAATACATAAGTATTGCAGTTTATTATAATAGCGTTCGGATGATCGCATAGTAAAGTCCCCTAGTGGGACTAGTAAAGAAGTAAAAAAAAAGTTGAAAAACGTTAATTAAAAAAAACGTGAATAAAAAAAATGAAAAACCCACTTTTTACCCATTACAAACTGCTTTACTATTTTTTAAAAAAACACAATAAAACAAAAAAGTTACACATATTTGGTATCGCTGCGACCGTAACCACACCGACTTATAAAGCGGTTACATTATTAAAACCCGCACGGTGAACACCGTAAAAAATAAAAATTTAATTTTCTGTTAATCCTGACTTTAAAAAAAAAAGTGATAAAAAGTCACATCTACTCCAGAATGGTACCAATAAAAAAAAAGCCCTCATACAACTGCATCGGCGGAACAATAATAAAAAAAAAAGTTATGGCTCTTCAAATACGGAGACACAAAAACAAATAACTTTGAAAAAAAAATGAAAAAAAGTGTTTTTACGGTGTAAAAGTAGTAAAACATACAAATTTGGTATCTTTGCAATCATAACAACCCATTGAATAAAGTTATTGTGTTATTTTATCCCCCCCCCCCAAAAAAAAAAAGTTACGTTAATTAATAAATTATATGTACCCCAAAATGGTGCTATTAAAAAGTACAACTTGTCCTGCAAAAAACAAGACCTTATACAGCTATGCCGAGACAAAAATAAAAAAGTTCTAGCTCTTCGAATGTGACGATGGAAAAATGAAACAAATGGCTTGGTCATTAGGGCCCAGAATGCAAGCGGGGGGGAAGGGGTTAACAGATTAAAACAAACAAGTGAAATGGGAAAATTCTCCTTTTTCATTTAGTTACATAATTCTGCACACTAAGGCCTCATGCACACTTCCGTCGGCCATCGCACAGCCGCTAATGACGGTTCTGTGAAACACGGACCCCACACGGATGGCTTCTGTGTGCAGTCCGTTGTTTCAGACCAAATCAATGAAAAGGCTGAGACTGTTCCGTCAAAAACAAATAGGAGTAGGACCTGTCCTATTTTTGATGGAACGGCCGCACGGTTCCGTTAAAAACAGAAGTGTGCATGGCCCCATTGAAATGAATGTGTCAGGGTGCTATCAGTTAAAACAACGGATAGCACCCAGACGGAAAAAACTGAAGTGGGCATGAGGCCTAAGGCTATGTTCACACGGGGTCTTTTGCCGAGTTTTTTGACGCGGAAACCGCGTCGCAAAACTCGGCACAAACGGCCCGAGAACGCCTCCCATTGATTTCAATGGGAGGCGTCGGCGTCTTTTTCCCGCGAGCAGTAAAACTGCCTCGCGGGAAAAAGAAGCGACATGCCCTATCTTCGGGCGCTTCCGCGTCCGACCTCCCATTGACTTCAATGGGAGGCAGGAGAAAGCGTGTTTTATGCCCGCGGCGCTCAATGGCCGCGGGCGAAAAACGGCGCGATAATTGCTATTCACACGGAGTATTTTGGGGGAGGAATATCTGCCTCAAAATTCCGTTTGGAGCTTTGAGGCAGATATTCCTCCCCCAAAATACTCCGTGTGAACATAGCCTAATAATTCACACAGATATTTTCCACAGAAAGCCAAAAACCTCACTTTTATTTTTTTTAAATATTTAGGTTTGAGGTTTATAAATATTTTGGATTGACCGACATCACTGTAGTTGTTTAATAATAAAATGAATAAGGCTATGTTCACACTGAGTTTTTTTTACGTGGAAACCGCGCCAAAAAACTCGTCAAACACGGCCCGAAAATGCCTCCCATTGATTTCAATGGGAGGCGGAGGCGTCTTTTTCCCGCGAGCGTCAAACCCGTTAGTCCCGTGGACCAGACAAATACAAGATTCAGTGCAAGATACAGCTGCTCTGTATACAGAATACAAAGCAGCTGTATTTTAAAAAGTAAAAATAATTTTAAATAAAACGTATTTAGGAAGTTGCACCAATCACACTGATACACATTTTTTATAAAAACATAAAAAAAAAAAACACACCATGTAAAAGTTGTACAAAGCCTTTAAAAAAAAAAAATAGAAAAAGGAGGGAGGTGGTTAAATCCACAAGAATTATTTTTTATATTAAAAATTATACATACAGTACATATAAGGGGGGGGGGGAGGAGGACAAAGCATAGAGGCATTGATAGGCCTCAAATATGAAAATCTTCATATTTCCTAGATTAACCGGTCTTGAATGCCTTGAATCATTGCCTTCCTGACTCATTGGCGCCAAAAAAAGGCTGAAAATGCCTCCCATTGATTTCAATGGAAGCAGGAGTTTTTTTTACCCGCGAGCGGAAAAACAGTCTCACGAGAAAAAGAGGCGGCATGCCCCATCTTCGGGCGTTTACGTCTCTGACCTCCCATTGACATCAAGGGGAGGCAGAGAAAGCGTATTTCGCTGCGTTTTGGCCCATCGGCGCTCAATGGCCGCGGGCGAAAAACGGCGTGCAGGCAGACCAAAATCTGCCTGCAAAAAACTCTGTGTGAACCTATATATCACTTTGGTTTCTCATGAGGGAAAGAAAAAAAAAACAAAAAAAAAAATAAACCATCTCACTCATTTGGAATAAGGCTGGGTTCACACGACCTATTTTCAGACGTATACGAGGCGTTTTTTGCCTCGTTTTACGTCTGAAAATACGTCTCAAATACGTTGTCAAACATCTGCCCATTACTTTCTATGGGTATAACGCTGTATTGTTCCCACGACGCGTAATTTTACGCGTCGTACGGCAATAACGACGCGTAAAATTACACCTCGTAAAAAGAAGTGCAGGACACTTCTTTGGACGTTTCTGGAGCTGTTTCTCACAGACTCCAATGAAAACAGCTCCAAAAACGGACGTAAAAAACGCCGCGAAAACGCCACGAAAAATGCAGCGAAAAACGCGAGTTGCTCAAAAAACGTCTGAAAAGCAGGGGCTGTTTTCCCTTGAAAACAGCTCTGGATTTTCAGAAGTTTTTGGTCACTACGTGTGCACATACCCTAAGGCATAAAGCAATCTATAAAAGTTATTACTTATATTTACTCACAAAATTGTTGTACTATATTTTTTTTACTTGAAAAATGTACAATAGTTGTATTATTACCTAAAAAAAAAGAAGCACGGCTCAATAATGAAAATAAAGATCCCGTACTTAGGAAAACATTTAAAAACAATATTCCCCCAAGATACGCAAAATTCTAAAGCAAGACATAAGAGATTCCCATTTAGAAAAACCTTTTGTATTGAAGTATTGATCTGTACGTTGTTTCGTGACGTCCTATTAGACAACACAGGAAAAGATCATCCTCCTGAGAGTACACAAATATCCATAGTGACACGCGGTTATATCATAGTCAGCTCTACAGTATATAGCGGATATATCATTTCACGTAAATGGCAAAAAGAAATGAAGAAAATTCTGAACTCACCACTGAGGAGCAGGTTTAGCTGGTGCTTCACGAGGCTCTCCTGCAAGTGTGTATTAGTTTATAAATGACCGTGCCAACCAGCACTGGAGGGAGGTGAAAACGCAGTGAAGATCCACCTCAAACAAGTGGCGCCCAGCTACTGACTGACAGAACAGACATGGAAGACGCAAGCTCATAACTCACTACACAGCCCTATGAAGAAAGCCAGAGATGAGGATGTAGACCAGACCACCGCATGGCTTATCACGTTCTATAATCTTCAAGGAAATATCCTAACCTGGCCTTAAAAAGTATGAAACAGCCATAGAAAAGTAAATGGATGGAAACAACATACCACGCTGATCAACACACATAAAACTCTGGGTATTTCAGTATTTGGTAACCGTTCTATCAGTCTCATCCTTCAACAGTCTAGAACTCGCAGCAAACCTGCGGATGGTCTACCACAGCCACACTGCATTTAACATAGCTTTTAATGCAAAAACGAGATCTCCATCCATCACGAGATATTCAGTTGGTCAGCAAGATTGAACAAGTAAATATATCAATATAGATTGATGGGGAAAGAGGAGGAAGTTGTAGAGAAAATCTAAAGAAAAAAGATCACACTGTTTTCTTGTTAGAGGCTATGTACACCTTTGAAATCATTTACTTATAATAAATCAAAAACGTTATTCAGTACATTCAAAATACTTTATTAAAAATTATTTTGGCTTTTTGAGATACAGCTGCTCTGTATCCTGTATACAGAGCAGCTGTATTGTACTATTGTGCGCTAAGACTAGGGTTACACGATGCATTGAAACTTCGATACCGTTTAGATACCACGCACACTCAAACGGTTCAATACCATTAGTAACGCAATACATGAATTAAGCGGTGCGGCCGCACAGCTTAGTATTGTAACACATGAATGTTGTCAGAGCGGGGAAGCGGCTGTGTAATAGAGGCATTGCCCCGCTTCTGAGTCATGACAAGTGCGCGCGGTCCGCATGATGCGATGCGACCAGCGCTGCACTACTGATTGCCGGCACTGAAGACAGAGCATCATGGGCGCACTGCAAAACACCCAATGTTCTGTTTCAGTGCCTGCGTCGCCGCTCATTAGTGCAGAGGCGCTCCAACGGCGATGAAGGACCCCAGGGCTGTCTGACCACATTTCCTGTTAGGACGCACCTAAGTATGCCCTAACAGCTGGTGTGTACTATCAGTACACAGGCTAATGTACTGGCATTTAGATATATGCCAGTACATTAAAGTTTCAAAATAATGTTAAAGTGTAGCTAAACGTTTGACATACTTGTGACATGTCATAGTGACATGTCAGAAGTTTGGATTGGTGGGGATCCGAGCACTGAGACCCCCACCAATTGCTAGAACGAAGCAGCTGAAGTGCTCGTGTGAGCTCTCAGCAGCTGTGTCTGTTCGGCTTTTTCCGGAAATAAATGTATCGGTGTGCGGACTCAAAACTCTATGAGCCCGTACTCCGATACATCTGCGTTCCGGAAAAAGCCGAACAGACAAGAAGCGGCTGAGCGCTCACACGCGTGCTGCAGCTGCTTCATTCTAGTGATTGGTGGGGGTCTCAGTGCTCGGACCCCCACCAATCCAAACTTCTCACATGTCACAAGTATGTTAAACGTTTAGCTACACTTCCATTTTTTACAACAAATACATTTAAAAAAAAAAAAATACACATTCGGTATAGTCACGACCGTAATAACAAATTTATAGCGTCATTTACGAGGTTTACGCCGTTATAAAATCTGCTTTCTTTCACTTATTAATGTGAGGTACGAAGTAATATACATTTTGAAACTCCATGTGCCTCACATTAATAGTAATAACCCCATCATGTACCTCACACACCAAGACAATGTTGTCCATTAGGACTGTGAGGAACATGATGGGGTTAATTACTACTGCCAGGCATATGGAAGGTTCAAAATTCATCACACCAGGTGTCTCACATCAGGAAATGAAAGAACTTTTTTTTTAATTATTATTATTATTATTATAATTGGCAAAGTCTCGTTTTGGTACAGAGTATCGCAATACTACACAAAGTATCGGTATGGAAGTCCAAATTCTGGTATCGTGACCACCCTAGCTAAGACCTGAATCAGTCAGGTCCATGGGACTGACTGGTTCAGTGACAGCGGGACGGATCCACCTGTAAATCGATCACATCTAAGCTATGAACTTAGATGTGATCGTTAAGGCTGTGTTCACACGACCTATTTTCAGACGTAAACGAGGCGTATTATGCCTCGTTTTACGTCTGAAAATACGGCTACAATACGTCAGCAAACATCTGCCCATTCATTTGAATGGGTTTGCCGACGTACTGTGCAGGCAACCTGTTATTTACGCGTCGTCGTTTGACAGCTGTCAAACGACGACGCGTAAAAATACTGCCTCGTCAAAAGAAGTGCAGGACACTTATATACATTATATGCAGGACACTTATATACATTATATGCAGGGCACTTCTTTCAGACGTAATTTGAGCCGTTCTTCATTGAACTCAATGAAGAGCAGCTCAAAATTTACGGCTGTCAGAGAAGCCTCGCAAAATGCGAGGAGCATTTACGTCTGAAACGAGGCAGCTGTTTTCTCCAGAAAACAGTCTGTCTTTTCAGACGTAAAAGCCTGCTACCGTGCGCACATACCCTTACAGCTAGATCCTGCGTGTCAGAGACACGCAGGACATGCTGACCTGACCGATTCAGGTTTCAGCGCTAGATACAGCTGATCTGTATATAGAATACAAAAGCAGCTCAAAAAGTTACAATTATTTTTAAATACAAGGTATTTTGAAAGTTGCACCAATCACACTGATGACATTTTTCTTTAAAAAAAAAATCAATGATGGACAGAGTCAATGGGGAGAAAATGTGGGCAGCACAATGGCTCGGTGGGTAGTACTGTTGCATTGAAGCATCTTCACGGAGTTTGTAAATTCTTCCAGTGTCTGTGTGGATTTTCTCCCACACTTCAAAAATATACTGATAAGTTCCTATGACCCTAGTGTCAGTGATTGGGAAATTAGATTGTAAGCGCCATTGGGGAGAGACACAGGTTATGTAAGAAACAAGTAATTGATCCATCACTTTTCTTTTTTTGCATTAGGCAAGTCTCATATCTAACAAATACAACAATTCAGCCACAAAATACAGAAACTTTCATGTATATTAGCAAAACATTCATTACAGAACAACCTGTTTAATAACGCATGATTACCGAAGTTATCCCACTTCTAGAGATCGGAGCTTTTAAGAACAAATTCTGGGTCAAACTGAAATACAACTAATGATTTCTTGCCCCTCGTCGAGAATAAATCACTTTGTCTCAACCCCGGATGTTGTTTATGACAATTTTATTCACTTATTTCTGTTTCAATATGTCTTTATTAAACAGTTGAGACATCAGAAAATAAATGTGAACAGTTCTACTCGCAGGTAGAAGTAAATAGTTAGTCTCAAATAATAATTAAATCGTTAATTCCTATAAGTTTTAACATTTTGAGAAAATGGGATTCAAAATAATATGGATAATAAAAGAAAGGTACATTTTATTTTTTCTTTATGACCCGTGTACGTTCTTCACAACATTTATTTTATTCACTTATTTCAATAAAAAGATTGTAACATAACTTAGGAGTTGCCACCAATGCCAGTGCAATAGTGCACCCCGTGTAGCGCTGGGCAATTAATCAAAAAATAAAACTGAAATTCAGTGCAATTAAAAAAATCGACGTCATCATGCGCATTTAGGTTTTTTTTTTTTCAAATAATGTTTCCTGGTTTAGGCCTCATGCACATGGCCGTGCCCGTAAAGTATGGGAGCACGGCCCGCAAAAAAACAAAAAAGTAGGACATGCTCCATATTTCCCGGCACGGACACCCTTCCGTAGCAATACAGAAAGGTGTCCGTGGCTAATAGAACCGGGCGGGTCCGTAATTGCAGACCGCATGGCGGACCGCAATTACGGAGTGTTTTTACGGTCGTTTGCATGGGGACTCAAACTGTATCTGCATCTTCAAGACTCAGATACAGTTGAATACAATGTTAGAATAGAGGACCGTAAGGTCCCTTCTCTGCCATTCACTATGTATCGCCCAACACGAGGCAGTGACGTCATCACTCCTGTCTGTACAGACCAGAAGGACCTCCTCCACTCATCATTGGAATGGGGCTAAGTGAGTATGTGTTTTATTAGGCACTATTGGGGCTGTGTGGGGGCAGCTATATGGGTATTATACTGTGTGGAGGGCAGTTATTGGGGCATTATACTGTGTGGAGGGCAGCTACAGGGCATTATACAGTGTGGAGGGCAGCTACAGGGCATTATACAGTGTGGAGGGCAGCTACAGGGCATTATACAGTGTGGAGGGCAGCTACAGGGCATTATACAGTGTGGAGGGCACTATGGGGGCAATATACCATGTGGGGGCAGTGTCAGGGGGTATATTATATACAGTAGTATACAGCAGGCTCAGGGGATAAATCTTAATTCAAAGGCATGGCAGGCATATAGCGGGCATGGCATGCAAAAGGGGTGTGACAAATCTTTCAATAATCGTAATCGAGGTTACATGTCCAATTAATCCTGATTTTGATTTAGGTGATAATCGCCCTGCCCCATCCCTGTGTAAGTTTTTTTCTTTAAGGAATTTAATTTTAATTAATGCCGCATTTGAAGGAAGAGAGGCAAAGGAGGAGATAGATCAAGACTGGTGCAAAGGAAAAGTGGAGTAGTTGCCCGTAGCAACCAATCAGGTTGCTGCTATTATTTTCCAAAGTGTCTCTGAAAAAAATGAGGTGGAATCCGATATGTTGCCATGGGCAACTCTTCCACTTTTCCTTTGCACCAGTTTTGATATATCTCCTCCATTATCACTTACATCTCATGACTAGTAAGCAACTACTTCACCTTACAGTCACGATGCTGCAGACTGTACATACACTGAACATGTAAAAAGAATAATGAAACTCTTCACGTTTCTAAATTGAACCCCAGCAAATTAGGGCAAGATACCGTTCTACTGGGCAAGAAACAACACGATTTATTTTTCCATCCCGCAAAAGGTCTTATCTGGAGAAACAAGGGTAAGCACATTAAAAGGCAAGTTTGAAGTGGATTATTTAAAGGGAAACAAGCCCACAACATAAGTCTGCCTGAGGACAGAATACTACTGGATGGAACCTCGCTATACAAAAAAAAAAAAAAAAGGCATCGGGAAGTTCTGTTATTTTGTTGTAAACAACTCAGACGGAGAGATGAAGCCTCACACTTCTGTACATGGGTTGGCGTAAATTCCCACGTAGCCGCCCTTGGATTTTCTTGCTGGCATTAAAGTAAAACTTCTTTAAACTGGCATTGGATTTGTAATTTCAATATTACAAAGGATTATGCAATAACCATTTAGAAAATTCAATAGGATTTATAAGAATACAAAAAACATTAGAACGATGTATATATATATATTACAGTACAGAATCTTCATAAAGTTGTGCTACAAATCAATATATATATTATATTTGAGCGGTTTCTTTTTTTTTTTTTTAAATGTGTATTCCCATCATAAACACGTATGGCAAATCCACGCTTGCTCACCGGTTTCCAATAGACAGAGCAGCGCACATTCATTCTCTGTATGGATGACATGGCCACCTCACAAGAAGGGATGGGGAAAGGGGACCCCCATTCTGAGGATGGGCAAGGACCCGAACCTTTTAAGTCATCTTAGATCGTTGAGAATAAAGCATTATATAATAGGTAACCGACTACGCCCAACCTTGGAATAACATACCAAAGTAAGATCGACAGGAAACTAATTACATGTGTGTGTTTGTTTTATTAAGATAAAATATAACCAATGGATACTATTCATGTTATATTCATCTGCATGTGTTATTACATGGCTGTGCACACACACTTTACAAACTGCAACTTCCTCAGGTCAAAAAGGGGTTCTCGGGGACTCGAATAATATAACATCAGTGGGGTTCCAACTCCTCCTATCAGAAGAATGAAGAAGCGGCGGCAACGAAAGCCACAGCCTCTTCAATATTTACTATTCAATAGAATGGGACGGAAACGGCAATCCCAGACACAGCCGCTACAGAAGTGCACGCCATTGTGCTTGTAAGCCGTGAAGAGGCAGCAGCAGCAAACAAGGCGGCACCACCAAACAGCTGATCGTGGGGGTGCCAGGAGTCTGATCCCCACCGATCCGATATGGATAACCTATACACTATTCTGGAGAACCCCTTAATGACCATTTATTACCACAGATATTTTTTGTTTCTATAGTATTATGAACTGAAGATGGGTCCCATACACTCACCAGTCACGAGCATCGCAACTAGAAGCCTCTCTCTTCAACAGGAAAATAATACAATTCTAAATGAAAAGGTGTCCATACAAACTTTTTTGGCAGCTAAGTGGTTTACGGTTGCGGGTCGCCATAGTAGCAAGGGGACTAAAAAAGGACTCCAGGCCTGCCATGGCTATATACCTATTAGGCCGTGCCAGAGGCATGGCCTAATAGATTGCCTGTCAGATATCAAAAGATCGCATACTGAAGTTCCCTAATGGGCCTGAAAAAATAATGAATTAATGTGAAAGAAAAATTAATAAAGAGACACACAGAAAAGATAAACAAAAACTTTTATTTTCCATAAAAAGGTAGAAAGTTATTTATACCGCACAGTGAACGGCATAAATTTAAGACGCATAGCACATAGAAATTGCTGGGTTTTTTCCTATTCCCCCGCAAAAAAAATGTAAATAAAAGTCAAAAAAATTATATGTACCCCAAAATGGTGCTATAGAAAAATACAACTCATCCCGCAAAAAACAAGTCCTCATACATAGGTCGACAGATAAATAAAAAAAACTTGTAGCTCTTTGAATGACTATGGAAAAACGTAAAAAAAAGGACGTTAGGTGTATTCATTCTCCTGACCACTTCTATAGCGTCTCTGTGATTTACAACACAGCAGGCGTAGTCTCGCGAGATTACGCTGTAAACTGTCATTCACAGCGAGATCTCACTGTGCTGTGCTGTAAATCACAGAGACGCTACAGAAGTGGTCAGGAGAATGAATACACATCACGTCCTGGCTGGAGGTAATGTATATTCATTGTCATGACACGAGTAGAGTTATATTGTGTTTATGTGACTGCAAATAGCGATATAGGTATATCGCTATCTGCAGTGTAAATGAATGGGGAGAAGCGTACTACGCTGATTGGTCAGCGTCATACACTCTGTACAACGCCCACTTGGTCATATAGTAAAACACGCCCAGTTGTCCATTGAGAAACTCATTAGCATAAAGCTAATATAGGTCATAACTCCGTCAAAAATGATCATTTTTCTAAATAAAAAACATTGTTGTAATCTACATTACAGCGCCGATCACATCATGTACAAGATAGGCCACTTATAATGTGGTGACAGAGCCTCTTTAAGGCTCAGAGCCCATTTTTCAAATCTGACATGTCACTTTATGTGGTAATAACTCTGGCATGCTTCTACCTATTCAGGCAATTCGGAGACTGTTTTCTCATGACACATTGGGCTTTATGTTAGTGGTAAAGTTTAGTCGATATATTCAGTGCTTATTTGTGAAAATTAGCAAAATGTAAAAAAAAAAAATGTATCTGCCTGTAAGACAGATAGTACTACCACACAAAAAAGAGTTACTAGTTCACATTTCCCATATGTCTACTATATGTTGGCATCGTTTCTTAAACTTCCTTTTATTTTTCTAGGACGTTACATGGCTTAGAACTTTAGCAGAAATTTCTCACATTTTCAATTTTTTTTTTAAAAAAGGGCTAGTTTTTCAGGGAGCAGTTCAGTTCTAAAGTGGCCATTTTAAAAACTAGACCCCTTAAAGTATTCAAAACAGCATTTCGAAAGTTTCTTAACCCTTTAGGCGTTTCACAGGAATTTATAGCAAAATTAGAGCTGAAATTTACAAAATTCCTTTATAAAGAATACCCTTTTTATTCAATTTTTTTCGGTAAAACAGGAGGTTTTACCAGAGAAACGCAACTCAATATTTATTGCCCAGATTCTGAAATATCCCACATGTAGCCCTAGTGCGCTAATGGACTGAAGAAACAAAGGCATCAGAATCAAAAAGGAGTACCTAGTGGATTTTGAGGTCTTTTTATTAGAATATATTTTAGGAACCATGTCAGGGTGGATTTTGAGGTCTTTTTATTAGAATATATTTTAGGAACCATGTCAGGGTTTTAGCAGGTTTTGTGGTGCCAAAACAGTGGAAACCCCCCCCCCCCCAAAAGTGACCCCATTTGGCAAACCACACCCCTCAAGGAATTTTTTCGAGGGGTATAGTGAGCATTTAGACCCAACAGGTTTTTTTGCTGCATTCTGTGGAATTAGGCTGTGCAATTGAAAGTCGCATATTTTTCTGATAAAAAGGTACAAACTTTAGATTTTTACAAGGAATAAAGAGAAAGAACACCCTAAAATTTCAAGAGCAATTTCTCCCCATATGTGGTCATAAACTGCTGGTTGGACAAACTGCAGGGCTCACAAAGGCAGGAGCGCTATTTGGCATGTAGATTTTGCTGGATTGGTTTCTGGGCGCGATGTCACATTTGCAGAGCTTCTGGGGTACCAGTACAGGGAAAACCCCCATTTGGAAACTAGACCTCTTGAGAAATTCATTGTAGTTTTCATGGGGGTGCATGCGACTTTTTGATCATATTTTATTCTATTTCTTATGAGGCGTGGTGACTAAAAGACAGCAATTCTACTATTGTTGTTTATTCATGTTTTATTTATTTTTTACAGCGTTCACCGTGCGCTATAATATTCACTTTATTTTGCCGGCCGATACGATTACGGCGATACCATATGTTTATAGGCTTTTTTTTTTTATGTCTTACGGCGTTTGCACAATAAAATATACTCATATATATATATAAAAAACATTTACTTTTTGTGTTGCCATATTCTAAGAGCCATAACCTTTTTATTTTTCCATTAAGAAAGCGGTGTGAGGGCTTGTTTGTTTGCGTAACAAACTGTAGTTTAGTCTTTAAAAGATATACATAGATCTGCTCCTTACATCTTCAGGAAACATGTCATCCAGTATGACATCACGTGACTAAAGCCCCCAACGACTAATAGAACCAGTAAGCATTGTGGTCCCGTGACGTCACACTAGACAACTTCTCTCCCACTGCTGTACTGTTCACATATAAAAAATATTCACATATCGCCAAAAAAAAAAAAAAAAAACTCAGACGGTTATGCCAGTTACACATGAACAATGTGCCACTCGGGCAGTTAACGGCATCCGAGTGGCACCCGGTAGTCTTCATGGATCCATTCACTTTAGCGGGTGAATCGAGTCCATGAAAACAGACCCGATTTTCCGATCCGTAGAAAGATAGGACATGTCCTATCTTTCCACGGATTACTGATGGGACTCAGCCGGCGCACACTGTCGTGGGCATGAGGTATTAGGCTTGATTCACACAGAGCATTTTTAATAGTGTTTTTTGCTGCAGCCAGATGTTACGCTAAAGTCTATAGTGAAATATAAAATGCACTACATACAACTGCATTTTGGTTTGTGGCATTTTTGAGGCAATTTTGTGGTCAGCGGCTTTATTCCAAACACAGCATGCTCTGGGTATGTTTATCCCTCCGGCTTCTCTATAGGACTTCAGAAATGCCAGGAAAAAAAAAAAAAGCATGTACAAAAATGACCCCGAATGAAAACCGCATGTTACATTTTAATAACGCTAGCATTTTTTAGGCTTTTTTGATGCAGTTTAAAAATTGCCTGAAAAATTCTGTGTGCAAAGGAGGCCTAAGGGTATGTGCACACGACCTTTTTTCAGACGTAATGGAGGCGTTTTACAACTCGAATTACGCCTGAAAAGACGGCTCCAATCCGTCGGCAAACATCTGCCCATTGCTTGCAATGGGTCTTCCGATGTTCTGTGCAGATGAGCTGTCATTTTACACGTCGCTGTCAAAAGACGGCGCGTAAAATTACGCCCGCGGCAAAGAAGTGCAGGACACTTCTTGGGACGTAATTGGAGCCGGTTTTCATTGACTCGAATGAAAACCGGCTCCAATTACGTCCGTAAAAGACGCCGCGAAAAACGCGTGCACTTGTAAAAACTTCTGAAATTCAGGAACTGTTTTCTCCTGAAAACAGCTCCGTAATTTCAGACGTATTTGGCGTTGCCGTCTGCACATACCCTTACTGGTAATAACTTAGTTTACAGTGCTAACACAATCGCCTCCAACCAATAGAAACAAAGTCAAAACAACAACGGGAGCAATATTTCCATGAGGATCACGATTAGCACTGCGGCAAATATGGCGTTGGGTGAGGGGGGGGGGGGGGGTTTACCTGCAAAGCTGGAAACCTATAAGAGAATACTAAGCCGGACAGTTTTAGAGAGTCTAAAGAGGTGACACAGTTTAACCAATTAAAGGGGATAATGCGATTTGGTCACCTACATTTGTGTGCACACGAAACACTGCTCTCCGGAAAAGACTGACCAGAGCGCTGCCGGACGTTTGTCTGCAACGATGTTAAAATGGTCTACACCAACCTGCAAACCTCATCTATTATTCATCAAGGCAGGGGTGTGAACTGAATCACCCTCAGATCAACATAAATTATACACCATTTTAGTGTTCATTTCCTTTATAATTCGCTCCGCAACCTAAAGCATTTCTCCACACATTTCCATATTGTGTTTCCAGCACAAGCAGCTACAACCATATAAAACTGAAGCTTCTCCGTAAAACACCGCAGATCAGAATTAAGGCATTAAAAGCCGGCGAGGAACGAGCACTGCAATTTGTATACGGGGAGCAGCATGGCGATTCGATTTCCCAGTTCCGCCACCACTGACAGGCATAGCCTTATAGTCATGTGTGTACATAACTCTATTACACAGTACATATCGGCTTCGTTGAAGGTCTGCAGATCTCCACACCCTTGACTAGCTAGTCAAAGCACATCTAATTGAATAAGAAGAAAAAAAAAAAAAAAAGACCTCGGCATTAAGCAAGTTCATGTCATGTACAATGTCAAGGCACTAAATAAAGGGAGCACAGGAACCGCCGAGCAGCGAGACCGGAGACTCTAGAAACACTTGATTTCAAGCAGCGGTTCTTAAACTGGGAAATCTCCCTCGCTTGCTGCAAGGAATAAGCAGGACACAATACGTAACAGTCATTATTGCTTTAAGGCTCTGAAGATCTTTCTAAATTAAGACCAAAAGGTCTTCTGGCTGTCCTCTGACATCTTACTTGGCACGGAGCCCACCCTCGCAGCAATGTAACATACCACCAAGTCGCAGCAGACCCTTTCATCGCCTAGTGGACGCTAAAGCGAAAAGCAGATGCACAAGCTACCTTCATTATAGAATGGGGTCCGAATTTTTTAGAACGTATACTTTTACTATAAAAATATAAAAAGTGAATCTGATTATAAACGGAGGCCTGAATATCATCCACACAGACGTACGAAAACATTACTGGAGAAGTGTATGGTAAAATAGTGAGGAGTTTTCTGATCTTATTGAAGAAGGTTATGATGATCTTCAACCCAGCCCAAAATGGTTGCTTACAGACCGATAAGAGAAATAAAAACGGATATTAACAGAATCCAAAGCAATAGCATAACCTTCGTATACTACAATACAATACATATTGCCATATGTGAAATATTAAAAAAATTAAATTAAAAAATACACCAAGCGAATACACAAAAATAAAAAACAACATAAAATGGCCATTACCATGATTATATTACTACAGGACAATAATACAAGATACGGCTGCACTATCCTGCCGAGTACTAAACCGTAAAGAGTAATAATGTATTATTGTAGGAGAACTATAAGTCAGAAGATACGATGAAAGGAAAGGACTGTGGAAATCCGCAGCCAACCGGACTCCATTTCATTCCAAGAACAATTTCTGGATTGTAAGGCTACGTTTAGAAGCCGTGTATTTGCTGCGCTACGGTTTTCCGCTACGTGGGAATTATTTTTAGTAATATTCTCGAATATCTATACATATAACCACTGAAGTAAAATCCTACGTGATATTGGGAGTAGATCATATTCTGAGAAATATTTGCATCTATAGATTAATACACCGGGTGACATTGGAATATTTTATATATAAAGCGATATAAAACGTCCAGCAAGTTCTAACCACAGCGCCTAGATGGGAATATTCCCCTGAGTGCTCGGATTCTGCCTGATGTAGTAAAATGAGGGGATTCGTCACATTTCCAGTCAGCCCCCCCCCCCCCCTTACATGACATAAAACTACACACAATCTCTAATGTTAACAGCCTGTAGTATCATCCCGCAGGTCCGGACAAGCAGAGCTCCCACCGCTGTCTGCAGCACGGCACGGCATAGAAGAAAGGAGGCCCCTCAGCTTACAGCCCCATCTCTACTACGAGTTTATCCATTCCCTGCTGCAACGCCGGTTTGATTCTTTTAAATTCTGAATTTCCCATAATGCAACTGTACATGAAATAGATCACAGTATGTGACATAAACCACTACGGTGGGATCCTACATTTGGATTATTTTTAAGAAAGGAAAATATTCCATGAAAAACATGTCCACCGCACGTCTATTTCCTGCAATGTTTGTGTCAGACAGGGAATAAGCGGGCTTGCTCCATGCTGTGTGAGAAATCCGAGACTGGAATGGATGAAATCTCCCGACCGTAGACAAAATATGCGTGTATGTTTCATAACTATTTCATAACTTCATTGCTCTTATATTTACATGACTCATTTCGGAGCTGGATTAAGGAAAGCAGGAGAAATGTCCACAACTGGCAGCCACTAGAAATACACACACACACACATTTTACACACACACCGTGCACGTCTTCTAGCCCAGATATTACATATCTCCCTTCTTATAGTGTCAGATACAGCATATCACATGTAGAAGGCTGGATACAGATATCACCTTAGGCTTTCTTAGCTCTGTAACTAAATACCCTGGTCAAGGCAGGTTGGTTGGTGCCCACCATGCCACCCAGCTTTGTATTGACCAA